>NC_089266.1:45771492-46076967 GCF_963930625.1 Muntiacus reevesi
CGTCCTCTGCACTGTCCCCCCCACAAACACACACAACATAGATAATTCTGTCATGACAGTTCTAATATAAAGTTTATGTTTACATATGTGCATCCCTCTGAAAATATGAGATTTCACTGAGATCAGGAGACGTGCTTTATCCATCCTGGTACCAAGTAGGCCCTTGGGGAGTGCAAAATAAATGAATGAGTGAATGAAAACACTAGGTTGAATGAAGTACACATTTTGGTCAGGTGTCTGGTCCTCTGCTACTGAGACGTCAGGGAGATGCTCTCCCAGCAACCAGACTGAATTACATTTTCCCAGGAAGGTAGCTTTAAATCTATCAAGTGAAATCATCATTACCCATGTTTCGTGTTAATCCTCTGGGCTCATTAGCATACCAGATAATTAGCAGGCCAGGCGGAGAGCAGGATGCGGGAAGGAAACAGTGCCTCTGTTGGGTGTTGTCAGCAGAGCGATGCAGAGTGAGGGACAGAGCCATGATGCCAAGGGTTCCTGGGAGCCATCAAGTGTGCATTCCCGGGGTGCCTCTCCCCTCTGAAAGCCCCACCCTGCTCCCCTCTCGTTGTACCCAGAAGCCCCTCCCTCCAGACTGGAAGCCAAATAGCCATGGAAATATCCAGTTATCCAGAGAAATAAAGGCTGGGGGAAGGAGAATGTGACACTGCCCCTCTCCTCCCTCCTAACAGCTTTTCATGTACTGTCTGGGGAGGCAGAATCGGAGAGTGAATGGATCATCAAGCTAGAGACCTTGGCGGTTCCTTTAATCTCCTGTGCTTCAATCCTTACACACAATCCGAGCAGTAAGAGTACCTCCCTCATCACATCACTGGGAGATGCTTTCAACACCACCTGGCACAGAGTAATGATTGGCTCTAGTCATGTATCCAGGTTAGAATTAGGTTAGAACGGATGTTTTCCAACTGTGGTGTTGGAGAAGACTTTCAGAGTCCCATGGACTGCAAGGAGATCAGACTAATCAATCCTAAAGGAAATCAACCCTGAATACTCATTGGAAGGACTGATGCTGAAATTGATGCCCCAATACTTTGGCCACCTGATGCGAAGAACTGACTCATTAGAAAAGACCCTGATGCTGGGAAAGATGGAAGGCAAAAGGAGAAGGGGACGACAGAGGATGAGATGGTTGGATGGCATCACTGACTCAGTGGACATAAATTTAAGCAAATTCTAGGAGATTGTGAAGGACAGGCAAGTCTGGTGTGCCACAGTCCATGGGGTCGCAAGAGCCATACATGACTTAGTGACAACAGCAGCAATGTATTCAGGTGGTTTAATTAAATGGAATCCACATGCAAGACGTCCCCTCCTACTCCACCTCCTCTGCGCCCACTGAGGAGGGAGGCTGTGTGAACTTCCTGGAGACAGGAGCAAGGCAGCATAAGCATTGGGCATCTCCTGGGGAGGCTCCAGGGAAGTGAGGAGATACTAAGAGTCAGGACGAATACTCAGGATCCCTAATTTTATGACCTGCCTTACGCCACGTGGTCGGGGATGTCACAGCCCTATTCTGCCAACCTTAGTTCCTGCCACATCTATCTATCCCAGGTATGCCCTGCCCCCCGTCTCAGGACAAGTGAGAACCATGTCTTAAAGATGAACATCCCCATCTTGGGATACCAGGGGATCTGAAAAGAGTCTGTGGTTACCTTGACTACAGCTGCCTGGATCCCTACCAACCTGCCCTCTCCCCTCCCACCCAGTTATTACAGCAGTTATAACATCAATTCTATCCTCTGGAAACTGATAATTAAAGGACAAGAGTAAGCATTTATCCTGCCTTCATAGGAGGAACTCTGGTTGATCCCCAGCTGATGAGGGAAAGCTCTTCTTTACAAAAGAATGTCAGCCAATAAATGTAGAAAGAATTGAGAAATCACAATTTTGCAAACTCTAACGAAACTGCTAATTCAGGTTCAAACATGAGGGTAAATACAGTGTTAACAGGGTATCAGAGTATGATCCCACAGATGATGGCAGATGATTTGATGATGGGAAGAGACGCGAGGGAGAGACCCAGCAGTTGCTACCTTAACCAAGGGACCAAAACTAGCATCTCTAAGAAAGGGACCATCACAGAGTAAGCTCCTCCTGCCATGATGCAATACAAAGTACACAGCTTCATCCATGGAGTTCTCTACCAAAAACATTAACCTTGAACCTCATCAACTCTTTAAACCCAACTCTGAGTTTATAAGAAATACAGAAAAGGGAGGATTAGGTTAAGTGAAACCACAAGGAACTAATCAGACAGATTCATAATACCAGATTACTGTATGGGACCGCTTTGTTTGGATTTGTTTTCTTCCAAAAGTCAATACTAGAGGAAGTGTGAATAGGAGTATTATTCATAATCACCAAAAAAAATGGAAACAGCTCAAAGGATGAAAAGATAAATAAAATGTGACATATCCATATAATGAAACATTTTGGGGAATAAAAGGAAATGAAGTACTGATACAGGCTACAACATGGATGGACCCTGAAAACATTATGCTACACAAAATAAGTCTGTCATAACATAAATATGATATAGTATGTGATTGCAATAGTATGAAATATTAAAAATGGACAAATCTATAGAGACAGAGGGTAGAATAGTGAGGAACTAGACTGATAGTTTGGCGGGAGGGGAGGTAACAGCTAATGAATCCAGTTTCTTTCAGGGGTAATGAATATGTTCTAAAATTCACTTCTGTGAATGCACTAAATCTACTGAGTTTTATACTTTTTATGGGTTAATTATATGAAATAAGAATTGCATCTCAATAAAACTATTAAAAAAATTGTGTATGTGTATGTTATGTCATATAGGGAGAAGTATTGATTAAAGAAACAGAATAATAATATGCAATACCTGAATCTTGATTGCCTTTTCAGCGGAGCCTGAATTTTTAAAGTTAACAAGCTGTACAAATGTTTTGGGGACAACTGAGGGAACCTGAATAAGAATGGAAGGCAGTCTGGTAGCACCAGAGCACATAGAAGAGGGGCATGGGGGAGAGGCAGAAAGTCAGCCCCGCAGGGACTGGGTGTGTGGAGACATCCAAGCAGAGTAGCAGTCTGGAGGAATATGAAAATAGTCTCCATTCAACAGAATGGAGCACATAAATAAGATCAGGGGAGGCAGATTTCCTCCCTGCAGGAAAAAATGAAAGATCACTATGGAAAGGGCAAAAACTTAGAATGAATTCATGGTGTTAGATTAAAACTGGAAGCCTCTATGTGAACTGGTGGTTCAATATAGATGCTAATATGCATGTAAATTTCCTAGTTTTGTCCACTGGGAGGGCCCAGAGCAGTGACAATCTAGTAGTAATGAGCATACCCACCATCCAGATCTTGGTTCTGAATACCATTTCCCACTAAGAGATATCAGGATTCACTGGAAAAGTAGCTAGTTACAGGACTGGGGGAGGAAAAATAAATGAGCCTTCTTGTTGGACCAGAAATTTTAAACATGTGCAAGGGATCCAGGGAAATGTCAAAAAGGAAACAGATATCAGCTTGAAAGGGTTTCCAGATATGGGAGATTTTGAGTTTTGAAATAATGATATTAACAGATGAGAATCCATTGAATAAAACAGAAATTGGGGCCTCTACTGAAATAAAATGAATAAGAAAGGGAAACGAGAAAGCTCTTCTACATTTTAGAAAGCCAACTAATAAATGTAGATGGAAAGATGGAATTAGGAAATCACCATTTGGCAAGCATCGTTGTAATAATTCAGGCAAGAAAAATCGATGGATGATAAAACCAGAGGGTGAAAGAGGGAGGAGAAATGGGGTTTGACATAGTCTCAGAGCCTCTCCCTGGAAGACGCCATGTTAATCAAGTGATAAAAGTTAACACCATAAGTATTGCGACAAATAAGTTATCATGTGCCTCCAGATAGAATGCAATGAGAATTCTGCCCCCATCCTGTGAAATTTGGTGATTTTCCCTCGTAGCTTAGTGGGTAAAGAATCTGCCTGAAAGGCAGGAGACCTGGGTTCAATTCCTGGGTTGGGAAGACCCCATGGAGAAGGAAATGGCAACCCACTCCAGTATACTTGCCTGGAGAACCCCATGGACAGAGGAGCCCGGCAGGCTACAGTCCATGGGGTCGCAAGCGTCGGACACGACATAGCGACTAAACCGCCCACCTGTGAAATTCAGCCCCAAACTCATTACCTGGATCTAATCAAGAGGGAACATCAGACAAACCCAAACTGAAAATCATTTGGCAAAATGACTAGCCTTGAATTATTTAAAAAGAAAAAAAGTCAAGGTCATGAAGGTCAGGAAGAAAGTGAGAAGCAGTTCCAGAATATAGAAGACTCAGAAGATTTGACAACCAAGAGCCTCCTGGGAGGGATCCTTTGGCCAAAGAGGATATGTCTGGGACCAGTGGAGAAAGGATACGCAGGAATCCTTTGCATTAGTCTCATATATATATGTGTGTGTGTGTGTGTGTGTGACTATGTGTCTGTGTATATACGTGTGTGTGTATATATATATATATACACATTTTAAATTGTATCAAAGGATAAAAAAGAAAAAAAGTTACACATATAATCTCTTGGAAGATTTTTAGAGCCTCCCCTGTGTTGTCTTATATAATCTTCGGTTGTTTTCCTGGAATCTGATTACTGCTCCCCACCAGGCTATGAGCTCCTTGACCTTCTGAACCAGGCCTTGTGTGTGTATGTGTGTGTTAGTCACTCACTCGTGTCCAACTCTCTGTGACCCCATGGACTGCAGCCCACCAGGTTCCTCTGTCCATGGAGTTCTCCAGGCAAGAACACTGGAATGGGTTGCCATTTCCTTCTCCAGGACCAAGCCTTATGCATTTCCATTTCTTTAGAGCTTAGCCCAGAGCTTAGGAAGCACTCAGTCAATGCTGGCTGAACCAGTACCCTGGGTAACTCACAACCCCTGAGACTGGTTAGTGTATCTCTGGACATAACGCATGTGTATATGTACAGTAGCTCAGTTAGTGTCCAACCCTTTGTGACCCTATGGACGGCAGCCCTCCAGACTCCTCTGTGCATGGAATTTTCTAGGCAAGAATACTGGAGTGGGTTGCCACTTCCTACTCCAGGGGAACCTCTGGGACCCAGGGATCGAACCCAAGTCTCTTGTGTCTACTGCATTGGCAGGTGGATTCTTTATCACTGCGCCACCTGGGAAACCCCTCTGGGCATACTGACTGTTGGTAAATTCCTCCAGATATGAAGCTGGATTACACCTCTCTGCAAACCCAGAGCATGTCTTCCCTACAGCAATGAGCTATGTGTCGTGGAACAGTGTCCTGCTTCCCAGGGGCATGTTGCCTGAGACCACAGACTCCAAGGAGCCGCCTTCTTGCCTCATTGCTTCAGAGGAGAACAACAGTCCCTGTTTGTTTAATCCCAGCCCATTGTGGCAGCCTTGACTGCACAGAGCTCACTTGTGATTCATGTGAATGTCACTCGAGCTCCCAGAGGTTTGCAGCCATAATTCAACATTTGTTAATAGCCACTTAGAATGTCCCTGAAATAGCTAACAGGCCCAGGGGATAAAAGGTGTTCTGCTAAGAAATCATTCTAGGAAGACAGAAGCAGCCTTGGCCCCAACTTTAGAAGACACTGTTATTTCCAGTTCATGAAGATGCTTCTCTCTCACTGGCCACCTTCTCACACTTTTAGAGGGGTGGACATCTCTCAGGGCCGTCAAGGAGAAAGCAGGACCTAAAATTCCCTACACCATCACAGTGGACATGCTAAAACATCTTCCCCATCGCTCCTGCTCCAAAGAAAGGTCCCTCTATCGTCAGAGCCAATGGAGGAGGAGGACCCAATCCAGACAATCTCAGGAGAAAGCCCCCAGCTCAAAGAACAGAAATGAGGGAATATAAAAATGTTCTACTGAATTAGAAGCTAAAAAGTTGGTGAATAGATGGAGATGTAAAGAGGGAGAAGGGTGAGACCCAACTCACCGTTGAGCTCTACCATGCTGCATAGTTTACAAGTTATTTAATTCTCCCCAAATTGGATTGAATATCTTACCCAAGCTCATCTAACTGATAGAGTAAATCCTCTACACAGGAACAAGTTCCATTCCAAGAGCATGTTTGAAAGTCAAACTTATTTGTAAGTCCAACAAAATTAGCCTAGGTACCCAACTAACAATGGAGGAGGGCATGGCAACCCACTCCAGTATCCTTGCCTGGAGAATCCCCAAGGACAGAGGAGCCTGGAGGGCTATAGTTTGTAGGGTCACAAAGAGTTGGACGCGACTGAGCAATGAAGTATAGTTCACCCAACTAACACAGTTGCCTACTGTACTGTAGTAAGTTTATAATATGTTCACATCTTTGAAAATTCAAAACTTGAAGTTTCGTATGTAGAAGACTTACTGTATATGATTATAAAACTTCAGTCGAGATCATCTCACTCTGCAGTCCTGGCTCTCAACCCCTATGGTCTACTACCCCCCCAACACTGTTCAGAGCACAGGTGGGCTGAATCTTCAAAGTCAAGTCACATATTCGGAGGCAGAAGCTCTCAATGCCAAGCTCCCACCACCTGGTTCCTTCAACATATCTGTTTCTCATAAAATTATCATTCACCAGCTGTTGTTGTTGTTCAGTCCCAGGTCAGGTCTAACTGTTTGCATTCCCATGGACTACAGCTCACTGGGGCTCCCTGTCCCTCACCATCTCCCGGAGTTTACCCAAGTTCATGTCCATTGAGTCGGTGATGCCATCCAACCATTTCAAATGCCAGAATTGGATTTAAAATGGGGAAGTGGAGGCAGAAAGAGCCAGCAAGGCAGAATCCCGTGCACATCTGAAAATAGATGCGCATGTCCTAATGTCAGACCCCAGAGCCCCCCAGTTAGCAATTTGAGAGGGACAGCAAGTGTCAGTCTGGCAATAAAAGACTTTTCCACCATCTCCACCTTCCTAAAGAGGGTGACGTGGAATTACTCGGCCTGGCCACCTGTACATTCCTGAGCTGACAGATCAGGGAGGCAAGAATAAAGGATCTGATGCAGATTTGCAGAGCTGGGAGGTCGAGGGGACCACAGACACGCATCCAGCTCCTAGGGCTGCCATGCTTGTGACAGGCAGAAATCATGGCAGCAGATCCAAAGCCCACTCTCCCCGAAAAGGGAAAACTGATTTCATAGAGTTGATGCTCGGTTCCCTGACTGTGCAACCAGTGAAACCAGCTGTGCCAAGGTGCACATTAGCCCAGAATCCACTTGCATGGTCATCAACCAAAAAAGGTCTGGGGGGAGTCCCCTCTCAGAACCAGTCATTTGACTGCATCCATGCTCCTCTTCCTCCTCTCAGCCTGGAACTGGAGCTGGAAGGCCTTGTTCCAGAAAGCTGAAATATCCTCTTGCAGCACAAAACTGTCCTCTGGTGCAAACTATTATATGTAGGATGGATACACAAGGTCCTACAGTGTAGCACAAGAAACTATATTCAAAGTACTGTGATACAAACTGGGGCTCTGATACAATGACCAGCCTAGACAGCATATTAAAAAGCAGAGACATTACTTCGCCTACAAAGGTCCGTCTAGTCAAGGTTATGATTTTTCCAGTGGTCATGTACGGATGTGAGAGTTGGACCGTGAAGAAAGTTGAATGCCGAAGAATTGATGCTTCTGAACTGTGGTGTTGGAGAAGACTCTGGAGAGTCCCTTGGACTGCAAGGAGATCCAACCAGTCCATCCTAAAGGAGATCAGTCCTGGGTGTTCATTGGAAGGACTGATGCTGAAGCTGAAACTCCAATACTTTGGCCACCTGATGCGAAGAGTTGACTCATTGGAAAAGACCCTGATGCTGGGAGGGATTGGGGGCAGGAGGAGAAGGGAATGACAGAGGATGAGATGGCTGGATGGCATCACTGACTTGATGGACATGGGTTTGAGTAAACTCTGGGAGTTGGTGATGGACAGGGAGGCCTGGTGTGCTGCGATTCATGGGGTCACAAAGAGTCGGACACAACTGATCAACTGAACTGAACTGAACCACCTAGCGGGGTGGGAAAGGGTGGGAGGTTCAGGAGGGAGGGGACATATGTACACCTGTGGCTGATTCATGCTGATGGATGGCAGAAACCAAACCAATATTGTAAAGCAATTGTCCTTCAATTTAAAACAAACTTAATGGAGAAGGAAATGGCAACGCACTCCAGTATTCTTGCCTGGAATATTTCACGAACAGAGGAGCCTGGCAGGCCACAGTCCATGGGATCGCCGAGAGTCAGACACGACTGGGTGACTGAGCGCAGTATGAGTCTATGCATGCATTTATGTCATTGCATACACCCTACAGTGATCTGGGACTTAATGGGCTCCCTAGGTAAACATTTTTCCTAAAGGTGACAGCTGGCTTTTTCATCTATGTATCTTCAGCATCTAGCTCAGTGCCTAGCACATAACAGGCATTCCGTTTTTTTTTTTTTAATGAAAATAAATAAGTAAATAAAATTTAAAAATCCTATGATAAACCATAGTGGAAAAAACAGAGAAAGAATGTATATGTGTGTGTGTATATATATATAGAGAGAGAGAGATGTATGTGTGTTTGTGTGTGTGTATAGAGAGAGAGTTGTGTGTGTATGTATATGAAAAATAAATCACTGTGCTATAAAGCAGAAATTAACACAGCATTGTAAATCAGCTATACTTCAATAAAATTAAGGAAAAAACCCTCATTTGCCTTCAGTCGTAGAGAGCTGGGCTGCCTTTACCTCTTCTCTCAGTTTACATGCACAAAGGTGAGGGATGCAGGTAAGAGATGGGGGCTACATGGACAGCTGCACCCCACTCTCCTGCTTTCATTCAACCCTTGGGAGCTGCCAGGCTCCTGGTTCCCTGAGCAAGATACAAGAGACATGGAGGAAACTTCAGCCTAAACTTCAAGTCCTTTGAGCTGAAAACTCACAGATGAATAGCCTGACTTCACTCAGCCCAGCATAAACAAGCTTGATGTCCTCAAAGAGAACCCCCAACGGGAGTCAGAAGGCAGGAACTCTGATTCGCAAAGGAACCACTCTCTTGCTGAGTGACCCTGCGTCTGTCACTTAGCTGCTCTGAGCCTTACGTGTTCAACTCTGAAACAGATACACTACTCCCTTTTCTGCTTTCAGAGTTACTTCGAGGACCAAACAGCATTTAGGAAGCCTGGAGGACCGGGAGCCAGAGTTGCTGCTGCTGCTAAGTCACTCAGTCGTGTCCGACTCTTAGCGACCCCACGGACTGCAGCCTACCAGGCTCCTCCATCCATGGGATGTTCCAGGCAAGAGTACTGGAGTGGGGTGCCATTGCCTTCTCTGGGAGCCAGAGTACCTGGTTCAAATACCACTTCCACCAATTCTTAGCTAAGTGACTTCAGGCTTGTCGTTTAACCTTTCTCAGCCTCAATTTTTTTCCCTACCAAAAACACAGAGCTACAAATAGAGACTGAATCCCAGGTAAAGGACAGGATTTGAGACGTACCGTGCATTCAGAAAACATTAGCAATTATTAACGGGTTTTGTAAACTACATAGTTTTGGTCAAATGGAAGGAATTCTATTTCTGACATATTCTAGGTGTCTCTAGTAGCTTAGAGCAGGATCTGGGTGCCTGGCTTGTTCACAGCCTCATCCTCATACTCTTGGAATTCACAAACATCAATGTGGATTTCCCCCCAAAATCCTTGGCTCTCAGATGTCAGTAAGTTTTATTTCCACTTCACCTTAGTAATAATAAAAATTACAGCAGCAACAAAATATTGACACTCCACATCTGGCCTGAAGCTCACAGGTTCACTTCTATTATTTCATTCATGTAGCACACCATCCTATATAGTAAGTACCAGTGTAATTATTGTTTAATACGTGAGGAAACGGAGGAGAAGTAATTTGCACAAGGTCATTACTAAGATTCGTTTGTTTAAGTCACAGAACAGTTCACTTCTGACACCAAGCGGGTGGGTTTTCCCCTCATACCAAGCAATTTTGACCCTAACTACCCAGAGTTAGGGCAAACCCCAAAGATTAAAGGTTCAGACCCATAAGATGGTCCCCAGTTCAGATGCCAGTCTCCAAGACACCTGTACTTCATACCAGCTGACTATAAATCAAGGTTCCCATGACCCCCTCCTCGGGTTTGATAATTATCTAGCATGGCCTCCAGTACTCAGGAAAAATTCTCTTACTCTGGCTGGTTTATTTCAGAGAACACAACTCCAGAACAGCCAGACGGAAGAGGATCTTGGGACAGCATATAGCATAAACAGAACTGAGCTTCCACCCTTTCCCTGGGTATGCCAGCCCCCCAGCACCTCCACGTGTTCACCAGCCCAGAAGTTCTCTGAACCCCTTCATTCAGAGGTTCTGATGGAGAGGTCCCATTACACAGGCGGGGTTGATTAAATTATTGGCCACTGGGGATTAGCTCAATTTCCAACCTTCTCATCACATGACTGATAGAAACCAGACCTCATCCTGAAGCCGTCCAGGCGGCCAGCAAGATTTACTTCTTTAGCATAAACTCAGGTCTGGTTGAAACGGCCTTTTTAGGAATAACAAAAGATGCTCCTGGGACTTCTCTAGCAGTCCAGTGGTTAAGACTTCGTCCTCTAATATAGAAGGTGAGGGTTGAATCCCTGGTCAAAGAGCTAAAATTACACTGTGCCTCTCGGTCAAAAAACCAAAACATAAAACAGAAGCAATATTGCAACAAATTCAGTAAAGACTTTAAAACAATATTTTTAAAAATACTCCTCTCACCCAACCCCTCCAGATATTCCAAAGGTTTTCAATTCTTGTACCAGGAACCAGCAAATGAAGACCAAATATGCCTTTCTTATAAATCAAAAAACCATAGCTATGCAAGCCTGGAGCCCACACTTATCAGGCACTGAAATCCACAGTTGGCTGAAATATCTGACTGTGTAATTACCTCTGGTACCAGTGCCCCAGCATCCTCCCCACACTTGCCATTAACACCCTGGTACTCCCAGGCAGGGCATTCTCCCAGCCAGGTTAGCCTTCCCAGCCTCTGTAACCGGGGCTATCACTAACCCCACCCATTCTAGAGGTACCCTTTTTAAATAATTTTCTTTACTTATTTATTTTCATTTTTTAATTTTTGGCTGTGCTGGGTCTTCACTGCTGTGTGGGGTTTTCTCTAGTTGCAGCAAGCAGGGAAGGCTTCCCAGTGTGGTGGCACAGGCTCTAGGGCTCACAGGCTTCAGTAATTGTAGCACATGAGCTCAGTAGTTGCGGCTCCCAGGCTCTAGAACACAGGCTGAATAGTTATGGTACACGGGCTTAGTTGTTCTTTGGCATGTGGGATCTTCCCAGACTAGGGATCGAACCCAAGTCTCCGGCCGTGGCAGGTGGATTCTTTACCACTGAGCCCCCAGGGAAGCCCTAGAGTAACCTTTAACTCAAGTACCTCTTTGTCTCTCCTGCCCCCACTGGAAACCAGGCCAAGCCCAAACACATCCAAGATCTGCTTTCTGAGACTGGCACCAGTGCTCAGAATTTACGATGAATTGTCCTGGGAACTACTTTTCCAGAAGCTGCACAGATTCCCTTGGGGAGACCAGATCATTTACCAGCCACTCCAAGCCCTGGTGACCACCACCCACACACATCCTGCTCTCTCTCTGGATAAACTGAGCTTCTTCTGTCTCCAGGGATTTTCTGGCAGCAGCATCCTTACTCCTTACTCTTGAAACTCTCAGCCTCAAAGCTACACGGTATTGTGTAGCAAGCTGCATGTGCTAGCTTGCCTCTATTATCGATTCTTCTCAAAGCCATCTGTCAGTGGCCCTCACCTCTGACCCCAAATATCTGTTCCAAAAGGAAATAAATCAAAGATGCTCAGAGCTGAAAGTAACTGTAGAGGTCATTACAGCCAACTCTTTACGTGACATTGATCCACCTCTACAGCATCGCCATTAAGCAACTGTGTGGCCTCAGCTACAGAGCACGGGTCGTCCCAGGATGGCTCCTTCCAAGCAGCTGATACCACCTCTGTGAATGACTTCCCACCCATGGGTACCCGCACCGCCCTCTGGCCTCTCAAAGAGAAAACCTCATCTCTCTTCCCTAGGAGGACCTTTTAAGTGCATGAAGACGGCAACCCCCCAGCCTTGGGTCACCTGCTCCCCTTTTCAGGCTAAACAGTTCTCAGTTCTTCCCTGCGCTCCTCATCACTCATGGTTTCTGTGACATATGAGGAGCATCACCCCTGGTCAGCCGTACATTTCTCACTGCCTCCTGCTTTATGGATGAGCCCGAGCCACTGCCAACATCAAAGGCAGCCGCCTCCTCCCTGTGGCCTGAAGCCAGACTGAGGCCCATCCAGTGAAGGCTGGGAGGAGGACAAGAAAGGGACGCGCTCAGAGACAGCGGAACTGGGAAAGGACGAGAAGGCAGGTGTTGGTAAGGGTGAGAGCTAGGGTGTGAGCAGCCTGGGGTGGGGGCGGCGGCAGGTGGGGACCGGTGGGTAGGCAGGAGCTTCGAGAATAGAACAGCTCAGCCCTTAGGGCACAGGCAACTTTGGGAAGGGCTTTCCTTGGACAAAAATTTCCAAAGAGGAATAAACAGCTGAGCCCAGAATAATGAATCCCAATCAAAGAGATGCTCATCTGAGTTATGAAAAGTCTCCCATGGAAATTGTTACAGACCCCAGAAGAGGACACATCTGGAGAGACTGGGGCTTATAAGACTTTGGAAATCGATATTTCCTTCGCTCCAAGCCAGACACACGGTTCACGTGCCTAAGTGATTCTCCATTGTGTCAAATAGATGGAGAAGCAAAGACGAATCAATACATAGGTTGGGTTCCCTAGCAGAGCCTGAGACAGGGTTCCTCATCCAGGTAATTTATTGAGGGGATGATGAACTCAGGAAAAGCCTAGAAGGCAGGGAGGGACGCAGGATAGGGAAGGAAGAAGACATAAGCAAAGTCGGGTTTTGGGGAGATGCGGAGCTCAGCCTGACCCCATGGAAAGCTCAGGAGTGTGAAAAACGGCACCCTAATTTCTGCGGTCTTGAGATGTCTGGCATTTTGTGCACCTGGGTCAGTCAGTTGCTGGCCCCTGGCTGCCCCCAGGCGGTGGGGAGGTGTATAACTTCTCAGATATCTCCTAGAGAGGCACCTCCAGCCATCTAAGGACCAAGGGTGTCCTTCTGATCTCAGGGCAGATAGGAGCCATTGTCAGGAGCTGCAGCCCCAGAAGCAGGAGGGAGGGTCTGGATGGAAGACCTTACAGCATCTTTCACAAACACCCTTGCGAACTTGAACACAGACCCCTGCTCACAACTCTAGGACCAGTGTGATGGAGACTTTTAGCCAAACTGATCAACTGCAACCCCACACAGGGCTCACACACAGTTTTGATTGTAGGGTTCGGTGCCTCCCTGTCCCCACTACACCCACACAGGATACCAAGGTATTTTTCCTTCCATTGTACACCTCTATCTACATAACACAAACAAATAAATCGATAAGCATATCTGGTTACTAAATAACATCCATTCCTTGCCTCCAAACATAAAATTGTAGTTTCAACGAACAAATGTGAGATCAGAAAATAACCTGTGATTGTGTTCTACTATATTAGAGTTCTACAAATTGGCACATCCTTGAGAATCACCTAGTTTAGCCCGCTCGTCTTACAAGTAAAGAAACTGAGGCCCAGAGAAGCTAATTACCTTGCCCAAGGTTGGGTCACTCCATCAACAGAAGTCAATAAACACAGGCAAATACGTTCCTTCTGTGCTTCATGCTTTATTTCTCCTGAATACAAATTTCTGTGGTCAGTGAGGTAATCGATAGGGAATAGACCTGAGTCATGAGAAAATAAGTGCTGGGAGATGGAGACATGCGTTCGCAACCAAAGGATGACCCTTTGCAGAATGTCCTTCTCAAATAAAGCCCATTCTGATAAATAGGCTCCCAACACAGGCTTCCAGTAACCACTAAGGCCCATCTGTATGGACTGGCTTGAAGTCCATTGCAGGGGAGAACTATGAT
Organism: Muntiacus reevesi; assembly: GCF_963930625.1. NCBI lineage: Eukaryota > Metazoa > Chordata > Mammalia > Artiodactyla > Cervidae > Muntiacus > Muntiacus reevesi. Next base: position 45,785,536 of record NC_089266.1, read on the forward strand.
ACATGGAATTTCAAATTTGCAGAGGTGATGAAGGCCATTAGTTTCAGGTTACAATAGATCATGGGTCAAATAGCCCTGCTGGTCAAGTTTGATATGGCAACTTTGCTCCATCAAACACAAACACTCCAACAAAAAAAAGAGACAGCACACAGCACACTTTCAAATATCTCTAGACCCAGGTGACATATTTTCGTTCTGCTGGAGAAAATGGGATTACTTGGTTCTTTGAAATATGAACTGCTCTATGGGAACAATGTCTCTGACAACGAGCTTGGTGCTAAAACCTACCAATTCAAAAAAAATAATAAAAATAAAAAAGCTACCAATTCAGTTGTTGGGGGACTTTTTACATGGCATCCCATTTCAGCTCTTACTCTAGAAATTGGTAGCAAACTAGGATTCAGAAACTTCACGGAAAGTTGTCTAGAGTTCATCTCATCATTAAGGGAAAGACTTGCTATAGAAAGAAAAAGGGAGCTGCTGGAGTGAGGAGGAAGACTCCACTTCCAATGCAGTGAGCTCTCGGGTAGCCCTCTTCATCAGCAATCCTGGAGGTCTAAGAGCTCCCGGGGACAAACGTGGAAACACAGAGCAACCAGGTACCAGCTCAGTGGCCTGAGGCAGCCTTAGCCTTTCTTGGCAAGTCGATGGTTTGGGTTATTGTAACATTCACTCCTAGTTAGTATCCCAGCCCTTCATCACATCAGAGAGAAGTCAACACACCCTGAAAGCTTTACTGCCAGAAAGATATGACCTAACACCCTGCAAACTAGAAGATCCCAACCAGAGGTTGGCACCATGGAAAACCACCCACTCAGCTGGGCAGAGGTTGCCTCTGCAAGGGCATGGTAAATATGCACAAGACTTCCAAGCAACTTCAGGAATAAGAGCTATCATTCACTTTGCATTCAAGGCAATGTATATGTGTGCATGTTAAGTCTCTTCAGTTGTGTATGACCGTATGGACTGTAGCCCGCCAGGCTCCTCTGTCCATGGATTCTCCAGGCAAGAACACTGGAGTGAGTGGTCATACTCTCCTCCAGGGGATCTTCCTGATCCAAGGATCAAATCCATGTCTCTTATGTCTCCCGCATGGGCAGGCGACTTCTTTACCACTAGCACCATCTGGGAAGCCCAGTGCAATGCGTACCATTTTGATACAGAACCTAGAAACTTCCCAGGTTAGGGTAAGTCAGGGTCTATATACTGTGCTGAGGCAGGCAGAGATGACCAGGCAAGGAGAACCTCGTGGTCTTCACAGTCCGTGGTCCTCATGGGCATGAGGAGTTGGGTCTCATCCAGGAATGAGAATAAGCCTCAGTCAGAAGATCTAACTGGGGTTCAATAAACACATCTCTGGTTCAGTTCAACAAACATACAACACACAGGACCAAGATGGCTTCAGGTAAATGCACACCTGGGCTGTCAATAAAGGGCCATCATAAAAGAGTAACTTGGACTAACCCTGGCGGCTCAATGGTGAAGAATCTGCCTGCCAGTGCAGGAGACACAGATTCGAACTCAGACCCAGGAAAATTCCATGTGTCCCAGAGCAACTAAGCCCGTGTGCCCCGACTACTGAAGCCCACGTGCCTAGAGCCACTCACAACTAGAGAGTAGCCCCTGCTCACCACAACGAGAGAAAAGCCCACGCAGCAACAAGAACCCAGTATAGCCAAAAATAATAAACAAATAAATAAAATTATTTCAAAAAAAGAGCAACTCTTGTTCAATTCTGAACCTAAAACCCAAGGAAGCTAAGAGAGGCTGGTACCTCTTTCGCTCACAAATTATCCCTGGATGCTCCTGGCAGATAAGACAAAATATATCCCACCAAAGGGGTATTGCTCAGACCCATGGAGACCCATCTGTGGATTTTATTTTTACACTAAATAGACCTTTGAAGGAATTTCTAACCCTCCGGATACTACCCAGGGGACCCAGGGAGAAGGCAGCAAGCAGACACGGGCTGAGTGTATACTGCATTCCAGACCAGGCATTAGATATATAGACGTGTGAACTCAGGCATGACCAAATGGAGTTACTCCCCAAACACCAAAATAATACATGCAATTATATCTAAGATGCTATTATGGGCAAGGTTTTCTTCTTTATTCTTTCCCACACTTCCCAAGTTTTCTCCAGTGAGCATGGATTGTTTCTATAATCAGAAAGTGTATTATTAAAATAATAACAATAATGAGACAAGTCATCTCAATGCAGGTGGAATCCCGGGTACCTACACTGAAAAGGGAAGCCAAAAATGGCCATTTTTCAGTTGATATCAGAGCCACCTTACATTTGAAAAGCTGCAAACCCACTTCACACACTCTGATGACACATTGGAAGAGCTTTCCATGTGATAAGCAGTTCTAAGTCCCGAAAACATAAAATTAGGGGAAAAAAATCATGTCTTACAGGAAGGAGAGACTGAAATGGACAATGTATAAAAATTATCAGTGGTTAAAGAGTTCAAGTATTAAATTAAATCTCCTCCAAGGTCCCTTTCAGCCTAAACACTTTATGATTCTAATGCAAGGAAAAGTATGCATAATGACTGTTCTCTCAGAGGAGTACGCCAAAGGCTGTCTAGAAGACAGGGGAGGAAGAGATTAATTTAGATTATGATATGGGGAGAGGGGTTGGCAGTGGTTTCCTAGAGAAGGCCACAGAGATGTTAAAGCTGGGTTTTAAAGGATAAGTAGGATTTAAATAAATAGACATAGAGAGAGGTGAGAGATGTAAAGAAGACAGACAGGCCCATGAGCAAAGGATGTGGGATCAATTCAGGAAACAGTAAGGAACTAAGGAAAAAAAAAAAAAAACAGCTTTCCTGGGTATTTACTGTGGGCAGGCCCTATATTCAGCATGACAGATGCAGATAAAGTGTTTGATGAGACAAGATTCCTGCTCTCAACAAGCCCCCCAATGCAGAGGGGTAAGAAATGGGCCATAAGCTCTCTGATGGCAAAGATCTGGTCTAGCACCATCCCTGCACTGTTTAACTAACAAAGGAATGGATGTGCTAGACACCCATAGGACACACTATGATAAAGGATACCTGCCTGGTACCCTGGCCACTCGACTCCTACCAGGGATGGGGGCGCAGGACAAGCTTCCTTGGCTGAGGTTAGTGGCATGAGCTAAACAAGGAAGCCAAGACGGTGGGTAAGGAGAGGGTGTTCAGGTAGCAAAACTGATACAGAAATACTGTGAAAAGGGAACACTTGAGAGTGAAGAATCCCACAAACACAGCAGTTGCCTGCTCTAAAGCTGTGAGTGAGTCACAGTATGGAAGAGTGGGCAGGGCCCTGGCCTGGAGTCATGGGAGTCGGAATCCAACCAAGGCTCAGGCAACACTCCCATGGGATGCTAAAGAAAGCAAGGGGCCTGCTCCTGTACCAAGCCTCTGCCCTGCACCGGCTCTTGGCATCCTTGGCCTCCCTAGATCAGTACGACTCTGAGTGGCAGGTATTATTGTTTTTAATTAGAGATGGAGAGGGTATAGTTAAGAAATTTGCCTTACACAAATTACAGATTATACAGCAAAGAGGGGGTATGGTTGGAATTCCAACTCAGATCTCTCCCCAAAGCCACCATTCTTCACACACCTGCTCCTCCTGTGATAAGGAGTAATAAGATTAGCTATGGACCCACCGGCCTGGGGCAAGAATTCCAAATATATGAGCTTGCCAAACCCTCCCCAACCCATCTCTCTAAGGCCATGTGATGTGGATGACTAAGAGTCATAGAATTGCCTCTAACAAGATCCCATTGTGGAGGGACCTTTCTTTTAGTACGAAAAGAAAGAAATGCCTTTCCTAAGAAATGTCAGGTTTAAAGTACATGCGCATGCACACACACACATACACACACACACTATGGGAATCAGGTTAAAAATGCAAACTGGGGGGTCTACTGCATTCCTGAACTTGGAGGCAGATGAACCCCAATGTGATAAGCAGAGAAATGACGTGAAACCATCACGTGCTAGTGACAAGCAGTGGGACTGCCACCTGTCCGCAACAGTTAGCAATTGAATCCAGCTGTGACCTCCACTCTAAGAAACCTCATCTCTGCGATGCTAGGCTTTCACCCAGGGCTCCATACAGAGAAGGTAGCAACCTCCTCGCTACCGTGACAGCATTACTCATCAACTGACTCTTCTGGTGGGCTGCAAACAGGGCAAGGAGCCTGGACAATAAAAACCTTCCCACCTATCTTGATAATAACCCTGCCTTACATCTGCATCGTTGTCACAACACACAAAAGGACTTTGGTATATACCATCTCACGTGATTCGTTCTCCCCTGTGAGTTACAAAGTCACGGGTTACAATCAGATGTTCCAGGAGCAAGTCAGTGCCGAGAAGGGTACAAAACACAACCTAGAGAATAAGCTTAAGAAGTGATGGAGCTGGGATTCAAGCTTAAGTCTTCCTACTTCTAATCTTAACTTCAACTCATCCAGTCATAACCAAACACCCCCATGGCGAGCCCTCTCGCCCTTTTCTTCCACACTAGGCCAGTTGGGCAGGCTCTGCCAAGTAGATACTATTATATCAAAACCCTCCTCTTCTTTCCCAGGAAGGAAAAGTATGTACCCATCTGAAGTCAGACGGTCCTAGGTGAGGGCTAAGCGTGTACCTGCTCGAGCATGGTGCACACCTGTTTACATGGCAATCAGAGTCCCACACACGGCTTCTGAGACTTTTAACCTCCGCTGACAGTCTTTCGCTCTGCTAGAATCAAGGCTCATTCGCTAATTAAAGGGTATTATGCACTTCATTGCTCACCAGCTAAGAACTTGGAATAAGGAAGCGTCTGCAAAAGCATTAGCCCTGGAGATAGCACTAGGTCCGCTTTACAGAAAAAGAAAACTGGGAAAAACGATCCACCTGGGACACTCCCTCCCCCATACTTTACTGGTCTACTATGCCAGCCACAGATCACAGAGGAGGGAGCCACCCAGCATAGCACAAACCCAGGGAGAGTCCAGCAAATGAACCAAAAGCAGAGCGGTGCGGGGCACAGAGAATGAATGAGAGAGAAAGATGGTGAGTTAACTTGTTCCACAGCCACCTGTGAGGTCTCACACTTCTCTGGTGCACCCCAGGCCGAGGACAAGTATACCTGAACCCCAGGCCAAGAGGCCAGGAAGACCAGGGTGAGTGGGAAGAATTAGCCTTCACTGCAAAGTCCTGGAACAAACTTGACATCAAGGCCCACCCTTGGAGTCTGGCTGCTCATTGCAATCAATGGGTGAAACAGATCAGCGTCCCGCCTGGAGCCTGCTCCAGGATTCCTGGAGTGGGTGCCCTTTCGGACACTCTCCTGCCCTTTTGGACACAATCCAGCCCTGAGACCCATCCCCTTTTCAATGCAGGGGGAAGACTGAGGGTCAGTCCAAGAAGGGACACTCAACCTAGATCAGTCTTGAATCTGGTGAGGATGACAGATAATGACATGACACTTACTAAGTAATCATTTGTATCCACAGGCAGCTTCCCTATTGAAGTGACAACCTGCCAACATCAAAGGCTCGGGTCAGGATCTAAAGCCTGATCTCTGGCCTCTTGGGACCCCAGGAACCCGAACAACAGGCTGAGTATGAAACAGCAGCTGGGGATCAGAGAGCCTTTAATTCTAAATGGAACTCGGTCATGAGTTGAGAGGAAGTCGCTAGGTGGACATGTGGTTATGCGGATGCTTGAGAGAACTTGGTCCAGAGGCTGCTACCCACCACGGTGGCTCTGGGGCCACCCTCTCTCTCTCTCTCTGCTCTCTGCATGTTCCATGTGTGTTCAGGCAGACAGAGGAACAGCTGAGTGTGTTTCCGAGCTGCGTGGTGCAGTGGAGAAGCTGAGCGTTGCCACGGCACTAGAAAACCCCGGGGTGGATACAATGATGGTTTCAGCCTCCAAGAATGAGGTTCTCCCCCCATCTCTCCCCAAGCCACCTAAGACATCACTTGTGCGTGACATGTTTTCGGATCCTGTTTGCTCCGATTTAGAAAGGCTTCCAGGACAGCTGGTCCCTTCCCCCAGCTCAGACCCGCTTCCTCTTCAGCCTCCATATACCACAGCCAGATTCTGCTGGGCTCTTTTGCACAGTGTTTCAAACAAATCACACAGAACAACTCCCCAAAGAAAGAGAGCGCTACAGTCAGTGAGAAGCAGTACCCTCTCCTTCCCCACCCCCCGCAACACTCAGGCACTCTTGGCTTTTCTAGAGAAGACCAGAGACAGCCCACAGCAAGCACAGAGGCTGTGGGCAGAGATCGGTTGTAGCATTAAAAGAAACTCAGAGCGAGAGGCTGGTAAGGCAGTGGATCTGAGAGCGGGAGGGGAATGGATGTATCACAGAGCAAGGGAGGGCATGTCTTAATTAAGCAGGGGACCTCAGACAAGAGCTGACGACAGAGTCGGGTCTCTCTGCCATTTGCCACGCCGAACTTACGACTGCAATTTGGCTCAAGGTTCTGAGACTCAAAAGCTCTAAGGCAGCTTTGGGAGAAACAGCCACACTGGGCTTCCGGAGGGTCCCAAGGCCCCTGATGTCCCAGGCCCTCCTGGGAGCCAGAAGCTGTCGGCAGCAGCAATCAGACCTGTGATGCCAAGCTCTGCCTAGCAGCCCACTAATTAGGCAGACACAGCTCTCCTCCCATCCTTTCTCTGCCCCTCCAGGAAGCCCCTGCCTGAAAGGGAGCCACCGCCCCCTCCGCTTGTGCTCTTTACTCAGCTCCACACTCCTCCTCCAGGCTTTGGAATCTCGCAGCTGCTCGCCCCCTCCCCACACCACTCCTCTCGTAGCCACGTTGTTAAGCGATCATCATCATCGCACAGAGAGCAAACTGAGTTTCCAGCTGAAACTCCCAGACCAGCCAGCCTGCAACTGCTTTGCCCTCGCAGGCATCTCACGGACCATCCTGCCTCCATCTAAACCCTCCTCTCTGGGCCAAGCAGCCTGGACATCTCTTTGCTTTTGACCTGCCAGCAGATCAGACAGAGACCCCGGGGTCCCCGGCCTCTCCTCTCCCGACACGGGGCTCAGAATCCACACAGGAAAAGGCAGCAAAGAGACTTCCACACCTTTGCAGCATCACCTGCTCCAGCAAGCTCCCAAAGCCACTGGAACCAGCCAGGCTGCCTGGGGCCCCACACCCCCTTCTCTGGCAGCTTTTAGCTCCAGCCCAGCCCACAGGATGCAGGGCCTGATGCTACTTCCGAGCAGAGAGAGAGGGGGAAAAAAATGCTACCTCGTCAATGACAAGCTGTTTCAATCACACAGCTCAGACACCAAGTGCCCTGGACCACGGACAGCTCGGGCCTCCTCCCTCCGGGCGGGTGGAAGGCAGCTCGGCACATCTGGGGGAGCCATCGCCCAAGGCCAGGCCCCCCGCTCACTCTGCACATCCGGCCAGACAACAGTGCCCCATCCCAGCGGGCAGACGCCTCCTGCCAGTTCCAACAACTCTGGCCAACTCCCCTCTTGGCCTTCAACCTGAGGCACGGCTCTGCCTCCTGCTCCAAAGCACAGAGACCTCAAACCGAGCCAGAGGCCACCAGCGTGGCACTTCTCCAAAGGACCAAGCACAGAAAAGAGCTGAATGCCAAGTACTCACGGTGGTGAAGTCCTGGTGGCCACATTCCTGCCCCTTGAACTTGCAGTAGAGCATCATATCCTTCAGGTCATGGCCCACGCGGTGCAGGAACTCCAGCATGCTGAAATGCTTGGGTTTGTAGTGCTTGAAGTTGGCCTTCTGCTGCAGGGCCTCCAGCACCGAGGGGTCGGCCAGGTGCGGGTCGGGGATCTGCAGGTTGACGTCCAGCAGCGCCAGCAGCTCCCCGGCGTGGTATAGGTCATTGGTGGTGAGCCTGGAGAAGCGGAAGCCGTTGAGGTTGCAGAGGGTCACGGCTGGGAAGACCAGGCTCTGGGCCACCACCTCGTCCACCTTGGTGACGTGCTGGTAAGAGAAGTAGTAAGACACTCTCTCCGAGCTCTCCACCAGCAGCAGGCCCAGGGAGCCCACGAAGGCCACGGCCCAGAGCACACGCCGGACGGTCAGCGGCCCGTAGACGAAGATGTGGCGGATGCCGTGGAGGGTGGAGGTGTTGGCGAAGATCTGGATGCTAGAGGGCTGCAGGCTCCCCTCGCTGGGGCTCTCCTTGAGGTCCATGGGGACCCTGTGCAGTTCCGCAACTGGCTTCAGGTTGATCAGATTTCAGGGAAAGAGTTCCCAGTCCTCCGGGCTCTGCTTAAAGCCTGACGTTCAAGGGAGGGAAGGAAAAGCCAGCATCAGACAGGGCAGCAGCACCGGAGTTTATCCTGAGAGCCCAGCCGCACGCTGCCAGGGGTGAGTGTTTATATTAAAAAAAAAAAAACCCATTCAAACTCTAGCTTCTGATTTTTTCCAGGCGATAAGGAGGGCTGGTTTTATTTAGGGAGACACCAAGGTGATGTGGAAGAGATGTGGGTGGGAAGGGAGAGCTTAGCCAATGGAAATAAAGTCCTCCCCCCTACACACGCCACTAGAGACAAGATTAAAAGCGAGAGCGAGGGAGAAAATGCTTAAAACAAGTCGCTCAGCAGCTCGGAGCCTGTTAACCAGTGCATAATGCCCCGTGTTCAGCATCCTGGGTATGTCAGGGCAGCCACGCTGATGCACTGCGGGCGGGCGCAGCGGCCGAGCTTCAGGGGCCCCCGCCGCCACCGCCGCCACCGCCGCGGCCGCCCGAGTCCTCTCCTCTCCCGGTGCTGTTTTGGACTCCGGATCGCGTTTCTCGCCGCCGGCCTCCGTCCCTCCTCTCCTCTCTCGTCCTCCGGGCCCCCCTTTATTGGGCAGAATTCCAAACGCCGGGCGGTCCGTGGCTCGCGCCTCCTCGGAGAGTAGGCAGCGCGCGCGGCCGCGGAGAGGCGAGGACCAGGAGGCTGGGAAGGAGACTGGGGGCTCCGGAAGGAGACGCGTCTGTCTCCCACCCCCGCCCCGCCACCCCCATCCCACCCCACCCCCCAGGCAAAGCGAGGACCCAGAGGACACTGAGAGAGCCGGCCTCCCTCACCCCCTCCACCAGCAGGCTGTTGGGATGGGGAGAGGGCCGGTGGGGGTGGGGGAGAGGGCTGCTGGGGGCCCAGGGGACCCGGGAAACTTTCTTTTTGGTCTGTTTTGGAGGGAGCTAGTGGGGGCCTCTCCCCCCAGGGGGAGAACCAGCCCCCCTCCCCGGGAGGGAGGACGTGACAGCCGCCCCCTATAGGTGGCTGGAAGGTACCTTGATCAACTCCCAGGAGCCCAGTATGGGGGTGAGGCAGCAAGCCTTTGCACCAAGATCTGTTCCCAGGTCAGACCCAGCCTTGGGTCTCCAGACACAGAGATGCTGGAAGCTGGGAAAGGACTGGAGCCCTGGAAAACCCCTGATGTCTGCGGGAGGGGGACATTCCAGGGTACCAGGTGCCCCAGGCGCCCCTGGGAGACCACAGGCCGAGCAACAAGTAGCCTCCACCTCCGCAGAGACGTCAAGAGATTTTTGCATCTGAAAGAGAAAGACAGCTGGGGTTCCAGGTAGGACTGGCTGCCTTCCCTTGGGCTGTGTGTATGTGTGTGTGTGTGTGTGTGAGTTCTACCCCAGGATTTGCCAGATGGAAACACAGCTGGAGCTATAGATGGGAGAGAAAGATTGGGCTTCCAGCCACCTACCTCCTTTTTTCCTAAAAATCCACTGGAAGTCAGCCCCTGCTAGCAGGTGGGTGTGGCTTGCCCAGTGCCAGGGATCAAAGGGCTGGAACCTATACAATCAGTGAGGCTAAATCCCCTTCAGGAGGAAAGGAACAGAAAGTTCCAGTGGCCAACCCAGTGCACGCTGCCAAGCTGGGGCAGAGCCACACGGAGATGCTGTGTGGAGCCAACCTGATGTCCCCAGGGCATGCCCAGCTTAAATAACACTCCTTGAGAAGAAGGCAGTTTAGGGAACGTCCCTCTTGGTTTATATCTACTTCGAAATATTTCTCTATCCCATCTGCCCTCTCGCTTAACCAGATCCAAACTGAGAACAGAGTCTGGATGTGCACTGAGGCAACACATGGCATTAAATTGATAGTTTATCGATCCTGGGAGCTTAAAGGACAGAAGCATCCCAAGTAAGGACAAATGACAGAGGCCAGTTAACTTCATGCATGTGTCAGCCCAAAGGTTCCCAATCCCTGCCTCAAGCCTCCGAGATGGGGGCAGGGCTTCAAAAGAGGGGGTGCCAAGACTAACTAAGAATCTATCATAGGTTTTCCTGGTGGTCCAGTAGTTAAGAATCCGCCTATCAATGCGGGGGACATGGGTTCTATCCCTGATCCAGGAAGACCCCACATCCCGCATGGCAACTAAACCCATGCGCCACAACTACTGAATCCACGTGACTTAGAGCCTGTGTTCTGCAAAAAATAGTCGTCACTGCAATGAGAAGCCTGTGTACCAAAACTAGAGAGTATCCCTGACTTGCCACAACTAGAGAAAGCCTTCACACAGCAAAGAAGACCCAGCACAGCTGAAAATAACTGATTTTTTTTTTTTAAAAGAATCTGTTGTGTGTCAGGACTGGGCAAGGATGTCATATCATTTCACTTAATGCTTTCAACCACCTTGACAGGTATGTGTTATTACCCCATATATACACACGAATAAATAGGACTCATGAGGGTAAAGTCACACAGCTCGTGAGTGCCCAAGCAAGATTTGAACTCAGGCGTTTGCTTCCAAAACACGGGCTCAAAGGCATAGTCAAAACATGCCTTCCCAAATTTAGGAAGAGGACAAGCATTTCTGCTCTACTTTGGTAGCTCAGTTGGTAAAGAATCCACCTGCAATGCAGGAGACCCTGGATCGATTCCTGAGTTGGGAAGATCCCCTGGAGAAGGGATAGGCTACCCACTCCCATATTCTTGGGCTTCCCAGGTAGCTCAGCTGGTAAAGAATCTGCCTGCAATGCGGGAGACCTGGGTTTGATCCCTGGGTTGGGAAGATCCCCTGGAGAAAGGAAAGGCTACCCACTCCAGTATTGTGGCCTGGAGAATTCCATGGACTGTATAGTCCATGGGGTTGCAAAGAGTCGGACACGAATGAGCGACTTTCACTTCCCCCATTTTACACACACACACACACATACACACAAACTCACCTTGTACTCCACGCTGACCAGCTCCCCCTCTGCAGACGTGAAGCAGCCCTCCTCTTCCTCTCCACCGAGCCAGGTCCCCTTTGGCCATGTTTGTCTTAGCTCCAGGCCCTCCTCCTCCAGGATTACCTCTCTGATGCACATCTGTAGTCTTTGGCTCATTAACCTGCTCAACAAGTCTGTGGATCTCTGACTCCATACCAGACATTCTGTTGGTTTGGGGTAAACAGAAAGGAATGAAATATACTTCCCACCCTTGATAATTCAGGGTTCCACAAGGCTGGAGGCAGCGTTCATTCGCAAGCTGATCCTGTACATACGGAAGGCAGGGAGAGACCAAAGAAAGAGGCAGCCGCTGCAGATGGGTCGGTGACAGGTTTAAAAAGCAAGGGAACTTACAAGTCTTAGGTGCTGCCCGAGGAGTAGGTCTCTGCACCCAGTTTTAGAAGCTGAAATAGAAGCCTTAGAGGCCTGCCTGGTGGCTCAGTGGTAAAGAATCCGTCTGCCAATGCAGAGACACAGGTTTGACCCCTGGGTCAGGAAGAGCCCCTAGAGAAGGAAGTGGCAACCCACTCCACTATCCTTGCCTGGAAAATTCCATGGACAGAGGAGCCTGGCAGGCTGTAGTCCACGGGGTCGCAAAGAGTCAGACACGACTGAGCAACTAAACAACGACATCAGTTAAGAGGCCTTAACTGGGCTCAGGAACATAGACCGTCCAGATGGTCTCAACCTCACCTTACTCTCTCAAGGCTGTGTCCTGAGGCACCTTCTAGCCCAGGAAATGCACACGCACAATCCAAAGACAGGAAAGACGTGAGGAGACCCTGATTGCCCCGGACCTGTCCTCTTGATGACCTTTCCTAGGATTCCACCCCTCGTGACCTGCTCTAATGTTTTTACACGTGCAGCCCCCTCCTTGGAAACGTTCCCTGAAAGGTCAGCCTGGGTTTTACTCACATGGAGCTCATTAGATGGTTATCTGGCTACATTGGAGGCAGATGCCTCACCCACAATACAGGTGCATGCAAGAAAAAACATAAGACAATCATTCCCTAATCAATTTTTTTCCACCCAGAGCCCCGTGATCTGAACCACTGATTTATAAGCCCCCCTACAGTTTAGCCACCTGATGCAAAGAGCCAACTCATTGGAAAAGACCCTGATGCTGGGAAAGACTGAGGGCAAGAGTAAAAGGGGATGACAAAGGATGAGATGGTTGGATGGCATCACTGATTCAGTGGACATGAGTTTGAGCAAACTCGGGGAGATAGTGAAGGACAGGGAAGCCTGGGGTGCTGCTGTCCATGAGGTCACAAAGAGTCGGACACAACTGAGCAACTGAATAACAAGAATAATAGGCTGAGGTAGGATCATTCAGGGCATCCATTTGTGTCCTTGTGTTATTAAATAAAAAAACACATTAGCAGACAGAAGGCTCACCAGGTATGAACACACAGATTCTGCTTGGCTAATGGCCCATGTGTCTCCTGCGAGGCAGCAACGTTGTCCAAGGCCATCCTATGTTGGAGGAGAACTTTTCTGATTGAGACGGTCAGGGTTCAGGAAGGACAGGCCTGGTTGGCTTTCATTCAGGGCTTCCCGGGGGAGTTTAGTAAAGGCCTCTGTGTGTGCTTCGGTGTCCTTCAGGCCAACAGAGGGGACAAAGATGGTGGTCAAATGATGGCACCGTGGGAATCAGAATGTGTCCCCCTGGCCTCAAGGAGAGGAAGGCAGCAGCTTCAGGAACTTGACCTGGTTGGGTACGCCGTTCTTCTTGGCTGGGGGAGGCAGCACTGTTGGGTGTGAAGAGATGAACTGGGGGTGAGACAGACCAGACCAGGACCACACCTTCTCCCCTCAAAGGTGCATGTTCAACCTCAGGTCTAGCCTGTTTCCATAGGCCCAGGTTGCAGCAGGATGATGGGATTCCAGTGGCGACTCCTTCTCAACCAGGGGTGCAGAGCAACTCACCCATCCCGGTGGGACGTCCCATGGTAAATTCCAGCGGATGAAGCCTCTCCCAGGCCTGACGGGGCTTGGTGTTCTCAGCGGCGCAGCAGGCTGATCCACAGTGAGAATCCAGGCAGTGGTTGTTTCCCACCATTTCCACACATTTACAGGATCAGATGCTCGGCATAAGGGGCCATAGGCCCTACCTGACCGAGGTGGTTTTACCTGCTAGTAGTTTAATCTTCTGCTTTCGTATCCCAGTTTTCCTCTCTACCCCCTCCCCCTGCTACTTACAGGATATAGGGAAGAAGGAACCTCCAGTCACTGTCTTTTTTTCCACCCTATCTTGTACATCATGACCTTTGCAACGTGACCCCCATCACTATCTATTCGATGACGGTATCCATCCATGGTGCTCAGCCTTTCTAAGCCCCCCAGGGGTGGCAGCCTGGTTTGCACAGTCCCAGGGGATAGCTTGGGTTAAGTCAGACTCAGTGTCCACACCAACCAGGGCATATTGAGAACCCTTGCTCAGCAGGAGGAGGCAAATAATAATCAACTTGCCAATCTCTCACCAGTGGGTACGCCAGTGGACAGCCCCACCACCCTCCTCTGGTAGTTGCCTTGAGCATTGTTTAGAACACACACACACACACACACACACACACACACACAGAACATGCTGTTACTACATTAACCAAGTCACTGTCTATCAAGGGCCACCTGGTGTCCTTGGCAACACACTCTCCTGCCCAAGCACCACGTGTCCACACCTCCCATGGGATGCATAGGGTCATCAGCTGTATCCTCTGAAGGGTCACTTGGCACGGCTCAATACCCAGGCTAGAGCGTCAGCTTCCTAATTGCCAGGGCATGTGAGCTGAGATGCGGAGACCGTGAGCATTGCCTCCATCTCTAACAGGTGAACCCAAATATCTTTCCACATATCCTGACTCCACAAGGGCTTATCCACGATCATCCAGTCTCAACTTCCCATTGTCCAAGCCTTAGAACAGATCCCTTAAAAAAAAATTTTTCTTTTTTTTTAGTGCTGCCCAGCCTGCTAAATTCTTAGTTCCCCAGGCAGGGATCTAACCTACAACCTCTGCAACGGAATCCCAGAGTCTTAGCCACTGGACTGGCATGGAAATCCCAGAACAGCCCTTTAGAACAGGCCAACTGTCGGTGCAAACGGTTATCAGCCAGGCCTCACAAGCGATCACCAGCCAAATCACTTGGAGCTCTGATCTCTGGCTACTGTGGTTCATTCCTGTGTAAAGGTGTCCATGTACAAGGCATCAGAGGGACTTTCTCCCACTCCCTCCCTACAGACCACAGGAGTAGTGGCAGGGGCATTTGGAGAATGCAGCTTCTCTACAGGGCCTGGGACAGTCACCTTTCCAGAGGCAGTGGGCTGGTGGATGGAGTGCCCCCTGCTACAAATACGTATGTGACACTTAGTCAAAGTGGGGGTTTGAGCCAAGAGGTGTGTGGATGAAACATATTCTCGACCTACCCCTTGATAGAAAGGGAAGTTCTTACCAGGATGTGTTGTTCCTTTGTGAGACTCTACCCCGAGGAACTCTGTTTATCCTACTAGACCTGGTACTCTGTGGGTATATCAGCTTTCTACCCCCTCCCACTTGACGTTGTTTAGTTGCTGAGTCATGTCGGACTTCTTGCAATCCCACCATGCTCCTCTCTCCATGCGATTTCCCAGACAAGAATACTGGAGTGGGCTTCCATTTCCTTCTCCAGTGGATCTTCCCACCCCAGGAATCAAACTCACATCTCATTGGCAGGCAGATTCTTTACCACTGAGCCACCTGGGAAGCCCTCCCCCAGAGCTGGAACCAAAATTCTAAAGGTTCTCTCTCCTCTGCTATCTTTGCCACTATACCCAACCATACCTCTCGGAGGCCCAGACACACCAGATGGTGGCCCTGCTTGGGAGAGACCCAGAACTTACATCTGCTTCACTGGTTATTTCATCTTCTCAAAGGCAGCTCACTGCTCTGATCCCCAGCCCCACACCTTACCAGGTGGTATAAAAGACAGATGGGGAATAAAAGTTCTCCCAAACCCCCAAATCCCTACAAGGGCTGAATGGTGCCTCTTTCATGCTCTTAGAGGTTGGATAGGCTTGTCCATGGTCAACCACAGCTTCTGGGACAACACAAGTTTTATCTGAACAAACTAGTCCCCAAAACCTCATGGCAGTGCCTGGGCCTTGAATTTTTTTTTTTTTTTTTCCTGGACTCACTGCCCAGCCTCTCCTTATAAGTGTTCAAGCCAAGTCTGCAGAGGGCCTTAGTGCAGAGGCAAGTCTCCACGTGTTAACGTTGTATCAGCAACATGATGGGCCCGTCTGACTGGCGTGGGGAAAGAGGAACAGGTCCTGGGGCATCATCCATGACGCATGGTGAGCTGTGCAGTGGCCTTGGGGAAGGTCCTTGAGAGGTCCATGGTTGCCCCTTCCTCAGGAGGGCAAATTGATCTTAGTTATCAGAAACCTGTACTGACCAGAGTCTTTCACGAATCTTCTTTCAAATGAAAACCTTTGGGAATTCTCTGGTGGTTCAGTGATTAGGAATCCACGCTTCCACTGCAGGGACATGGGTCTGATCCCTGGTCAGGAAATTAAGTTCCCACATGTCATACAGCTTGGCCAAATACAAATAAAATGAAATGAAACATATTTACATTAACACTTTCGCAAAAGCATCTGAGTAAAACAGTAATTGTAAATGATGCTGACTTAAAAAATGGCCACTGTTAAAAGTTTGACGAGAGTTTGTTATAAGGCAATTGACAAGGAAGTTTATTTCTGTGACATGCATTTTAAAATTATGACTAATAACATTATGGCAGAACATATCAGACTTTTAGGAATTTCATACAAATATACCATAAAGAACGTTAAGCATTACTTATTTGACACTGCTTCTCATTGAAATTGAACATATTTTTTAAAGCATAATTAGTTTAATTTTATAAGGAGAAAGAGCACATCTTTTGAGTTATTCCAGGGACCATCTGGAAAGTCTCAAAGTTAGTTCAAGGTTAATAATAGTTAACTTAAAGTTTGTTTTTTTTTTTAAGGAAATTTGCCAAAAATATCAAAAGATTTTAAAATGTTGTATTAAATAGAATCATAGGTCCCTGTGAAACAATACTTAGTTAACTATTTAACCAAAGTGACAATTAAAGACTTCAAAGGTAATTGCAGAAAGTTACACAATTGTAAAAAACAAAACAACAAAAACACTTTGCTGTTTTAATAGAGAAAATTCAGTTTAAGTAATCAAAGATATAATAAAGACAACATGAGGCACAGAAAAATATTTTGATAAAACACAGAACCTTTGATTTCCAGGCAGCTTATTTAAAAGGGAAAGGGAAACCTTTCAAAATTCTATTAATCTTATCCTCACATTAGTCCAGGAAACCTTTGTTCTTCCAGTAGATGAAAGAGAGTTAAGTTTTTGTTTTACAGAAGCATACTATTGATATTAAAGTTTATTTTTGTTTAAGCCAATTAAGCAGAGCTCTTTTACAAATTAATTTTGGCAATACACTCCAGAAGTACAAAGCATTACATATATATGTAATGTTTATCCATAGACATATGTAAACATACAGGCAGACAGAGTCCCTAAAATTTTCATTCCAAAACTTTAACCATGGCTCAACAATGTAAAATTCACCAGTTTATAAGTAACAGTTGAATCCAAATGGTGTCTCTAGCAGACAGAACAAGATAAGGCTACCCTCTCAGATGGCTAAAGTATTTTCCTAATATTTGTGGAGAAGACTTTTCAAATTTGCATTTGCCCTTGACAAATAATCTTATTGACACTGTGGACTAGATTTTTGGGCAAGGGGCTTTTCTATAGCAGTCTGTATTCTTAAAAGCCTCTTCCACTTTCTTTTCTTTTTTTTTTTAGTCTAAGGCAATTGTGCACAGCGTTTACATTTCAAATACCTGATGAGATTTACAACTTCAAGGGACAGAGAAAGAAGGCAGGCTTTCTCCTAGGAGTTTTGGGGCCCATTTTTCTATTGTCAGAAGTCTAAGGTAATTGCTATTTAAATGTTTCCTTTGTATTAGGGGTCTGAGGAATCAGATTCATTGTCAATCGTGGTATCATCCTCCCCTTTTATCTTTCTACTTTCCCAGGGATTCTGCCTCTTAGCTAATCAGGCTTTGTCACAAGAACTCAGACCTTAGTCTGCAGCAGCCCTAGCTTTGCTAAATGCTCCTAGCTTTGCTAAATGGCACACTCCATCTCCAACTTACGATTCTACCCTCACGCCCTGTCTGCAGCCGTGGAGGCCTGAATGTCCTTCTCTGACTTCAGCTCCTGCCCCAACGCTCTAACGTGAGCTTCAGCCACTACTTGAGTGAGCACAGAGGCCAGCGGATCTGTTCACAGTAGGGACGAGTCGCCCGTTCCTCTTCTTTGCCACACAGGCAGTACGCGCAGTTCATCAGGCAAGCACGTTAGAAGAGCTGGCACTTCCTGGTTGTCCAGATCTCCCCCACGGATACCTCTTTTCCAAGACCCATTTGCCTGGTCTCCTGGCTGGCTTGCCGATCGTTGGTTCTCAAACAACCCCCATCCATGGAGGCCAAGGAGAGACCAGGGAGAGAGGCAGCCACTCCCAACTGGCAGGTTTATCAAGCAAGGGAACTTGCGTACGAGGCTTGTCTTGGTGGGCTGCAAGGTCAGTAGGTCTCCCCTCCTGCCTGCCAAATCTTAAGAGTTTATATAGAACCCTTAACTGGGTTGAGTCATGCCAACTTACTCTCTCAAGGCGGTACCCTTGAAACAGCACCTGGTGTTAAATGGTGGGCGAAATGTACTTTCCAAGGACAGGACATGGGTTAGGAGTGTCTGATTGCCTGGGTCTAGCCATTGGGTCAACCGGCAGTCATGTCTTCTCAATGACGTCCTCCAATGTCAGGCAGAAAGACACAAGTCCCAGTGGAGTACCCCTGGTCCTTTCTCTACAGCGGAGAGTGAGAGAAATGAGTTCCTGGTCTAGCAAGGCCTAGCCGGAAACCAACTTCCTCCATCCCCACCACGTTCCTCCCACTCCCACCCTAACCTATGCTGCCCTTCACTCCCCTTTCCCCCAGCTCAGCTCTGCCTCTCCCCCTGAAGCCTCTCCTTTTCCCAGAATCATACTTTCCCTCAATTCACAGCCCAGACACGCTTTCTCATGTGTACGGAAAAAGATCTCCGAGCTGTTCTAATTACCCTCTCTCCCATTTAAACTTGTCCACTTATTGGAGTCCCCACTGGTGTGTTTTGACCACTACAAATATAACAAGGCAACTCAGTGTGACAGAGTCATTCAGGATAGCCCTGAATTTGAATCTCCAACATACTATGCCCCTTATTGCTCTACAACTTTGGGGAAGTTACTAAAACTTTCTGAACTTCAATTTCCCCACCTCCCAAATGGTGAGGATTATAATGGCTCCCTCATAGTATCTCTTGTGCAAATGAAATGAAATACAGCTTATTAAGTCTACGACGTGATTTACACACTTAGCAACAGTTTCTTGATGATTATTCAGGGAAGGTTCTTCCCATATTGGTGTTCCCTTCCAGGTGCTTGGGGAAACATTAAGAACTCTTAAAAATGCCATTTTCCCCCAGAACACTATGGGTGTGTGTGCATGCTTAGTTAAAAAGTTGTGTCCGAGTCTTTGTGAACCCATGACAGTAGCCCACCAGGCTACTGTCCATAAAATTTTCCAGGCAAGAATACTAGAGTGGGTGGCCATTTCCTACTCCAAGGAATCTTCCCGAGCCAGGGATCAAACCCGAATCTCCTGCATCTCCTGCATTGGCAGGCAGATTCTTTACTACTGCACCACCTGGGAAGCCCTTTTAGAACACCACATACCTGAGGGTATCACTATCCCTACGAGTAGATCAAAGTGAGAGAGATTCGGCCTGGTCAGCATCAAACATACGCCTCGCTCTGTTCTGCTTCCTCTTCACGCCCTCAGGACCCTCTCAAGGTCTTCTGAAGTGGCTCTTAACCAAAGTTTTCCCAGATGACTTAGGCCTTTATAGGTAGGATGGGAGGGTCTGGCGAGAATGGCCCTGATGGTGGATTTCATCACAGAGCACCTGGGTCTGTACTTGACACTGTGTGGATATTGTCAATCACAGTGAGAGAGCGGTACTCCCAAGCCCATTTTACAGATGAGAAGGCCTAGTACCCAGAGGAGAGCTACCTTGTCCAAGGTCTCACAGCTATCAAGGGGCAGAACTGATAGTCAAACTCGGGGATGTCTGAATCTGAAAGATACATTTTCCAACCGCAATAAAAATGCTTCCACAAGATCTCAATAGTGCAGAACCTCATGGTGCCAGCTTTGAATATGAAATATCTACGTTACAGAATATCCTTCAAGAAGCAACGCTGCACAGTTTCCTGGCATATATAGCAATTCAACTTGATGGCTGATTGAATGTTGCTACATGGCTCTTGTTAAAGACCATCTTTAATAGATAAGACTCATTTGCAATTAGCAGTCTGGTTTATATACAAACATCAGATAGTCCAGGATCCTTAAAAAGGTTTCTATGGTGTTCAGTTGGTTAAGGATTTCCCTCCTCAATCAGATTTACAATGCACTGTGGTATGTGTAGGGGTTTATGAGGAATGGGTTCAGATTGAGTCCATTTGGCCCAGATTTTCAGACTCTGCCTTAATTTTGTATAATGATCTTTTTGTTGCATGCAAAATATTAAGTGCAGGACTAAACACTGAAAACACTTCCAGACAAATTCATTTGCAAATAAAATAATTTAATTCTCCAATAGACAATGGGCCCAGATTTTTGCTGTGGTAAATTTATTCACTTATGAGTGAGTAAATGAACACATGGATGAATTCACTTTCTTTTACACTGAAGCTGCTTCCCTGAGATGCAAGGAGGGGGTACCCTCTTCTAATCCTGGGAAACGTGAGGCCTCTCCAGAGCCTACAGCCCAAGGAATGTGAGGTTACAAAATGCAGGGCCCTGCCTCCAGCGTCCTGCAAATAGTGACAGGCAAGGTTAGCAAGCTGAGATCTATAATCAGCTTGAATGCTAATTTGCTGCTTAACATGTGCTGGATACAACTTGCTGCCACCACCATTCCCTAATTTTAAAAAAAGATGTATTTCTTTCTCTATTATACAGATGGCATTATTAATTATTATTTCAAACTTGGAGGGGCCTCAGTACACAACTTTTTTTTTCCTGGCAGTTCATTCCTCTAAAGAAAGCTTAAAGATCAATTATTATAAACCAAAGTGTTTTTCTGCTATTGGTTTATAAATAAACACCTCACACAACAACTATTCCCATTTAGTTACTTCAGTGTACACTTAGCAAATAATTTGTCATGAAGGGTATTCCAGGCAGGGGTACTAAGTGAAGCTGGGCCTAAGTGTAGCTTATTGAGATTTTATTTATAGTTGCTCTATTTGTTTCCTCTTCCAGGTGAAAACTGCAAAGGCCGGGGCACACGGAGTGGACTTCAGGGACTCAGCAGCCAGTTGGTCTGAGCTCTGGAATGGATCCAGCCTGCTGTGTGGCCGTTGGAAAACCACATAACACCTCTGCGCTATTTGCATTTGTGTTAAATCATTGTGGAGGCCTCCTCCCTATGGCACTAGTGGTAAAGAACCTGCCTGCCAATGCAGGAGACATAAGAGATGTGGGTTCGATCCCTGAGCTGGGAAGATCCCCTGGAGGAGGGCATGGCAACCCACTCCAGTATTCTTGCCTGGAGAATCCCATGGACAGAGTAGCCTGGCGGGCTACAGTCCATAGGGTCGCAAAGAGTCAAACACAACCCACAACCAAAGCGACTTAGCACGCACGCCTCGTGTGTCAGCTTCCTCTGCTGCTGCAATTTGACACAAGCCCTGACCAGGTCACAAATGCCTAGTTAATGGGATAAAAATGAGTTTGAATCTAGGATTCTGGTCATTAACCCCATGTCACCATCTGCCGGAGCAAGGGATTGACAGGGCCTGGTGAATGAGAATCACCCAACACGTTAAAATGCAGATTCCGGCTGCCTTCCCCTTCCTCCCGCCTTACACCCCTCTGCAGCTGCACCTCTAGGGTCGGGGCCTTGGAGGCTCTCTGCCCTTACAGGGTTATGGAGTGCAGATCAGGGACCCCACCCAGACCAGCCAGGTCCTGGGAGCTCTTCCTCTCCATCTGGCATGCCGAACTGGTGTCTGGAGTTTTGCTTTTGCATTTCCTTCAGCCTAGAGAGGTTTCCCCCAGGCTGGCTTCTTCTCATAAGTCACCTGATGGGGACGGCTGAGGCTGGCCTCCTGTCTCCACCCTCCACCCCACTTATGATGCCATCACATGCTGCCTTCTCTTCTCTGGGCTCATCATTGTCAGGAAATTCATCTCATCTCCTTGGGAATTATCTGTTGCACACACCCACCCCCACCTCCAGAACAGAGACCCTGTCTGGCTTGTTGGAAGCTGTACCCCAGCGTGAAGGACCTGGGAGGGGTTTGTCAGTATTGAGAACTCGTGAGTAAATGAACACTGGGTGAATTCCCTTACCTCTGATGCTGATGCTACTTCTCTGCGATGCAAGAATGGGGACCCTCTTCTGACCTGGGAAGAAGTGAAACTGGGACCGTCTCTGAACCTTGTTCCTGAGGAAGGTGAAGGGCAGCTCCTGCCCCTCAAGCCTGTTCACTGTGACCCCAGCACCCAGGGAAGACCTCAGTGGAACCAGAGACCCTGCGTTCAGCAGGAAGCTATCCACCCAGAGAATCTCAGCTGGGGTTATTGGACCAGAAGATCCTAACTTCAAGGGCTGTTCAACAAGTTCTCCTTAACTTCATGGTCTACAAAAGCATTACTAAGTCTCTTCAACCATGTTTGACTCTTTGCAACCCTATGGGGGGTAGCCCGCCAGGCTCCTCTGTCCATAGGGATTCTCCAAGAAAGAATATTGGAGTGGGTTGCCATGCCCTCCTCCAAGGGATTTTCCAGATGCAAGGATCGAACCTGTGTCTCTTATGTCTCCGGCATTGACGGGGGGTCCGTTACCACTAGCACCACCTGGGTAACCCACAGAAATGTGGGTCCTGGTGAAAGTTGAGGTTAGGTATGAACTGCATGCTAGTTACCTACCCAGTTAAGAGGTCGTTCCATTTGACTTCTCCTGACTTTGCATGGACAACTGACCTTGACATTTCCCATACAAGCTTCTCTCTTCTTTCCTCATCAGATAGGATAATGATATCTTAAACACCACTAAACAAGTGGTGTTTAATAACTGTTTGCCAGCATGAAATATGGAAGAAAATCACAAGAGGGCCTCTGAGCTCTTTCTCACCCTCAAGCAATTTTTGGATAACCAAAAATTAGTTTGTAATGAGTCCCTCCCCCTGCGACAGAGTCAGTGGCTACTTTATCTTACTTAGTTTGCTTTCCATGAGACAATTCTCAGGCTTCCCAGGTGACTTAGTGGTAAAGAATCTGCCTGCAATGCAGGAGGTATGGGTTCAATCCCTGGGTCAGGAAGAGCCCATGGAGGAGGACATGACAACTCACTCCAGTATTCTTGCCTGAGAAAATCCCATGGACAGAGGAGCCTGGTGGGCTACAGTCCATGAGGTCGCAAAGAGGTGGATTCAACTTAGCAACTAAACAACAATGAGACTCACTGACCTGTGATTCCTTAGTCACCTACAGCTACCCCTCCAGGTAGGCTGAGGAAAACTCCCAGACAATGCTCATTTTTATCCTACTTGAAGACACACACACACACACACACACACACAATGGGGAAGAAGGTCCAAGAGGAAGGGGATATATGTATACATATAGCTGATTGACTTCATTGTACAGCAGAAACTAATACATTATACTCCAATAAAAAATGATCGGGATGGGGAATACGTATAACTCTATGGCTGATTCGTGTTAATGTATGACAAAACCCACTGAAATGTTGTGAAGTAATTGGCCTCCAACTAATAAAATAAAATAAATAAAATAAAATAAAATATATAAAAAAAATTTTTTTTAAATGACACAGAAGTTCTCTCTCATTTGAATGAAGCAGGCCTGGCTCACGCCTACCCCATGGATAGAAGCCGGTACCCAGGGCACCAAGGTCCTAATGTCTGCTTTGATTTCACGTCATTTCCCTGATCCTCAGGGTGTGGAAGCCTGCTGCACTCCACCTCTCTCCCATCCACCCTCTTTATGTTTTTGTCCTCTAGCTCTGATTTATTTCCTGTTTTTGACTTTATCCATCCTCCTCTTTGAGTCTATCTCTGCTCCTCTTTCCCCTGGGAAGGAAGTCATGGAGAGAAACCATCGCTGTTTGTTTTTGCTCTGTCTTTCCATCCCGAGAGCCAACTGCTTCCCACATCAGGACAAAGAAGCAGAAAAAAATGCCCTGAAATCAACAAGCCACAGACAGGCTTTCAACAAAAACTTTATTAACACCACTCTGGCCTTAGGTGAGCTGGCGAGCTTGCAGAAGGCCAGCCAAGGAAGCAGAGGACCAAAGAAGCAGGTCTTGCCGCTGAGTGGAACTTCCTCTCCCCCTTGTGGTTACAGCTGCTTCTGATCTTCGGGAACCAGTCACTGGCGGCAGTGGTATCTTATCATATCGTGATCATTTTCTTATTGCACAGCTTCCTTCACTCATCAACCCACCTACCTTCTTAGATCAGTACCCAACCCCCTTCCAACCCACTCCCCACTCTATCCATCCATCTGCTCTTTTCAAAAGGGTTTCACTGCGTGGATCTTGGTTCACTTCACTCGAGTACTTATTTGCATTTGATGATTTTCTGTATCTCCTGTATTCATTTTCATTCCATTTATTTACTCCCTAGCTCTTTCATAAAACAACACGAAATCAAAGCAATGAACTGGGAATAAGAAAGAGGTAAAGAGGATGGAAGGAAAGGGAGCAACGCATTTATGTTTGGAATCACGTTCATCTTTTTCCCTGCATCTACATGCATCCCACTACAGATTCATTACACAGGTTTGAACGTGTCCAAGCCCGCAGGCAGCACTTCAAGGGAATAAACAGGAGGTAGAAAGCATAGCCCTGCTTCCAGGGAACTTTTCATCTCACAGCCGAGGCTCTAGCAATGTCTTCTGTCTGTACCACGGTTGACATGAAGCTCTTGGGCAGGCGTTTTCCTATCTGATTTCTGTAAGCAGAACAGGGGCATTGTTCCCACGGTATAAAAGAAGAAACTGAGGCTCAGAGAGGTGAAGGACGCCAAGAAGATAGGAGGAGGATCAGGATCAAAGTCCAGTCTGCTGGTGCCAGATTTCACGGCCTTTCCGCTCTGCTGTTATCCTAACCAAGCTCCCTCCCCTGACACATCACGCAGTGTGGTAGTGCCATGCGACTGGTCACGACCAGAATCGTTGGCTCTGCGGAAAAGGAAATCAGTGAAGGCTGGAGAGGAGTGCGAGGAAAGATGAGCGGGAGATGGAGTCTGGAGAAAGATACAGGACTTGGCCAGAAGGCTACACTGGGGAGGTCCTCTCAGACCTGGCGTGTCCTTGTGTGTGTCATCCAAAGGGCCGCAGAGGAGCCCCCAGAGAGGCTGAGTTGTCAAAAGCTTATTGTAGAAAGAGTAAGGGAGAGGTAATCGTCCTTTCCCTTCATCTCTGTTTCTACAAATACAAATGTACACTATTACACAACCACTAAAAGAAGCAAAATAGAGTCTTTTGTAGAGAGATGGATGAACCTAGAGTCTGTCATACAGAGTGAAGGATGTCAGAAAAAGAAAAACAAATATGGTGTATTAACGCATACGTGTGGAATCTAGAAAAATAGTATAGATGACCTGAATTTCCAAGGCAGGAATACAGATGCAGATGCAGAGAATGGACATGTAGACACACAGTGAGGGAAGGGGAGGGAGGGTGGGATGAGTCGAGAGATTGGGGCTGACATATATACACGTCCATGTGTAAAACTGCTAGCTAGTGGGAAGCTGCCGTACAACACAGGGAGCTCAGCCCAGTGCTCTGTGATGACCTAGGGGTGGGACGAGGGGAGTGTGAGGGGGTCCAAGAGGGAAGAAATATACGTATACATACAGCTGATTCACTTCATTGGGACAGCAGAAACTAGCACAACACTGTTAGGCAATGATATTCCAATAAAAATTATTTTTTAAGTGTATACATACATATATGCCTCCTTTTTCCATGTCTGATTATGCCATCAATTAGCAAGAATTTATTGCCTGCTAATTTGGTACCAGCACTTTGATAAAGCCTCGAGGGAGGGTACCAACAAGTAAGAGACATCTTTGCACTGTTGTTGGAGGAGGTAATTGACCAAATGTGACAGCGGTTGACCCTCGAGCTGGCCCCAGGCAATGAGAGGCTCCTGACTCCTCCGCCGTCCGTGGAATGTGTGTTTTGCCCTGTGCTCCCATCATGGGAGCCATTTTCAAGGACACGGGCATGAGACAGCAATGTGTTGCTGAGACCATCTGGATGGTGTACGTGACTGAGCCCAGTTAAGGCTTCTATATAAACTTCTAAGGTTCTGGTGGGCGGGTACAGAGATCTGCTCATCTCACTGCATCCAAGACAAGGCTCCTCTGTAAACTCCTTTGCTTGCGAAACCGCCACCAGCCAATCTGGAGAGGCTGCCCCTTCCCCTGGTCTCTCCCTGCCTTCCGAGTCCAGGGGCCAGTTTGTAAATCAATGATTGTTCCTAAGGAGTGGGCAGAGCTGGTGGTGTGTGCACGAGGCAGAGAAAGCTCTGGACTGTGGGATACTGGGGACTGTGGCATTTAAATGTTCCACTAAGTTCTCTGTATAGATTGAATTTCCATGGCCGGAAGCTGACGTTTCCATGTATTGGGAGCTAACATCTCATTTCATCCTGTGAGGTTATTCTGCCCATTTTACAGACAAGGAGACTGAGGCATAAAGGAGTGAACTAAATTGCTGTGGTCCCACTGCCCGAGGGGATGAGCTTCCATGGGAGTCCAGGATCGCTGAATCCTGCTGCTGTCCATGTGCCTTGTGAGGCCACGGAGCACTGTGGTTCAGGGCTCAGGCGCTGGTGACAAACGGCTGTGAGATAAGTCTCAGATCCACTCCTCACTAGCTCTTTAAGTTTTCTGAACCTTGGTTTGCTCATCTGTAAAAGGGGGATAAATCTGAGTACCCACCTCCTAAGGCAGACGGAAGGATCTGATGAGTTGAAATGTGTAAGCAAATGTGTAGTAAAGATCTAAGAAAAGCTGCCATTCTTAACACCATCACTAGTCTTACTACTATTGTCAAAAGGAGACCCTGGCGGCGTGGAGCCACACCCTATGAACTTGTGGTCTTCCTTTAATCCCCGTACCGCTCGTCCTGTCCCCGTGCAAAATGGGGAGTGTGCAGTGGGGTCAGTGTTCAAACATGACATCAGACAAGCAGGGCGACATCAGTATGCATGAGCCAGGGTCCAGGTGGGCCCCCATGAACAAGGAGAAAATTCTCAGAACCGGATTCAGGGCTGTCTCCCCTGAGCTGGGTGGGGACACTCTGATAGGGTTGTTTATACCCTTTTGTGCAGTTTCCCGGGTGGTTCAGCGGTAAAAAATCCTCCTGCAATGCAAGAGACATGAGTTCAATCCCTGGGTCAGGAAGACACCTTGGAGAAGGAAATGGCAACCCACTCCAGTATTCTTGCCTGGGAAATCCCATCCACAGAAGAGCCTGGCGGGCTACAGTCCACGGGGTTGCAAAGAGTCGGACACGACTGAGCGACTAAACAACAATGCATTGCTTGCAGGTCTCCCCACCCTAAAAATGCTGTGATTTTGAGCTTCTCCTCCTCTTCGAGAACATCACAGCACAAGGATCTGCACCCTAAATCTTTGTCTACTTAAGCCCCACAAGAGTTTCAGAAAAAATCTTCTTTTGCTTACAGAAGAAACAGGGATCAAATGCTCACTCAGCTTCAGCCGTTTTCACGTCCATTTTTATCTTGACAAACAGCAGTCCTGCAGGTATTATGACGCTTATCTGATGGCAGAGGCACCTGAGAAGCACAGAAGTTAATTTATTTGCTCATGGTTTTGATAGAATCCTGAGCATTAAGAAATGGGGGGGGGGGGGGGGTCGGGTGTACCTCTGTCAGAATTTCCCTCAAAGGGTATGTGAAATTTGGTTGGAGAAACAGAGGGGCTTGGAGGGATCTGTGTGTCTGAACAGGAAATGAAAGAAACATGGAAATTTATTGACTTCCCCATCTCTGGATAAAATAGCTAAATTCCTCTCAATGCTTTGCACTGATCACTGTAAAATCCTGATATTCCTTCTAGTACTTACTTCTCTCTTGTATTGTCTGCCTCCCAGCTAAAATATGAGCTCTCAGAAGATAAGGATTGGGGACTGCCTAATTCACGCCAATTTCCTAACATCAAATCCAGCTCCTAACATGATCAAGACTCAATTGATATTTGTTGAATGAATCAATGAAACTTAAACTACTGTGCTTCTTGATTTTCCAAAAGAGGCCCTGGTTCCTGGAGTCTTCCATGTGAACAAAGGTTTCCAACCAGAGAAGGGAGAATTTCCTTAAAAAGTAATAAAAGTCAAGTCTATAGTGTCTGACTCCCTTGTTATAATAGTTTCCCCTTCTCTGTCAAATGACAGAATTGCCCTGTTGACTATAAGCTCTGTGGGGTACAGACCATGTCCTATTGTGCATTTGATCCTCAAGGGCTAGTAGAAAGCTTGAAATGCTAAAGAGGCTCAAAACTATTTAAAAAAAAAAAAAAAAAAAGCATGGCCTCAAAGAAACAGAGCTTCATAGTCAGCCTTTTCTTCAAATACCCACTGATTTAAACTGCCATGTTCTAGGCTCTTCTGTACAACATACACACAGCATCACGGTCCCTACCCGCCTCCTGCTCAGTCTACCTAGTCCTTGTTCAGTTGCTAAGTCTTGTCTGAGTCTTTGCAACCCCATGGACCACCAGGCTTCCTTGTCCTTCACCATTTCCTGGAGTTTGCTCGAACTCATGTCTGTAGAGTCTGTGATGCCATCCAACCATCTCACCCTCTGTCACCCCCTTCTCCTCCTGCTCTCAATCTTTCCCGGCATCAGGGTCTACCTAGTGCTTTTGCAAAAATGAGTTCCCAACAGTCACATATTCTCTGATGTTGCAAGATGGACAGCAGGCCCTCAAAAAAAAAAAAAAAAAGGAAGAAAGAAAGAACAGAGGGGAAAAGGCTTTGCAATTTCACTCCTTGTGTCTCTTGCCAACAGAGATGAGAAACCACTCGCAATTATGTCAAAGCCATTACTGCAAAGCCAATTTGCTTCTGGAGTTAGAGTTGCACTCCAGGAACTTGACTTATACTCCAGAGAGGTCATTACTTGCTGGAGACATGTTATTGAGGGCAATAGTGTCCTTGCCAACCTGGGATGCCCTCAGTCAAGTGTGATAGCAGGAAATGGGGGTCAAAATAATTAACCTCATGTGATTTTGGTAGGATTCATTGCAAAATCACCCAGATGCACTCAACTGTTTCTCTTTTGGTTAAATAATCTAAGTGCATCCATTTTCCCCCAAAGTTTCTTTTCCCACATCCCTGCCTTTTTTTTTTTTTTTTCCTAGCTCTCCATCTATCTACCTTTTGATTTGCTCTCTCTCTTTTATTCCTCCTGCCTTCCTCTCCTCTTACGAATTCTACTGGTGATAGTTTTGCTAGGGTTTTCAGCACCATTATTATCCCTGTGTGAGTGCGTATTCAGTCACTAAGTCGCATCTGACTCTTTGCAACCCCATGGACTGTAGCCCTCCAGGCTCTGGACAGCCCTCCTTTGTCCTTGGGATTTCCCAGGCAAGTACACTGGAATGGGTTGCCATTTCCTTCTCCACTCATTCCCTATTCCCACCATGTAATCAAGAACTCCAGAGGTCCAGTCCAGATCCCCTTCATGAACTGCAGCCTTGTCATGGCGATGGGACTTTGTGTAACTCAATGAAGACATGAGACATGTTGTGCAGGGCCACCCAAGTGGGCGGGTCAGAGGGGAGAGTTCTGACAAAACGTGGTCCACTGGAGGAGGGAATGGCAAACCACTCCAGGACTCTTGCCCCAAGAACCCCATGAATAATATAAAAGGCAAAAATGATATGACATCAGAAGATGAGCCCTCCAGGTCGCAAAATGTCCAGTACGCTCCCGGGGCAGAGTGGAGGGCAATTATGAATAACTCCAGAGAAATGAAGCAGCTGGGTGAAAGCGGAAATGACACTCAGTTGCAGATGTGTCTGGTGGTGAAAGTAAAGCTTGATGCTATTAGAACAATATTGCCTAAGAACCTGGAATGTTAGGTCCATGAATCAAGGTAAATTGGACGTGGTCAAACATGAGAAGGCAAGAGTGAACACTGACGTCTCAGAAATCAGTGAACTAAAGTGGACGGGAACGGGAATTTAATCCAGATGGCCGTTATATATACAGCTATGGGCAAGAATCCCGCAGAAGAAATGGGATAGTCAACAAGAGTCCAAAATGCAGTCCTTGGGTGCAGTCTCAAAAACGACAGAATGATCTCAGTTTGTTTCCAAGGCAAACCATTCAACAGCACAGTCATCCAAGTAATCCAAGTCGCAGTAATCCAACCACTAATGTCAAAGAAGCCGAAGTTGACCAGTTCTATGAAGATCTAAAGACCTTCTAGAACTAACACCAAAGAAGAGATGTCCTTTTCATCACAGGGGATTGGAAATGCAAAAGTAGGAAGTCAAGAGATACCTGGAATAATAGATAAGTTTGGCCTTGGAGTACAGAATGAAGCAGGACAAAGGCTAATAGATTTTTGTCAAGAGTTTACACACTGGTCATAGCAAACACCCTCTTCCAACAACACAAGAGATGACTCTACACATGGACATCATCAGATGGTCAATACCGAAATCAGACTGATTATATTTTTTGCAGTCAAAGATGAAGAAGCTAAATACAGTCAGCAAAAACAAGATCAGAAGCAAACTGTGGCTTAGAACATAAGCTCCTTATTGCAAAATTCAAACTTAAATTAAAAACAGTAGGGAAAACACTACACCATTTAGGTAGGAACTAAATCAAATCCCTTATGATTATACAGTGGGGGTGTCAAATAGATTCAAGGGATTAGATCTGATAGACAAAGTGCCTGAAGAAATATGGATGGAGGTTCGTAATGTGGTAGAGGAGGCAGTGACCAAAACCATCACCAAGGAGAAGAAATGCAAGAAGGCAAAGTGGTTGTCTGAAAAGGCTTTACATATAGCTGAGGAAAGAAGAGAAGCAAAAGACAAGGGAGGAAGGGAAATATATATCCAACTAAATGCAGGGTTACAGAGAATAGCAAAGAGAGATAAGAAGCCCTTCTTAAGTGACAATGCAAAGAAATAGAGGAAAACAATAGAATGCGAAAGACTAGAGATTTCTTCAAGAAAATAGATGATATCAAGGGAATGTTTCATGCAAGGAAGGGCACAATAAAGGACAGAATGGTAAGGATCTAATAGAAGCAGAAGAGATTAAGAAGAGGTGGCAAGAATGCAGAGAAGAACTATACAAAAAAGGTCTTAATGACCTGGATAACCATGATGGTGTGATCACTCACCTAGAGCCAGACATCCTGGAGTTCAAAATCAAGTAGGTCTTAGGAAGCATTACTATGAACAAAGCTAGTGGAAGTGATGGAATTACAGCTGAGCTATTTAAAATTCTGAAAGATAATGCTGGTAAAGTGCTGCACTCAGTACGTCAGCAAATTTGAAAAACTCAGCAATGACCACAGGACTGAGAAAGGTCAGTTTTCATTTCAGTCCCAAAGAAGGGCAGTGCCAAAGAATGTTCAAACTATTGTACAACAGTGCTCATCTCACATGCTAGCAAAGTATGCTCAAGATCATTCAAGCAAGGCTTCAACAGTACCTGAACTAAGAACTTCCATATGTACAAACTAAATAAAGAAAAGGCAGAGGAACCAGAGATTATAATGACAACATTCATTGGATTATAGAGAAAGAAAGAGAATTCCTGAAAAGCATCAACTTCTGCTTCATTGACTAGGCTAAAGCCTTTGACTGCATGGATCACAACAAACTGTGGAAAATTCTTAAAGAGATGGGAATACCAGACCACCTTACCTGCGTCCTGAGAAACCTGTATGTGGGTCAGGAAGCAACAGTTAGCACCAGACATAGAACAATAGAGTGGTTCCAAATTGGGAAAGGGGCACATCAAGGCTGTTTATTGTCACCCTGCTTATTTAACTTATATGCTGAGTGCATTATATGAAATGCCAGGCTGGATGAAGCACAAGCTGGAATCAAGATTGCAGGGAGAAATATCAATAACCTCAGATAAGCAGATGACACCACTCTAATGGCAGAAAATGAAAAGGAACTCTTGATGAAGTTGAAAGAGGAGAGTGAAAATGCTGACTTGAAACTCAGCATTCAAAAACCAAGATCATGGCACCTGCTCCCATCGCTTCATGGCAAACAGAAGGGGGGAAAGTGGAAACGGTGACATATTTTCTTTTCTTGGGCTCCCAAATCATTGTGGACAGTGACTGAAACCATGAAATTAAGATGTTTGCTTCTTGGGAGGAAAGCTATAACAAACCTAGACAGCATATTAAAAAAGCAGAAATATCATTTTACAGACAGAGGTCTGTGTAGTCAAATCTATGGTCTTTCCTTTTTCTGGTAGTCATGTATAGATGTGAGAGTTGGGAAGGCTAAGCGCTGAAGAATTGATGCTTTCAAATTGTGGTGTTGGAGAAGACTCTTGAGAGTCCCTTGGACTGCAAGGAGATCAAACTAGTCAATTCTAAAGGAAATCAACCCTGAAAACTCATTGGAAGGACTGATGCTAAAATTGAAGCTCCAATACTTTGGCCACATGGTGCAAAGAGCAGAATCATTAGAAAAGACTCTGATGCTGGAAAAGATTGAAGGCTGGAGGAGAAGGGGACGACAGAGGATGCAATCGTTAGATAGCATCACGGACTCAGTGGACATGAATTTGCACAAACTCCAAGAGACTGTGAAGGACAGGGGAGCCTGACGTGCTGCACTCCATGGGGCCGCAAAGAGTCGGACACGACTGAGCAACTGAACTGAACAAAACCTTCATGTGTTTGTGGACTGTGCGGTTTTCAGACTCCAAGGGCAATTTCAGCTCATCACCACAAGAGGTCACTGCTGAGGAATTGTCTCAGGGTGGTCCAGAGACGCTTGCCTTGGCTGAGAGGAGGCCACCCATGCTGGCCTAGATCATTGCCCAGGGTGAAGTTGGGACCTACACTTAGGCCGAGGCCATAGTTCTGTTAGTTCACAAGCACGTGTGCTCAACTGTCGTCCTTAGGCTGGTACATCGTGTCAGGGGTGTCGGAGAGACTTCCAAACTCAAGCAGCTCCAGCCAGGCCTCCCTGACCAGTCCACGCGGCCCTTCCTTCCAGCCTGGGAGCTTAGTGAGGGTCCCTGCTCTGCACCCCGCTGCTCTCCTTCATCCCATGGCTCTGAGATCTGGGTGACCGTCTCTGCCCCTCTCCAGCCTGTGGGCCTACAGGATCCCTTTGCAGACCCGTCCACACTTCCCAGCCCCCTACATCACAAGGAGAAAGACAGCTTCCACCAGCTCTCCAAAAAGTCCTCCAACAGTACCCGCCCCCAACAACACACTCACAGTCCTGCTACCGCCTTCCCAAAGGAACGTGGGCGCCTCCCATCAGGCAAGCTCTGCTCCATGCTTGCTGCTGGATTCTCTTCCACAGGGAAGGGCTACAGGCTTTTTCCTTACACAAGTGCCATTGTAAATGACCAGGTACCCAGTCTTCGTCTTTAAAAACTCAAACAGCATAAAACAAACCCCTGCCCTTGAAGAGCTTACAGTCCAGGGAAGACACTGGTTAACCTCCAGACCACTCCAGAACTGCTCTATTTGATTAACCGCATCCCATCCCATTCAAGAATGCCTAAAAGAGACAGAGATATGCTAGGTGCCTGAGAAGCATAATAGGAAGATGGCCTCAGGGGCCTATGCGGGGAAAAGCCACCTTAAGCAGCACAAGAGTATTTTACCCAACCCTCCATGGTCATCTCCACCACTGCCACCCCACCAAGAGTCAGCCCTGGGTTCACAGAATCTCAGCGGGATGAGGCTCATGAGCCACATAGGCGTGGATAGATGTGGAAGAAGGGCCAATTTCTAAATCAGTCTCCCTTCCCATCCTTCATGCACTGCTGGGGAGTAAATGTAGAATTCAGGAAGTGAAGGGATTGGGTGCCAAGGACACCCCCACCTGCCTTCTAGTTAATTCCCTCTGAAGTCCCCGGCCTGAGGCACTTCAGCCTTAAACTGTATTCTCTGTCTTTGCTTCCTTTCCAGGGTACTCCAGCAAGGGGCACCCTCCAAGTCTGGGAGAGTGTGAGAGGGAGGGGTTAGGGGCTTGGAATAAATGAAGCAGATAAGGCTGAGCAACTGTGGAAGCTGGAGGAAATTGCTTCCAGCAGTTTCGAGTCATGGCTTGACTCATAATTTAACCTTGAATATAGTTTTCAAAAATCATTAGGTCCCCAAAGCTTTCATCTCTAGCAGTGATTATCCATGATGCAGTAAGCAAGAAGTTAATATATTTATGTCAACGGAGGCATGTAATGCATGAAAATCTATTCGTTCTGAATTTGGTTACTGTGTACTGCCTGCTCTGTTGTCGGCACAGGGCTGGGCGCTGGGAGATAGAACAATGAACAAATACAGTCTCCCTCCCTCCAAGGACCTTACAGTCTAATTTCAGGAGGAGACAAGAAATCAGCACTTGTGGAATACCTGCTGTATGCCAGCAATCCTGCCAGAGCTATTTGCCTCCATTCACCCCAGCACCAACCATGCAATTTTCTGTATTTTATATATCAGTAAACTGAGACTCAGAGAGGTTAGATATTTTACCCAAAATCACATGGTTAAAATCAGATGACTCAGAATTCATACCATGGTCAAATTCCAAAATCTGTGCAATGACCACTTTTTTTCCAGAAGCTAAACAGGCACAGAGGCCAACCCAAACCCTTCTTTACTGAGTTCTGTTTTCCTGGCCTGCCCATCTGCATAAAAAACTGATGAACTCAGTGTTATTTGGGCCAAAGAAGATTAAGGTACTCTTCCAAACAATATGTGAAGAAGTGGCTTTTAATTTAAAATTATATTAAGACAACCCAACGGATGAGATGAAAACATCAGAACCCTCCCCTGACACACAAGGAAACAATATGAAAACAATAGCAGTAGTTATTCTAACTCAAACTTACAGAGTAGATATAGTATCAACCTTATTTTACAGATGAGGAAACCGAGCTACAGAAACGTTAAGGAATTTGCCCAAAGTTAAGCAGTTAGTGAGTGGAAGAATAGGAATTTGATTTGAGGATCCAATCTGTTAGAATGGCAGGCAGTATTTCTAATGATGATGGTTAAGACAGGGAGATGAATGAATAGGAAATAGAGTATTTCCTGCCATATCAGTAAACAAGGATGTCACAGTCATCAGCGATTCCAGCCCTCCTTTGTGAACTGGTGAGCCTTAAGGACACTCAGGAAGGAGAAGAATACCTGGGATCTAACAGCCATCAGATTGCAGCCACTCCCTACAGTGAGCCTAAGGGAGCTCAGGATGTGAAAAGCACAGGATACTGGCCCCAGATACCTGAGGTGCATGGGAAAGGAATGAGTTCAGTAAGCCCAGCCTCTTACATCTTCCCACACATAGAAAAGCCCCATACATAAGAAAATGCACAAAATTCCTTAACTTCCCTCTTCGTTGGAGCAGTTCTCTCAGGGACTTGAGATGCTGTCTCCTGGGCTTGAAGTCCTAAAAATTCCCACAAAATAAAACGTAAGACTCAACTTTTAGGTTGTGACTGCTTTTTAAGTAAACAATGGTTGGATAAATAAATAAATACAGACCTTCCTCAGAAATATTCCAGGTTCTATTTCAGATCACCGCAATAAAGTGAATATAGCACTAAAGCTGAGTTACACAAACCTTTTGGTTTCCCAGTGCATATACAAGTTACGTTGTAGTCTATCTATTAAGTATGCAATTGCCTGGTGTTTAAGAAGAACAATGCAAATATCCTAATTAAAAAGTATTTTATGGCTGAAAATGCTACCTGTCATCTGACTCTTCAGCAAGTCATCATTTTTTTGGTTGGTGGAGGGTTTGAAATACTGTGAGAATTATTAATACTAAAATGTAACACAGAGGCATGAAGTGAGCAATGCTTTTGGAAAAATGGAACCAATAGATTTGCCTGAAATGGGGTTGCCACAAAATTTCAACTTGCGAAAGAACACAATTATCTGTGAAACACAATAAGGCATAGAGAAATTGAGACTTTCCTGGTCGGGCAGTGGTTAAGAGTGGTTCCACTGCAGGGCAGCTCAGGTTCAGTCTCTGGTCAGGGGGCTAAGATCCCACATGCTGTGGGGTGAGGCATAAATAAATAAGCAAAGAGCAATAAAACAATGAGTACCTGTAGATAGATAGACAGACAGATGGATGACTATATGGACAGGTAGGTAGATAGATGGATGAATGATAGATATGTAGATAGACAGATAGATAAATGGACAGCTAGGTAGATGGGTAGATGGATAGATAGATAGATATAGACAAAAAAAAAATAGATGGATGACTCGATGGACAGGTATATAGATGGATGAATAGATGATAGAGACACACAGGAATGATCCGAGAGACACAAGGACCTCTGGGACCTTTGAGGAATTGGAGCCCAGGGACCAAGCCTCCAACAGAGCTCTCAGCCTGCCACGGTGGCAACACAAAGGCCGTATGGTCCCTAGGAAATCTTCTGCCAAGATTGACCCCAGTCCTTCGCTTCTACCTGGCAGGAAGGTTGGGCATCTCAAACTATTTTTTCTTTTGTCCAGGAACTCATGGCCCTGCTGGCTGGCCTTAGCGATCCTGGAAACCTGACCTCAGTTATCTGGCTGGTGGCAGAGCAAAAAGCAACTTCCACTCGGCTCTCAAAACGTGCTTTAAAATATATGTATATATTTACACATTACTGGCAGGACCCCAGTGAGGCTGCATCCATACTGGTTCTTTATACCTTTCACCACAGAGGTGGGAAGGGTTGGGGAAGAGAGAAACTTTAGTGTTATCGGGTTTTCTTGGTCTCCAAAGATAAGAGTATTTTACTCAGAATTGATTCAGTGTATTGATAGATGCTCTTACCTATCTTACTTCCTAGCCTGTGACATCCAGTCCCATACATCCTCAAAATAACGGATCACTGCCTTCTAGTAAAGGGCTTCCCTGGTGGCTCAGTGGTAAAGGATCCACCTGCCAGGGCAAGAGGTGTGGATTCGATCCCTGAGTCAAGAAGATCTCCTGGAGCAGGAAATGGTAACCCTGGAGAATTCCACAGATATAGCAGCCTGGTGGGCTCCAGTTCACGGGGTTGCAAAGAGTCACATATGACATAGCAACTGAGCAGGTACACGCCTCTTAGTAAAATAGCTAAGACTGTATTCATGGTAACCATATTTAGCATCCAAACCCTGAGTACTTTTGAAATGGAAAGAGGGCACTGTTCATAATAATGCTGGGACAGTAGGCTTAAAATGAGACTGTCCTGGAAGCATCCGGATGGAAGGCCATCCAGATCTTGCATAGATTCATCTACATAGCCTGCACTATTCTTAGTACCATACGTATGTTAATTCATTTGATTCTCACCACAGCTCTAAGAAGGAGAAACTGCTATCATCTCCATTTTGCTGATGAAGAAGCTGAAGCTCTGGATTTCCCTGGTAGCACAGTGGAACAGGAATTCGCCTGTCAGTGCAGGGGACATGGGTGTGATCCCTGGTCTAGGAGAATTCCACATGCTATGGAGTGGCTAAGTCCATGCACCACAACAACTGAGAAAGAGGAGAAAGAAGAAAGATGGGAAGGAGGGGAGGAGCATAGGGTAGACAAGGTCACAACAGGAAGCTGAGACACCCAATGTTTCTAGCACAGACCTTCACTCACTTTAGGCAAGTTTGTGACTCTCTGGATTGGTATCTGGGGCCTCGAGGCTTCAAAATAAGTATCCTTACATTCCTGCACCTGCTTTGGGGGATAGCCCTGCCAGAGCAGGAGGTAAGGATAAAACAGGAAAATACAGGCATCTCAGCATCTATCTACTATGTCCACTGTCCTCCCTTACCTCCCCAAGCAATGGTTCAGTGAAATCTAAGAAGATTCCTGTTGCCATGGAAATGGCAAGAATATATCTAGTAGGAAGTAGGCATAGAAGAAGCTATTGCAACAGCTTCTCAAAGCAATCCCCAACCTATGACCCTTCGCGTCCTGAGTCAAAGATAAATTTCTGGATAACAGCAACAGTCCTGAAGTCTTCAGTATCCTCAGACTAGCACCTGGGTTGCCACACTTTCACCCGGATCTGTTCCAAGTCCACTACACAGAGGGAGCCAGTTCCCCCTTTTCAGCTTGATGCATTTCATGAGACAGTCATTCTGAAATAGATAGTGAAACTAGACTGGGAACAAGAAAGGGAGTTCCCCCATGATTATACAAAACCATCTGTAGCAAACTGACATAGGCGCATCAGTGCTCAGGGCAGGGAGAGGAGCTCACAGGGGTCTCACCCACTCTTCTTCCACAGGTCTAAAAAGCAGCTGTGGTGGCCCCCATCACACAGATAAATCAAGATAAGCCCACTTCTGGAGCGATGGTCTTATTTATCAGGCAGACTTCATCCCCTTCCTACCTGGACTTATCAACATTTGAGGGAATCAAGGCTCTGAGAACTAGTTTTACAGGGATGGTAAAGGAGAATCTGCAGTGGTAAAGAATCTGTCTGCCAATGCAGGAGACACAAGAGATGCAGCTTTGATCCCAGGGTCAGGAAGAGCCTCTGGAGGAGGAAATGGGAATCCGCTTCAGTATTCTTGCCTGGGAAATTCCAGGGACACAGGAGCCTAGTGGGCTATAGTCACGGGGTCACAAAGAGTTGGACACAACTGAGTACTGTACAGCATTTAACAGGAAAACCCAGGAGGGAAATGGAGAATCACAGCGGATAAGATGGGAAGAAAGAGAGAAAATCCATTGCAAATGATGACACTGATAACAAATTGCCCACTTTCCTCCCATCCAGAGGGCATTGGGTTCTCATTTCTGGGCCTTAGGCTCTAAAAGATGTATTTCAAGGATGCTTCTTTCCAAGTTTTTCTAAAGACTAGCTGATCCTCTTTCCACACTGCAAGCTAATCCCAGACTCCCTTATCATACATTCGAACAGTTTGCCTAAATGTCCAAATCTTAATTAGGTGTGTAATTGGGGAGGTGAAGGCAATGTGAAAACAAGCAAACAGTCCCCAAACTTCCTTTTTGCTATGACTCCCAGCTCCCTCTCACAGATGGTAAGTACCCAAAATATATATTTTTTTCTCTACAATGATTTCCTTTCCCACTTCATTTTCTAATCCAAAGGCTTAAGGGTCAAGCCCTCTGGGACTTATTTCAACACCAGCTGAGAGAGATCTGTAGTCCCTATATTTCAGCAAAATAGAGGCTTGCATTAAAAAGAATGAAATAAAACCATTTGCAGCAACATGGGTGAGCCTAGATAGTGTCATTCTGAGTGAAATAAATCAGACAGAGAAGGAGAAACATTGTGTGACATCTCTTATGTGTAGAATCGAAAAGGGAGGGTACAAATGAACTTGGAAAACAAAGAGGCTCGCAGACTTAGAAAACGAACTTATGGACATGCCAGGAGTTGTAGTTAGGGACTTTGGGAAGGACATGGACACACTGCTGTATTTAAGATGGATAACCAACAAGGACCCACTCTACAGCACAGGGAACTCTGCTCACTGTTCTGTGGCAGCCTGGCTGGAAGGGGAGTCTGAGGGACAATGGATACATGTATATGGATGGTCCCTCCACTACTCACCGGAAACTATCACGACGCTGTTTATCAGCTATACCCCAGTACAAAATAAAAAGTTTAAAAGGAAAAAAAATAGAGGCTTGACTAAGAAATTAACATGCAGGTAAACATACAAATTATTCGTGCATAAGATTCCAAGTTGAATTTAGTTTGAGCTGAGAATTCCACTCTGTCCCATCATCTGCTCCTATTGACTGCAAGAAACAGAGAAATCTGGCTTCTAAACCCAGGCTTTTCACTCCAAGGGTATTGAAGAGACCTATGGTTTGCTTGGCCACCACAAAAGCCTGCCTGGAAGATGGAAAGCCAAGATCGGGTTTCTGGGCCCTCAAGGGCATCTTCAAGGTCATTCTAGGCTCACTAAGAAGGTGATCCCTCCCCTGCTGCTCTGCTTCTTCTATCTGAGACCCACATTTGACCAGAATAAACATTTCTTCGCTTTGTTCCCCAGGATGCTGTTGAAAAAGTTTTGTCTACATCGTCTTTTAAGATCTTTGCAATGCTTTTGATACAGAGCATACAGAGATGGGTATGTGCTTGCTCACGTTATAAAGAAGATCAAGACAGAGGGAGGAGAGAGGAGTCGCTCAGGACAACACAATTGATAGATCAGAGCTGTAAGTATTTTAAATGCAAGTTTGACACACACCACCCACTCCCTACACCTATGCTCTAAGCCCTCCGCTTCCAGGCTTTGGGGTGTTGATTGGGGGGTAGGAGAGGGCAGGAGATGGGGATGGAAGTGGCAGCGGATTAGGAGTAAAAATACACTAGAGAGAGGAATGTTGCTTCCTCTCCTGCAATGTTTCCTCCGGTCTTCTTTCTTTTCTTGGCTGAGAGCATGCATTATTTATCTCTCACATACAGAATGTTTGCAGCGGTAATAAAGGTCAGGAGGGGAAGACTGAGTTATCTAAACCCACAGCCATATTCAGGTGCACTTGGAATGACATATTGTGTCTAATGGAATCCATTTGGAAACAAAATGAAGAAGTGAGTTTCATTGTTTATTCTTTCCTTCCTTTATTCTTTTCTTTTTCCCTATAAATAACAACTAGATAAGCAAGTTTATAACCCTCCTGGATCTGTTCTCCCTTCCTCCCTCCCCCGCTCCCAGTGTTGTTTTCATTGCATGAATTCAGGAACCTGGAATGAGTTACTGGGGACCCTCATTCTCTCTGGTGTAAGCTTTCCTGTTCTGATTCTTATAACCTTCTCAGATGTCTTAAATTTTCTCTTTGGAAATCCTCAAACCTATTCACTTTAATTAAAACAATATGCATTCTCTATCATTTGGAAGGCGTGACTTCAGGGACATTAAGACATAAAAGCAGACAGATGGGATATCACAGTTTCCAGAAAGACGGAGCACCCGGGCTGGGCCCTGCTGGTTCCGCGATGCAATTCTATCAACCATGCCATGGGGACATTCTGTCACTGGTCACAGACCTTCCGTGCTCCTCAGGTGACAGTCCCTGACCTGCTTTGCAGTCACGTTCAACCTCCATGAGCTGTCAAGCTGGTCCATCCACATGAGAGCTGGATGACCTGCTGCTTTCACAGAAGATATCTAAGTAGCTCATTCGTTCTCCCCCATCCCGTGAAGGCAACGAACCTGGTTCCATAAGAAAAGGTTCAGAAGATTTTTGTCCACTCTCATACCTGGAGCCCCACCCAAAAACAACCAAAAAGATACAATATCGTCTCAATGGCTGAAGCAATAAAGCCATCAAAAACCTCTAAACAACAAATTATTAATTCCGTCCACCAAATACTGTGTCAATGGCTATGAGGGTACCTGGAGGGGGTCCACGCCTCCTGCCTCAGGTCTCGGGTGGGATGAAGATGTCTGCAAGAGCAGGTGTCCTTGTCGTGGAGTTTATACCCAGGAAGCTCTGAGTGAAGGATGGGGGTCTGGGGTCAGGATGGTCCACACGCCAAAGGACAGATGAAGAGACGCTAGAGATAATAGATTCCCATCTGTGGGAATGAGAGAAACTAGATGGGACTTGAAGAGAAAGGCTATGCGTTTTTCCAGATTTGCAGCTCAAGGATACTTTACAGTATAAGGTTAATAAAAGGTAAGTTTACTACCAGAGAAAAGGGCTTCCCAGGTGGTGCTAGTGGTAAGGAATCCGCCTGCCAATGCAGGAGACACAAGAGACGCAGGTTCGATCCCTGGGTCAGGAAGATCCCCTGGAGGGGGAAAACGGCAGCCCACTCCAGTATTCTTGCCTGGAGAATCCCGTGGACAGAGGAGCCTGGTGGGCTACAGTCCCTGGGGTCACCGAAGAGTTGGACATGACTTGGTGACTAAGCAACAACTACAATCTTTTTATTTCATTCTTGAAATAACGCAAGTTAGGGATGACTTTCTCTGTTCTACGTATGATTAAATTGGTAGTTAGAGGTTAGATCATCTTAACAAAGTCAAACAACTATCACAGACACTTTTGCTTAGGCGAGGTGATTCGAAGTCCATGCTTCTTCGATGACATCATCACCATCACCATCATCATTCCCAGCACTACCGTTAGCGCTGTCGTCAGCACCAGCATCGTTATTTTCATCGTCACTGACCAGCACTGAGCATTTAGAAGTGTCATCACACTCAGAATATGTACACTTTAAACTTAATTGTCACAACTCCACCTTGTAGTCTAGTGAGCTGGGGCTTAGAAAAAGCACAGTAACATTCTGCAGACCCCAGACGTGTCTGATCTACTGTCTCCCCCCACATCCAGGGAGACCCAGAAATTCCACCTACTGGCTAATGAATCATCTTTCGTCTCCTGGCCTGAGCTTCCTCATCTACCAAATGAGCAGTTTGTACTAAATGATTTATGATTCCTTACTGATCTGATCTGACCATCTAAGCTAATTTCAGAGTAGCAGGAGGAGGGAGATGTTTTTGGCTGGAGGTTTTTTTTTCTTTTTAATTTTTGAAATAACCTATCTTCTCTCTTCCCAGGAGAGCAGCAGTAACTATACAGATAGACAGGGCACAAAAGAACCTACAAACCCTGTAAAATGAAATCACATGGCAAAATGTGGTTATTCTGAGGACGAGAATGAAACAGTCCCATGGGCAGTTATCTGCGACTTTTCACTCAGCTGTCAATCAGAGGTACAGCCTAGCATCCTTTCAGAAGAGCCGCTCTATTCAACCCAATCATCTGAGCGGATAGTTTGAGCTCAGCCCAGTGATATCCCATAATATCCCATAGACTGTGTCCAGATGTCCAGGATGGGCCTCCATCCCACCTGCATGCACCCCATCAATTGCCACATCACACTGATTTCATCTCTGGAATAACTGCAATCACCATCTGATACCCAGTATCTTTAGCTAAAGTCTTACTAACTCTTCCCTGGATGAGTGTGGTAGCTTCCCAAGGACTCAAGGTACATACAAGTCACCTTCCTTAACGCTAGTGGAGCAATATTTTTCAAACACAAATGTGATCATGACACTCTTGTATTAGCCATCTTAAATAACAAAGATTAAAAAAAAGACATTGGCATGTGTTAGAAGGCCCTTTGCAGTCTGTCCTACCCTACATATCCACCTTCACCTCAGTCTCTCAATCCATCCCCTTATGCCTCAACCACACCGGACCACTCATGCTCCTTAGACAGGGATGAGTCCCACGCTCTCATCTTTTCCCCTCACACCCAGAGCGCTCCTAACATCTCTGCCACTCCTGGACTCTGCTGCCCGGAGAGCTCCTACTCAGGCCCAAGGCCCAGCTCCGTCACCACCTTCACGAGGATGCGTCCACTGCACTGTGCTTTCTCAGCTAGAGTTAACTGCTCTGTAGCTCTGAAACTCTGAAGCTAGAGAGACGCTTTCGGTAGTTGGTTTTGGGAATTCTCTGGTGGTCCACTGCTTAGGACTTGACCCTTTCACCGTGGTGGCCCAGGTCCAGTCCCTAGTTGTGCAACTAAG
This sequence comes from Muntiacus reevesi, assembly GCF_963930625.1. Lineage (NCBI taxonomy): Eukaryota > Metazoa > Chordata > Mammalia > Artiodactyla > Cervidae > Muntiacus > Muntiacus reevesi. The sequence goes on from NC_089266.1 coordinate 45,828,652, forward strand.
ATCCCACAAGTTTCAGGGCATAGCAGGGGGAAAAAAGATTGTTGGTTTTGTCTTTATTATCTTCATTGGACTGAAAACTTACCAGGGGAAAGGAAGATGCCTAAATCCTGAACAGATGGCACAACCCAGAGTGTATCAATACCCATTTAAGACTAGACTGTGCTGGTAGCTTTGCTAGGTGAATTAATAATACTGGAATGATTTATTCAAATGAATTAAGTCAGAAGCTAAGGGACATTCACCCCAGAATATTCAAGAAAAGCAAGTTTATGAGGTTTATTCAAGAAACACACATTAGATGTTATGCGGCTACAGTTTATCCTAAAACTTATGCAGAAAACAAAAGAATTATGTGACAGCGTCTCCCAAAATTACTGATGGTCTTGGGAGGGAAATCAATATTCATAGCTGTGAAATAATCAAAAAAGAATTCAATATATCACAAATTAAATTATGGGATTAATAAAATTCAAAACTTCAAAGGGTTTTTTATTTTTTAATCTTGACAGAATGAAATTCTTTTGGGAGATGAAAAACAGACACCCGCAATCACAAACAAGATCCCAGCAGGTTTTTGTGTAGTAATTGGTAATCTGACGCCAAAATGCATATGAAAGAAGAAAGGACCCAGTGTTTCTCTGAGACAGTCTTAGAGGAGAACAAAGCTGGAGGGTTTATATTGTCAGGTGTGGGACTTCTTTGGAAGTTTTAATAAAACTAAAAGCTTGAATACCACAGCTAAAAGATCTTACACGCCACAATGAAGATCGAAGATCCCACATACTGCAACTAAGGCCTGGCGCAGCCAAATAAATAAATAAAGGAATATTTTTTAAAATTACACATTAAAAAAATAGAAGCCCAATTATCCTTATGCCTTTCAGTTTAACTTGTAAGCCCTTTCTTTTCTACCAATAAACCTATTAATAATAATATAACCCAAATCGTAAACACTAAAGAATCATACTTTTTTAAATTTATTTTTTAATTGAAGGATAGTTGCTTTACAGAATTTTGTTGTTTTCTGCCAAATAGCAACATGAATCAGCCATAGGTATACATACCATACTTTTAGAGACCAATAAATGACATGGGAAAATAGTCTGTGTTAAGGGAAAAAGATGTAGTATATATACAGTATATTTTGATACACACACATACTCCAAGATGTCTGTAAAGAGTACTGTGATTAATGGCTGATTTTCCATTTTTAATTCTTACGTTCTTGAAATTGCTTGAATTTTGGAAAATATGCAGGTATCACTTTTATAATTATAAAACAATGAAGTTATTTTCGTTTTGAAGAGAGATGAAGCAGTCATAAGAATGATGCTACAATCGTGATTTCCTTCTTTAACATACTTCTGGTTAGGGAACGCCTTTTCAGAAGAAATCTTAGTGGGAAATTAGTACAGTTACTCCCCCTGCCTTTGCAAGCCCCACATCCACATAAGGAACTTGAGCGTCTGTGGATTTTGCCATGCACAGGGTGAGCAGGTTTAAAACCAATCCCTTGCGGATACTGAGGGAAGACTGTATTTAAAAAAAAAAAAAAAAAAAGGCATCTCTGTTGAGTAAGAGTGGCAAATGCAGACCTTACCCATGTGGTCTCCTTCTTGCCCTCCATCAAACACTCATCTGCTCCCCGAACCCAGGACCTGAGATGGGCCAAAGAACTCCAGCACATCGTGGAACTAAATTTAAAACTCTTACTTCAGATGACCATACACTGATAGAGTAAGCCTTTCATGGATTACCCCTATGTGCTAAAAGTAAATTATAAAAGAATTTCTTGAGTAAGATCCCATTTTCTGAAACTCCCCATATACCATATAATTAGATATATGAGTTGTGTTCAACTCTTTGTGACCTTATGGACTGTAGCCCACCAGGCTCCTCTGTCTATGGGATTCTCCAGGCAAGAATCCTGGAGTGGGTTTCCATTTCCTTCTCCAGCAGATCTTGTCAACCCAGGGATTGAGCCTGGGTCTCCTGCAGTGCAGGCAGATTCTTTGCCATGTGAGACACCAGAGAAGCCCATAATTATATATACATCTAAATAAACATACAGACCCTGGAAAGTAGCAGAAAAAATACCCTTGGTGTGTAAAATCTTGTTATATTTGAATGTGGAACCAAGGCTGTCCTTCATCTTTATATTTTTTGCCCATCTGTATTTTCTAATTTTCCTACCATGAACATGTATTGCTTTTATAATAAGAAAAAAAAGCAATTTTTAAAAGGCAAGTAGGAGTCGAGAGAATGATTTATTTTAGATACAGTCTAGTGTTACTTTGCTGTCAGTAAGAGATCCAGGTGAAATTTAAGAATTACGACTTTACGTCTAATTACTTTCATTAAAAAAATATGCAGCCATATGTTATTCTGGCGTATTTTATATACAATAAAACTTTCAGATCCAAAGTGTATAGCTGGATGAATTTTGGCATACATATATTTCTGTGAATGTAATTATTTTGTTGCTGTTGTTGTTCCTCTCTTCAACTTTTATATCTAGCTCTGGATGCTGCTTCTTAAAAAAAATTTATTGAAGTATAACTGATTACAGCAACCTGTACATTTTAAAAAGTGTACAATTTGATCAATTTTAACATGAAAAGGAGAGTCAGTTTTACCTGGATTGCAAATTCTGAATCTGGATCTTTCATGACCTTAGATAAATTATTTGATTTCTTTAGCCACAGTTTTCTCACCTATGGCTCATATATTAATCTCTTACTGTTTTTAAGAAGACTAAATAAATCAAGTGTACTTCCTCGGTGACTCAATGGTAAAGAACCTGCCTGCCAATCCAGAAGACTCAGGAGATGCAGGTTCAATCCCTGGGTCAGGAAGATCTCGTGGAGAAGGAAATGGCAACCCACTCCAGTGTTCTTGCCTGGAGAATCCCATGGACAGAGGAGCCTGGCAGGCTACAGTACATGGGGTCATAAAAGAGTCGGCTGCAACCGGACATAGACTAAACAACAACAAATAACTATGCAGTAATGCCCTGGCCCCTGGAGTGCATGCTGTCGTGTCTGACTCTTTATGACCCCCCAGACTGTAGCCAGCCAGGCTCCTCTGTCCATGGGATTTCCCAGGCAAGAATACTGGAGTGGGTTGCCATTTCCTTCTCCAGGGGATCTTCCCGACCCAGGGATCGAACCCGCTTCTCCTGTGTCTCCCTCTCCTGCACTGGCTGGCAGATTCTTCACTGCTGCTCCACCCGGGAAGCCCACCCTGACCCCTAGAGACCCAATAAATAAGGACTGGTACTATTGTGCTTCTCATCTTTTTCCAAATAGGGAATCCGAGACACATGAGGTTACAAACACGCTTAAAAGGTCACACAGCTGGACAGAGAACGCAGCTGACTGGGTGACCTGGCCCTTCACGTTGGAAATCTTTAAAGGCGCCTTCTAAAGGGGTCTCCCAGTGGGAGGCTGGTCCTCTTGGCCAGGAAGTGGGAAAACAGTGCCTCTCCGGTGCTCTGGCTCCGTTTTCTGTAACGCTGGCTTCGGAATGAGTGACGGGGTGGGAGTCTTGGAGATCCATCGGTTAATAAGACTCTGATTCTGCACGGTGTGCAGGTTTGATCCCTGGTCCAGTAACTAAGGCCCGGCATGCGCTGCAGGGCAAGGCATTGGAGCGAAGAATAGCAACTTTATTCAGAAAGCCAGGGGACCAAAAAGACGGCAGATTCGTGTCCCAAAGAACTGGCTGACCTGAGTTAGAATTCAGGCTTCTTTTATACCGAAAGGGGAGGGGGTGTGGCTGGTCCTTGCAAACTTCCTGGTGCCAGAATCCTTATTGCTGTCCACCTAGCCCTGTCTGGTTCACAATGCTCCTGCAAGCCTCCAGTAAGACTAATGGTATTCTCCCATTTACAACTTCTTCATGGAAAAGCCTTATACCTTTAAAGATCAGAGCCTTGAGAATGGACTCTCCTGTATATTTCGGGCTACAGGCAACATTGTTTTACAAAATGTGCAGACCTAGAGGCCACAGAGCACAAGAGTTAAAGGAATAGATTCACCAGTGGATCAGGTTTATTCTCCTCTCGATACAGTGGTGCTTCAGGCAAGTTGTCCCAGGCTCAGTTTCCCAATCAGTTAAAGGGAGAAATGAGATCAATAAGAGCCATCTTTGGAGGCTCCAGTGGCATTAGATGAGATAACAGCCAAAATCAATTTTTAAAGCTTGGCAAATGTGACCCAATGGTTCAACATCAAGTTCTTTGAGAGCAAAGAATTGGAATTTCACAGAAAGGACGTCAAGAATCACCATGTGCTAATTTCTAGTCCTTCTACTGATGTAATAATAATCATAATCATACTTACTGATAAAACACCCATCCTGTGTTGAGGTCCTACTGGTTGCATTATGAGGCAATTTTTCAGATATCGCTTCATCTGTTCTTCACCACGCCAGGCTAGGTAGACAGTACCAGTTTCACTGTACAGATGAGAAAACAAAAACCAAGAGTTTAATTGTCTTTAACAGTATTCCTCAAATAATTTCAGAAAATAAGGAGAAAAATTCTTTCTTCATTTTGTGAGCCCAGCAAAACCTTAATACCAATGCCGGTTAAGAATACTATAAGCCATGAACATTCTAGACCAAAATTACCCATGAACATAGACACAAAAATTCTCAAAAAGAGAAATACAAATTGGGACTTCCTTTGTAATCCAGTAGTTAAGACTCTGCCTTCCAACACAGGAGGCATGGGTTCAATCATTGGTTGGGGAACTGAGGTTTCACATGCTGCTTGGTGCAGTCAAAAATTTATTAAAAATAAAAGGCAAATAGAACCCAGTACTATATATTAAAAATGGATAATATATTACAACAAAGTGAGATTTATCCTAGCAAAGCAAGGGAGTTTCAACATTTAAAAGTAAACTAATTCCCCATATTTAAAAAAGAGAAAAAGATTATGTGATGATCACCTCAAAGTATATGGGAAAATCATTTGATGAATTCAATACTGATTCATGATTTCAAAAAAAAAATAAGCATCCTTAAACTCAGAATAAATTGGAATTTCTCAATCTGATAAAGGGTAATGATAATTTAAAAATCTACAAGTATCAAAATACATAATAGTAACAAGATAAATACTTTCCATTATAGACCAGGACCAGAGCAAGGATATTTACCTTTCTTCTATAAGATACTGCAGTGGGTATCCTAGCCAGAATAATAAAGCAAGATAAATTCATTAAAAAACATACAGATTGGAAAGGAAGAAATGAAGCTATCTTTATTCACAGATAACAAAATTTTTTAATATATAAGTCCTAAACAATCTCTAAAAATTAAAAATAAGTGCATTTAGCAAGGATCCAGGATACAAGATCCTATATAAAAATTATAATTCTATATACTAGGTACAAATGGAAGATGAAATTAGAAGAATATCATTTATAATAGCATCTGAAGGCATAAAATACCTAGGGATAAATTTTAGAAAATACATGCAAGACCTTAACACTGAAAACTACAAGAAAGTGCAAAACTAAAGAAAACTCAAATAAATGGAGAGCTGCCCCATGTCTGTGGAATAGAATCTTAAACACCAATTCTGTCCCAAAGTATCTACAAATTCAATGCATTGCAATCAAAATTACAGCTGGCTTTAAAAAAAAAAAAAAAAAAAAAAAAAAAGGCTATCCCTGATAGCTCAGTTGATAAAGACTCCGCCTGCAATGCAGGAGACCCTGGTTCAATTCCTGGGTTAGGAAGATCCCTTGGAGACGGGAAAGGCTACCCACTCCAGTATTCTGGCCTAGAGAATTCCATGGACTATACAGTTCATGGGATCGCAAAGAGTCGGACAGGACTGAGCGACTTTCACGTTCACTTTTCACTTTTTTAAAAAATAGAAAGTGATGAGCTGTATGTGATTTATTTGAAAAGGCAAAGCGTCTGTAATAGTCAAAATAATTATGAAAGGTAGATACTTTCAGTACCTGATTTCAGGATTTAGTGTAAAAAGACAACAGTCCAGACAGTGTGACATTGGCATAGTCAAATATATCAGTGAAAAACGACAGTCCAGAGGCAGGCACCGTCTGTTCTGTCACAAACCTCTTTTAACGCAAGGTGGCATTAGAGAGCACTGGGGTGCCATTCCTGATCAATCCAGCAGATGGCAGCAGGCTCACACCAACCCCTCAAGACACCAGGCTGAATTTCCAGGAGCCTCTGTGTCCTGCGTGTCCCCTCTTTATTTCTTTCCTCCGATTGCCATTATCTCTGCCCAGTCAATCTGTCTGTCATACAGAAGGGGGACACTCAAATGAAAGAAGATGGAAACACACCCATGAGCCCCATATATGCCAAATGTTGTTCTCCACCTTTAATAAGCAATATTTCATAACTACTTCAACTGTATATCATTTGAAGGATTTTTTTTTTTTTTTTGAAAGATAATCAAACAGAAGCTCAGACAGGGAGCATATGTTCCTAAGTTCTGAGCTGGAAGTGCTGAAGATGCGGCTTGAGCTTGGCCTTTCTTTCCACCTGGTGGTGGTTTAGTTGCTAAGTCGTGTGACTCTTGCGACCCCATGAACTGTAGCCTGCCAGGCATCCTCTGTCCATGGGATTCTCCAGGCAAGTGTACTGGAGTGGGTTGCCATTTCCTTCTCCAGGAATGGAACCTGGGTCTCCTGCATGGCAGACAGATTGTTTACCCACTGAGTTACGGGGAAAGACTTTCTTTCCATATAACACTGTCCTTATCTGTAGGCCAAAATGCTCAGTGTAGGATCTAGCAGGAAAAGTTCCTGTTTACTGAGGGCTCATTGAAACAGCATTGTAACTGCTTTACATGCATTAACTTATCTGTATTCACACCTGAATAAGGTAGGGATGGTTTTTATTCCCATTTTAAAGCTAGGTAGTGCAACAGAGGTCCTGAGAAACTGACACACTTTCAAAGGTCACACCCTTGGCAAAGGCTGGAGCTGACACTGGAACCGTGCATTTGGATCTGGACCCCAGACCCTTGACTCCTGAACTATGTGCTAAATGACCGCTTTAACAAGCTCTGCAGGGAGTGGAGGAGGCTCCCGGCTGTAGTGAGAGACCCAGTCCATTTCTCCCTGGAGTGGTGAAGAATTGAATGGCTTCTTCATCCACTGCATCCCTTGGGGGGCCCAGTGGCATTCAAGGGGTCCACTGTTATCTCTGTTTCATGTCCCCAGTTCTTGGAATTCTTCTAAGACCTGTGACTGACTGTTCAGCCAGCCAGCCTCTAATGAGTACTTGTGCGTGTGTGTGCTAAGTCACTTCAATCAGATCTGACGCTTTGCAACCCCATGGACTGTAGCCCACCAGGCTCCTCTGTCCATGGGATTCTCCAGGCAAGAATCCTGGCGTGGGTTGCCATGCCCTCCTCCGGGGATCTTCCCAACCCAGGAATCAAGCTCGCTTCTCTTCTGTCTCCTGCGTTGGTAGGCGGGTTTACCACGAGCCCTGCCAGGGAAGGCCTTGCGCTGTGCTGTGCTTTTGCCCCATGGACTGTGGCCCGCCAGGATCCTCTTTCCACGGGGATTCTCCAAACGAGAATACTGGAGTGGGTCACCATGCCCTCCTCCAGGGGACCTTCCCACCCTTACCATCCACCAAAAAAGTAATGCAGAAGGCTGCAAATAAGAAAAGAGTTTATGGGACTTCCCTGCCAGTCCAGGGGTTAAGACTGACCAGGGGACTTTGCAGGGGACATGAATTTGAACCCTGGTTGGGGAAGTAAGATCCCACATGCCTCACAGCACAACCAAAATATTTAAAAAAAAAAAAAAAAAAGGAGTTTATTTGGAGTGTTAAGACTTGCAATGCAGGAGACATAAAAGTTGCCATGAGGTTGTTAAAAGTTTCCTGGTGGAATCGTTATAGACGCCAAAGCGACTCAGAAAATACTTTTTCTTAAGGAATCACAAGTTGTTTCAGCGTAAGGGGTCCAAAAAGCATCTTGAATCTCTGACAGGTGTTCTGGATGACTTCATCAGTTCAAAAGGTCAGATTCCATCCAAGCTGATATGTGCATGTCACATCATTATTTTTTTTTATTTGGAGTATACTTATTTACAACGTTGCATTAGTTTCAGGTGTTCAGCAAAGTGAACCAGTTATACATATATCCACTCTCTTAGATTGTTTTCCCACATAGGTCATTATAGAGTTCTGAGTAGTGTTCCCTGTGCTATGCTGTAGGTCTGTATTCGTTATCTGTTTTATAGATAGTGTGTATTTGTCAACCCCAATCTCCCAGTTTATCCCTCCACCCTCCCTTTCCCCTGGAAGGTCACACTTTCTTAAAGGCCTCCTGCCTAGCTCCACTTTGGAGAGCTCATTTAGCAACACTATTTAGTTGCTAAGTTGTGTCCTGCTTTTTGCTAAGCCATGAACTGTAGCCCACTGGTTTCCTTGGCCCATGGGTTTTTACAGGCAAGAATATTGGTGTAGGTTGCCACTTCCTTCTCCAGGGAATATCCCCAGGCCAGGGATCAAACCCACATCTCCTGCGATGGCAGCTGACTCTTTACCACTAAGCCACCTGGGAAGCCCTCACTTGGCAATACTGACTCCCTTTTAATTTTCCTTTCCTGCTAATAAACGCCAAACACAAACTATGGAAACACAGCGCCTGCCTGCAAAGAGTTCTCATCCTGTGAGGAAGATCATATGCAAATACAGGCAAAACCAAAACTATAGAGAAATAAATCTGTGGGTGACTAATTAGCATGTGAATGGCACCAAATTTTTGTCTAGTCATGGAAGACTTCCTGGAGGAGGAGAGTCTTCCACTTGAGCCTTCGAGGGTGAGTAAGACTTGAAGTGGGGAAGAGGTCAGCATATAGTCTTGGCCTAAGTGGGGAGCCTTAATAAGAATAGGGAGGTCGGCTAGACTGGTTGAGTCGGGTGGAGAGGGAGGTGGGAGGGGGGATCGGGATGGGGAATACGTGTAACTCAATGGCTGATTCGTGTCAATGTATGACAAAACCCACTGAAATGTTGTGAAGTAATTGGCCTCCAACTAATAAAATAAAATTTAAAAAAAAAAAAGAAAAAAAAAAAAAAGAATAGGGAGGTCAGCTAGACTGGTTGAAAGGTCCTGGAAGGGAATGAAAGTGAATAAATCTGGAAGAATGGGTTGAGGATAGATTGTGGAGGTTTCTGAGGACCCAGAGGACAGTCTCTAAGTGTACTTTATGCACTGATGTCTTATGAAGGCTCAGAGCTAGGGCAGGTGTATAGGAAAGGAGTGGCGAGATAAAGACAGCTCTTAGTGAAGATTAACATGAGGCAGCCTGTTAAGCTGCAGAAAGAGTGAGAGTGAAATTGAAGGGCAGGATGAGTGAGAGTGAAATTGAAGGGCCTGCAGGGGCACGTGGAGGGAACTTTGAATATTTCCTCTGTGGCAGGCCTTAGGCACTTAGCATGTATTATGACATGTAATCCTCCCAAGAGCCCTGGGGAATTTGTGTCATTAAACTGTTTCACTGATGACTAAAGCAAGGTTAAGGAACCTCCCCAAGGTCACCTGGCTTAAACCAGCAGAGCTCGGTCCTTGCTTCAGCAACACATGTACTAAAATCAGAGCAATACAGAGATTAGCATGGCCCCTGTGCAAGGATAACATGCAAACCAGTGAAGTGTTTCATTGTTTAAACAAATGAGCAAAAAATAAAAGCAACAGCAAAAAAATAAAAACAAACAAAAATGAACAGAGCTCAGATTTGAACCCACACAGCCCACCACCCGAGCTCACTTTCTAACCCCTTTGCTATGTCACCATTATACCGCTGACCTAGAAAAATCCAGACTGGCTAACTCTGAGACAGTCACCTCATCTGGCACATCCAGCAAGGCAGAGGGTGGAGAAAAATTTTAGGACTTTGCTCAGGAAGATGCCTGAGTATTCAGGACACCTAACGCCTCTAAACAAAGAATTGGAAATTGTCGTGTAAGCTAGCTTGTGATTGCTTTTGACTGCTTGCTTGTTTCACCAAGCTACTTGGCTTGTGGGATCTTGGTTCCCCAACCAGAGACTGAACCCAAGCCACAGCAGTGAAGGCATCAAAAGCATTAAGTCCCAACCACAGGACCACCAGGGAATTCCCAGCTTTTGGTTGTAATGGGAGGGGCCGACATCAAACTTTCGATTGCCGAGGCATGCACTTCAATGACATCCATCTCTGACAAGCATGTCGCAGGCTACAAAATCAGATAAAGGGTCAGGTCACTCCACCCGTGAAGTTCCCCTTTCAGAAAGCTCTGGGTGACCTAGCTAACTGACCACTTGAGTGACTCCAGTTTTCCCTTCCCTGCTTTCTTTATTTCTTTTGTGTTTTAAATTCACCCAAAAAGAGTGAACCCATGCAATCCCAGGTACCTCACCCTCACCCCAATAAAGGCAGAACCCCAGGTCTGAGCTCTCTCTCTCTCTGAGACCTCGCTGTGTGGCTACTGCAGTGCTGCGTACCCTCCAGGACCATGAGGAGCAAACCTTGTCTTTTCAAAGTTCCCTGATGGTTGTTGCTAAGGTGCATAGTAAGCATCACAATGGCTGGTCCAGCCTCAACATCGGCTTCGGCTGGGGAGGACTCAGCGGTGCTCCCCTGAGGAGTACAACCCAGGTGAGTGCCTGCAGGCATTCCTAGCTCATCGCATCAACAGACTCAGACTGACCCAAAACAGAGATACAGACCCAGAATTGCAGAAATACGGAGAGTTTCGTGCCTGGATTGTGGATAGAGTCTTTAGTGATGGGTACTTGGTGGTGACTATTTTTCAAGTCCAATGGAAGCCAGGGAGACAGACTCCATCAGAGAAATACACCAGCATTACCAAGACGAAGCAACTCCATCGCATGTCCCTTGAAAGGGTGGGTTTCCCAGGTAGCTGAAAGGCAAAGAACCTGTCTGCCATTGCAGGAGCCACAGGAGACCCAGGTTCAATCCCAGAGTGGGGAAGATCCTCTGGAGGAGGAAATGGCAAGGAAATGGCACTCCACTATTCTAGCCGGGACAGAGAAGCCTGGTAAGCTACAGTCTATGGGGTCCCAGAGAGTCAGACACAACTGAAGCAACTGAGCATTTTCCTTGAAAGGGAGGAGACGGGCCTCTTCCTGACATCCTGAAGTCCAGGGACACCTGAAGGCTTAGGGGTAGGGTGGGGAGGAAGTACTTCTAAAAGGATCGGGAAACTTTTCCCTCCAGCCCTTTGGGTGTGCCTGGAGATTTAGTTTGTGAATCTGACTGGGCCAAGCCCTAAAGGGATTTCCTCAGAAGCAAGCAGAATCCTGTCTGAAGGAGCAACAGCCCGTGGTATAATAGCTGGCAGGCAGCAAGCATCCTGTGAGGCTGGCCAAGTGTTGTGATTTCAGAGAACCAGTGCAGGAAGAGATGGGAGTGTATATGCGGGAGAGAAAGAGCAGGTGTCAGGCCATCAGGAGAGGAGTCTGGAAACGAGGTCAATGACAAAGCAACATTTGTACCTCATGAGAATGTAGGGGAACCTGGCCAAATACACAGATCTATACCGTTTAGTTTTCAGAGTCTGGAAGGTTGGAATCCAGGGTGGAATCAGTTGGTGAGAGAAGAGACCTTTGCAACAGGGACAGCAGTGAGGGATGCTAGTGACATGGTGATGGTGATGGTGGCTCTAAGTGAGGCTCTGACAAGTTCGAGCAACTGTGAATTCTGTCATGAATTCATAGAGAATCCTTACAAGGAGCCTTCCAGCTGTGGAACTGAGCCATCCCTTGAAGAGACTACAGGTGAAGGGAGAAGGAAATCTGGCCTGTTGAGCTGCATCAGGTAAGGACATCTTGGTTAGGAGAGGCTGCATTATTTTGCTGCATTAGTCAGCAGAAGCTAGGTTGTGCTGTGTAACAAGCAAGCCCAAAATCTCAGTGATTTTACACCTGAAAGCTTATTTCTTACTCATACAAAGTCCAACCCTGAGGGAGAACTCTATCCCACAAATTCATTCATGGACCTGCCATCTGGAATGTCACCAGTTCCTAAATAAGGGCAAGAAAGTGTAAGTTCTCCTGAGCTTCCAGTGGGAAGTGACATCACATTAACTGGTCAGAACTAGTCATGTGGCCTCACCAAATGCAAGAGGAGCTAGGAGATGCTGAGGAGCAGATGGAAGGTCTGGTGAGCATCCCTGTCCCTGCTGCACTTAGCAGAGCCTGGCATTTGTCATTGAGAGAAATCTCTTGACCCTTGGAGAGCACTAACTGAAAGCTAAAGGAGTTTTTTTCCTGAGAATTCTGCAAGGCATGGGGGGTTAGCTATGTTGCCTGGACACCACTCCTCTGGACAATCTTCACACATGTGGTGGGGGGTGGGGGTGGGGATGAACACTCTCCCCCAGAGACAAGTGCACATGATGGAATCCAGGATGCCAGGAGCGCAGGCACCATGGTCCCCAGAAGAATGCTGCCAGGCTTCTCAGGGCAGAGGCAGAGCCTGGCACCAGTGGAAGCACGTGGGTGATGCCTCATGAGAGTCCCCACTTGGCTGCATTGTGACTGGGGCACTATTTCAGGAGATTGAGATCCTTCATAATGCATGTGCAGGACAAGAGCTGGAGACAGTGACCTCCTGTTGAGTCAACAAGGCTGGTGACACTCCAATCACCTTGTGCCCATGTGGCACACAGGGAAACAGATTTGAGGGAGTTCACTGACTTCTCAAGGTCACCTGGTTAATGAATGGCAGAGCCTGTTGATCCCCTGGCAGCATTTGAAAGCGTGAGATGCACTGCTTGGAATACATGAGGTGCATGGGAAAGATAGTGAGCTGGAGCCAGGATCCAGGGTCCTGGTACAGGCCTTGCCATGGCTCTGCTAAGTGGCCTTGGGCACATTTCCTGTCTCAGGGCCTTGGAAACCTGGCATTAGAACATGGCCTGCTTCCTCCTCTTCTAGGCCTTCTTGACAAGCTCCTTCATATATGGGGTGTCACTGGACCGCTAGGAACGGAAGGATGCTACCGTGCTAGAGCCTGATGGGGCCTGTCTGCTGTTCCAGCCTGGCCAGCCCCCAGAAGCCACCAGCCTCGGCCCTGGTGTGGGACAGTAGGGGTCAGGAGTCAGAGGCGGCCTGGCTCCCCCTGCTCTGGGGCTCCGTGTCCACGCTGGTATGTCCCTGCTCTGCCGTAGGCCAGATCCCCATCCTGAGTCCTGACAAGCAGCCTGATGAGTGAGGGCAGAAAGGCAGCTAGTAAAGGGGGAGAGTGGAGCCCAGGTGAAGGCAGAGGAGAGTCAGGAGGGAGTTTGTGGTGGGTCTCAAGAGTTTCGAGTCCTCTGCAGAGGGTCAGTCCAAAGCCAACCCTGGCTTCCTCTGTCCTTGTCACTGAGCTCCCCCAGAAACTGGCCCTCCAACCTTCGTGCTGGGCTTCAGCTCCCCTCTCCAGCACCCACTTGGCTCAGCAGCAAAGAAGCCACCTCCAATGCAGGAGACACAACAGATTCAGGTTCAATCCCTGGTTCTGGAAGATCCTTTGAAAAAGGAAATGGCAATGCATTCCAATATTCTTGCCTGGGAAATCCCATGGACAGAGGAGCCTGGGGGGTTACAGTCCATGGGATCACAAAGGGCCGGACAAAACCGACCTACTCAGCACACACACACTCCAGCACCCACGCCTCCCCTCTGGTCCTTCCCATCCCTGGCCGGGGACTTCCCTGGTGGTCCAGTGGTTTAGACGGCATTTCCAGCGCAAGGGGCATGGGCTCAATCCTTGGTGGGGGAAGATCCCACATGTCGCGTGGCATGGCCCTTCCCCAAAACAAATCCACCGCCCATCACTAACCTGCATCTTCCCAGTCCTGAGCACAAGTCCATCCTCGGCAGCAAGCCTCCCTCGGGCCTGGTATCGGGCACCGTCAACTTCATGGTGGCCCCTGACCCTGAGTTCTTGGATGAACTGACATTCCAGAATGAGCTCATTCAACCACATGTCCCAGATTCCTGAGTCCCTGCATATATACCTTTTCCCTTCCACCCCACCTTCCTCCTTCTCCTGTGTCCCTCACCTTGACTCAGCCCATGGAGCCTCAGAAATTTCAGAAGATTCCAGCACCCAGCAGGGCTGTGTTCACCAGGCTGCTGGGGCTACCTTTCCTGGACAATGTGCTGTCACTCCCGTCCCCCACAGAGACAGAAGGGTAACTGCCTCCTAGGATTGTGATGCCCAAGGTGGAACATTCTCCTTGTGGGTGTTTTTCACTTCTCAGTCTGATATCCCACCCTGGACAAACAAGTGAGCATCCGATCTCAGGCTCCATTCTCCATGTCTGGACACGAGAGGGAAGAAGATGGAGGGACAAACTGACAGAGTAACAGTGACCTACAATCATTACCGTGCAATAGCTAGTGGGACGCTGATACAACACAGGGTGCTCAGCGTGGTGCTCTGTGATGACCTTGAGGGGTGGAATAGGGCTGGGGGTAGGAGGGAGGCTCAAGAAGGAGGGGATATATGTATACATATAGCTTATTCACTGCATTGTACGGCATAAATTGACACAACATTGAAAAGCAATTGCACTCCAATTAAAAAAAAAAAATGTTGGGTCAAAGTAGACTAAAAAAAAAATTAGGAAACACTTTGGGATGATTGGAAAAAATCTCAGGCTCCATTCTTGAGTCAGTTTTCATCTTAGACTCCAGCTGCCCCCATGGTTCAGGGCTCTTCCTCTGAGCTGAGCCCCTGCCTCCATCTCCGCCTTCCTCTGGGTGTGCCCTACCTCATTCTCACACCCACTAATGAAAACGGAAATGCTTCTCTAGTAAAGAAAAGTCAGCATCGCTGACCAAGGAAGTTCCCTTTCCGCTTTCTAACATCAAACACTGAGATCTTTATTTCCAATCCTTCCCTTACTGTGGGGGCCTGGAGATCCAAGACCGCTAATGGCACTGCTAACAGCGTATTAGAAAGCAAAGACGTTACTTTGCTGACAAAGGTCTGTATAGTCAAAGCTATGGTTTTTCCGGTAGTCATATGGATGTGAGAGTTGGACCATAAAGAAGCCTGAGCACCGGAGAATTGATGCTTTCGAACTGTGCTGTTGGAGAAGACCCTTGAGAGTCCCTTGGACTGTAAGGAGATCCAACCAGTCCATCCTAAAGGAAATAAACCCTGAATATTCATTGGAAGGAGAAGGCAATGGCAAGCCACTCCAGTACACTTGCCTGGAAAATCCCATGGATGGAGGAGCCTGGTAGACTGCAGTCCATGGGGTGGCTAAGAGTCAGACATGACTGAGCAACTTCACTTTCAGTTTTCACTTTCATGCATTGGAGAAGGAAATGGCAACCCACTCCAGTGTTCTTGCCTGGAGAATCCCAGGGGCGGGGAGCCCGGTGGGCTGCCGTCTATGGGGTCGCACAGAGTTGGACACGACTGAAGTGACTTAGCAGCAGCAGCAGCATTCATTGGAAGGACTGATGCTGAAGCTGAAGCTCCAATACTTTCACCACCTGATGTGACTCATTAGAGAAAACCCTGATGTTGGGAAAGATTGAAGGCAGGAGGAGAAGGGGACGACGGAGGATGAGATGGTTGGATGGCATCACCGACTCAATGGACATGAGTCTGAGCAAGCTCTGGGAGATGGTGAAGGTCAGGGAGGCCTGGTGTGCTGCAGTCCATGGGGTCGAAAAACAGCCAGACATGACTGAGCAACTGAACATCTGGGCCCTGAAAATACTTTGCACATGGAATCACAGTCTTCCTCTGTCACCCGAAAAACTGGAGAATGGTTTCTCTTTGTTTCCAGTAGCACCTTTTTTTTCCCTTTGGGACCAACATTCAGTTCCTCTGGGTGCCATAAGCCTCATATTTGCTAACTGAAGGGCAGAGAATGTTCGTAGAATTTTTGAGTGATTTCCAGCTCTGATGATCTGAGATTTGCCTGTAAATCATGAAAATGAGCCTGAGGCCCAGGAGACATCAGGCTTTCAGGAAATCGAGATTATAAACTTGACTTTTAGTCCAATAGGCTGACACCACCAGGCAGCGGTTCTCAGCAGTGAGCAGCCCAGGCTGTCTTCTTTAAGAAACCACACTGGGAGAGGAACAGGAAGAAGAAAAGAAAATAAACATTCACTGAATACCACTCATACGCCAAAGGATATTCAGGGGTGTACATGTGTTATCCCATAGCTTTTTTAAACACTGAGATTTTATTCACACATTAGTAGTATTCACCTCTTTAAACTCTATAGTTCAGTGGTTTTAGTATATTTATAAAGTTGCTCAACAATTACCATTATTTAATTCTGGAATGTTTTTGTCCCTCCAAAAAATCACTCCACATTCAATAATACATACACTCTCTGTTCCCAGCTCTTGGCAACTGCTAATCTATTTTCTGTCTCTATTAATTTTTCCCTTCTGGACATTTCACATGCAATCTGCGGCATTTGGTAATGGGCTTCTTTCACTTAGCATAATATTTTCCAGATTTATCTATGCTATAACAACTATCAGTACTTTATTCCTTTTTATGGCTGCTGTTGCTAAGTCGGTTCAGTCGTGTCCGACTCTGTGCGACCCCATAGACGGCAGCCCACCAGGCTCCCCCCGTCCCTGGGATTCTCCAGGCAAGAACACTGGAGTGGGTTGCCATTTCTTTCTCCAATGCATGAAAGTGAAAAGTGAAAGTGAAGTTTATGACTAAATAATAGCTATTGAATGGATAGACTACATTTTGTTTCCTCAACTGATGGACATTTGGTTCATTTCTACTTTCTGACTAATGTGAATAATGAATCTATCAACATTTGTGTACAAGTTTCTATTTTGAAACATATGTTTTCAATTCTCTTGGTTAGTTTTCCGGAGTAGAAAACTGCAGGGTAATATGTTAACTCAATGTCTGATTTTTGAGAAACTTCCAAACTACAGTAGCTGCACCATTCTACTCCAATATATGAGGGTTCCAGTTTCTCCATATTCTCACCAACACTGGCAATCATTCACTTCTTTGATTATGGCCAACCTTGTATGTCCAAAGTGATGCATCATTTTAGTTTTGATTTGTATTTCTCTAACAACTAACGGTGTTGAGCATGTTTTAATATGCTCATTGAATTGTTATAAGTTTCTTTTTACATCTTTGAAGGTCATACTCCTCTAATCCATCCTGCCAAACTCAGCCTTTTACAGTGTTCAATCCACCTGCATTTAATGTAATTACTGATGAAATAGGATTTAAGTATGCCATGTTATTTGTTTTATAGAAGTTTTATATCTCTTTTATTCTATTCCTTTTAAGTGGATATTTTCTAGTGCACCTTTCTTGTCTTTTTTTTTTTTTTTTTTCATTATTCTTTTAAACATTTATTTTCTGCCAGGCTCTTTTGTTCATGCGATTCTACAGGCAAGAATACTGGAGTGGGTTGCCATTCCCTTCTCCTGGGGATCTTCCTGACCCAGGGATTGAACCCAGATCACCTGCATTGCAGGCAGATTGTTTACTGTCTGAGCCACGGCTCCAATATACTTTCTTTTCTGTTAAATGGATATTTTCTAGTGCACCTTTCAAATTTCCTTGTCCTTTCTTTCACTGTTCTTTTAAAATTTTATTTTCTTAGTACATGTGCTGTGGATTGAAATGAACATTTCAATTTACAACAGACTAGTTTGGATTAATATTAAGCTCAGTAGTATATAAAATATTGTTTCTATGTAGCTTCATTCTTTAATCCCCCTTTTTTCCTATTATTGTCACCAAAATCACATCTACATACATTATATATCTATCAACACTTATTTATTGTTAATCACTTTGAATAGTTTGTCTTAAATCAGATAGGAGAAAAATAGAAATGAAAATTACAAACAAAACACAAAAATACAAAAAACAAAAAAAAAAAACAACACCACAAAAACACCTGTTGTCTTTTCTATTGACCTCTGTAGTTGCTTTTGCTGGTGCGCCTTATTTCGCCATGTGCATTTTAGTTTCTGTTTAGTGTCTTATTTCAGCCTGAGAGACCCTCCTTAGTATTTCTTATAAGACAGGTTTACTAGCAGCAAAATCTCTCAGCTTTTATTTATCTGCTGCTGCTGCTGCTAAGTCGCTTTAGTTGTGACCGACTCTGTGCCTGGGATTCTCCAGGCAAGAACACTGAGAATGTCTTAATTTCTCTTCCACTTTTGAAGAATAGTTTTGTCCAGTGTAGAACAGGTTGATAGTTTTTATTTCAGCTCTTTGAATAAATCATACCACTACTTCTGGCCTATGTAGTTTTTGATGACAAGTCAGCTGTTAATCTTATTGAGGATCTTTAATATGTGATGAATTAATGTCTCTCTTGCTGTTTTCAAATTATCTTATTGTCTTTGGATTTTGATAGGTTGATTAAGAGTACCTCATTAAATTTATCTGCAGTTTGTTGAAATTGTTGGACATGTAGATTTTCATCAAATTTAGGGGTTTGCAGGCCATTATTTATTCATATATTTCTTCTCTCTCTCTCTCTGAGAGTCCCATTAGGCATATGTTGATACATTCTTTGCAGTCCCACAAGTCTCAAAGTGAAAGAAAGTGAAAGTTTCTTCATTTTGTGACTGACTCTTTGTGACCCCAGGGGACTATACAGTTCATGGAATTCTCCAGGCCAGAATACTGGAGTGGGTAGCCATTCCCTTCGCCAGGGGATCTTCCCAACCCAGGGATCGAGCTCAGGTCTCCCACATTGCAGGAGGATTCTTTACTAGCTGAACCACCAGGAAAGTCCCACAAGTCTCAAAGTTTTCTTTCTTTATTTCATTCTGTTCCTCAGACTGGCTAATTTCAGATAAACCTATTTTATATTTCCTGATTCTTTTACTTACTGTTTGCTCAGTGCCTGAAGATTAGGCAGAGGTGAGAGTTTAGGGTCTTCTGAGGTCTTTCCTGAGCATGTACACAGTTCTAGGCATACATCTGACCTTCTAGATTCTGCATAGTTTCATTAGGTATTGATAATTCCACTGAATCATCTGAACACTGAGGCCCTATTTGGTTAAATGATTGGCACAAGAGGTTCATCAAGCAGTGTGAGGCACCAGATTCAAACCCAAAGCCATACTCTTCTCTGCAACTTGCATGGGTGTCCCTCTTCCATGCTCACTGGGAATCCTGGTTTAACCCAGCATAGAAGCCCTCCGTACCAAGTTTGACGATGAAACTCCTCGTCGGTGGCAGGTACCTGGAAGAAGATAGTTAAAGTCAAAGCTGATTCTAAGGAATCTCAAGAATGGAGGAAGGAAGGCTTGGGCCATGTATGATAAGCAGGGAGCAATTACCTTTGCATAATTGGGAAGGGAATTACGGACTTAAGGGTGAGGGAAACTTCAAGGACATTGCACATGACTCCAGCCCATTTTATTTTTGTATTTATTTATGTATCTGGCTGTGTTAGGTCTTGGTTGCTCCATGTGAGATGTTTATTGCAGTAGGCTGGCTCTTGAGTTGTGGCCCGTGGGCTTAGCTGCCCCATGGCCTGTGGGATCCCATTTCCCCAACCAGGGATCAAACCTGCATCCCCTGCATTGAAAGGTGAATTCTCAACCACTGGACCACCAGGGAAATCCTCCAGCCCATTTTAATAGCCATCATCTGTCAGACTCTCACCACAGATACCTGGCCTCATGACAAGCACTTGAACTATAGTAGGTCTATGAAACAGCACAAAGGATCTTAAAGTGACATAGGATTCCAGAGTCTAAGGCCTTTATTTCAAGGATCAACTGAACTGTCTTTATTGAGTCCCTTCCATACAGTCCTTGGCAGATGGTCACTTTCAATGACGGGGGACTTACTACTTTTCAGGGCAACACATTCCATCTTCAGGCTCCTCTGCTTGTCAGATTAACAGCCCAGCTCAGCAGGGCGGTGTCTTCAGCGTCTAGAGGTTTAGTTCTTGACCTCACCCTTCTGATCTGTGTGACTTTGTCAAGTCACTTCCTTTATCTGACCCTGTTTGCTCATCTGAAATATGGAGACAGGAATGCCTGCTTGGCAAGGCTATTGGAGGACAGATGACATCAAGCAACTCAGAGTACTTGGTGGAAGGGCTCAGTAACAGCAGTTATTGCTTAAGTTCTTCCGTACGAGGGGCTGAAGTCTGTGTCTCGGCCGTTTCCACCCATTCTTCCTAAATCTGTTTGTTCAGCTCACTCTCTCATCCCCCAGCTCATACTTTCAGACCATCGCATATAGCAATTACTTTGCTTCTTTTTCTTTATGCTAAGTTACTCTACTACTGAAACTACTACCCAGACATACAGTCTTGACTCCTTCCATCACCCTTTTTCCTCTCCTCAAAAGAGAAGACTTACTATCCCTTATACTCACAGTGTAGGAAGGTCTAAAGGCTCTTCTGACAAGCAGAGAAAAAAAAAGTGAGTCTTACTCCCTCATTCCAAAGCTTATACCTCCAGTAGTGCAGTCCAAGGCACCTTCACTTTTCTACTACTAAAGTCACATGTTAGACTATCCAAGTCCTGTTGTTTGCACTTAAATCTGTGAAGTACAAGGTCAGTATCTTTCCCATCCCTGTTAAAATACGTCTTGTTAGACTTAGCATATGTCCCAGGCTGTTGGGGTCCTGATTTTTTACATCCACCTCAAAGCCTATTAATGGGAAAATAGGGTGGGAATAAATCCTACTTTATCTTCTGAGTTCACCCCAGTCTCTCCATAGCCTTCCACTCACCAACTGCAGATGTCCTGGGTAGATGAGCAACCAAGGCTATTTCAACAAGAAACAAGACTGAAAGGTGCTGAATTTAAGTCCATGAGTACTCATTGTTCACCTTGTATGTAGCAGGCACGTGCAGACCCCCTTCTCATGTGACGCTCGCAACAGCCCTCAGCAGAGGACATCATAAACCCACTGACAGATGTGAGTCCATGAAGTCAAGGGATGAGCAAAAAATCACACAGCTATAGGGCTGGGGCACACATCTGGGTTTATCTGACTGCAGAAGTTATATTCTTTTCCCTATATTGTCCATGTTCCTCATTTCCTAATGGGGTTTATGAGTATTTTCCAAACTTCAAAGTGAGTAGGAATCAACTGGAAAATTTGTTAAAAATAAGATCCACCCTCACTCCCCAAATTCTAATTCACCAGGTCCAGAGTGAGGTCTGGACACTGACCCGTGCACACTACTACATGTGAAATAGAGAGCTAATAAGGACCGGCTGCATACCACAGGGAACTCTGCTTTATACTCTGCAATGGCCTATATAGGAGAAGAATCTTTAAAAAAAGTGGGTATATGTACACGCATAACTGATTCACTATGATGGACAGCAGAAACTAACACTGTAAGCTAACTACACTCCCATAAAAAATTAAAAAAAAAAAAATAAGTGCTAGATAATTCTGTGGCTAGTGGTTCACATACAACAGCCTGTTCTGTCACCCCAGCTGTTTCGTTTTCATTTACCACTCAGTCATGTCTGACTCTTTGCCTCCCCAAGGACAACAGCCCGCCAAGCCCTTCTGTCCATGGAATTTTCCTAGGCAAGAATACTGGGGTGGATTGTCATTTCCTCCTCCAGGATTTTCCTGACCCAGGGATCGAACCTGTGTCTCTTACCTTGCCTGCATTGGCAAGTGAGATCTCTGCCACTAGTGCCACTGTACTAGCTCTGAAAGCCAATTCTTTAGCACTGCCTCGTGGCACTTAAGGCTTCTCTAGGGCTTAGATGATAAAGAAAATGCGATGCAGGAGATCCGAGTTTGATCCCTGGGTCGGGAAGTTCCCCTGGAGAAGGGAAAGGCAACACATGCAGTATTCTTGCCTGGGAAATCCCATGGACAGAGGAGCCTGCTTGGCTGCAGTCCAGGGGGTCACGGTGGACTTGTGGCATTTGGGCTGCTTCCTGCCCCGGGGTCAGCACAAACAACGGGGCCGGCCAGCCTCTCCTGGAGGGGGAGAGAGGGACTGTCAGAACGCTCCTCAGTCACTGTGTCTTGTTGCCTCCATGGGATTTTTCTGTCTGGACTCTAAACACTGCCTCTTTCTGTGATTCTTTGATTCGCTCTCCAGACCTGGCCAGAGGAAGCGGGAAAACCCAGGCGTGGATGTTGCAATAGCGTATTATTTAACTGGCTGAAGTGCTCCCTGCACCCTGAAATCGCCCACGATAGAAAATGAGACATTCCTGGGCCTCCTGCCAGGCCTTGTCCTCAAGCCCGAGCATTTACGCCAGAAACAAGCAGCTCTTTGCCCTCCGTGGCCCAACCAGCTGCTTTCTTCTTGCCCTTGGCCCCGCAGCCCCGAGATGCTGCGGCTTCAAACGTTAGCATTTCAAGAAGGTTGCTTCATAGGCTGGCATCTCGGGCACTTCCCTATCTTCACCTGCTATCCTGCAGGCTTGTTCCTTAAAGGAACCCCTTTTGGTCACAAGATAAAAAGAGAAAACTGCTTCTTCCTTCCTTTCTGGATATGAGTAACGATTAACTTTTTCTCGTGGTCAGTGTGTGGTGACGGTTTCTGAGGAAAGCATCTAAATTTAATAAGTTCCTGAGCTTTCTGACTGCATCTTGTGGACTCTCTATTGCAGAAAACTTTCAGAGGGACTGGGTTAAAATGCCTATGTGACTTTGAACAAGATACCTAACCCCTCTGAGACCCATTTCCTTTATCAGTAAAATTAGGGATAACAGTCCGATCTCTCGCTTAAGAGAACTGAATGAACTGGTGGTTCAAAGGGCTCAGCAAAATTGCTAGGGGCTCTGTGTACCCTTGTTCATTCTCATCCTTCTGTACATCCTCCTACACAGTGAGGTCCCCAGAGAAGCAGCATCTACATCACCCGAGATCCTGTTAGAAATGCAAGATTTCAGGCTTCCCAGGTGGTTCAGTGGTAAAGAATCCACCTGGCAATGCAGGAGACACAGGTTTGATCCTTGGTCTGGGAAGATCCCACATGCCACAGAGCAACTAAGCCCACGTGCCACCATTATTGAATCAGTGCTGTAGTGCCCGGAAACACAGCTACTGAGTCCATGCACCACAAATATTGAAGCTTGCAAGACCTAGAGTCCGTGTTCCACAGCAAGAGACGTCCCCACAGTGAGAAAGAGGAGCCCCACTCGTGGCAACTAGAGAAAAGTCTGTGCAGCAACAAAGACCCAAGACAATCAGAAATAAATAAATAACATTATTATTCTAAAATAAATGCAAGATCTTATGCCCCACCCCAGACCTATCCAATCGGAATCTACATTTTAACATTATTTTCCTGGGGATTCAAATTATATTAAACTTTGAGAAGCAGTGCTGAACTCATTATGCAACAAGGTGGAGAGCCTGGAGGTGGGTACAGCAATAGTTTTGTATCCAAATTTTTCATTTTTTTTGGACTGTTCACCATCCTTCCCAAAGGGTGCCTAATTCATCTTGCATCGTCCTGGGGTAGTGATCTCACTTAAAAAGAACTGTGGTCTCATCACTCTCTTGTGAATTGAGGACTTCCTGTTGCCTAAAAGATAAAGGACTAAACTCTTTGAAATGGCATCCAAGAACTTTCCCAGTCTTTCTCTGGCCATCATGGACAATGTTCTTTTCCAAAGGCAGTCCTAATTTGCAGGTCTCAACTTTTAATTCCAGAAATGATCCCTTCCCCAAGGAGCACTGTCATTTCATCACCTTTTCCAGCTTAGACTCGAGCTCTACTTCCTGGAATGTTCTCTGTCTTCCAAACCCTGCTCAGCCTTTAAGGCTCAGCTTCATTGCCATTGCCAGAATACATACAGATCAAGCTCTTGATGGATGAGCATCTCAGTGTCAAGAACTTGACTTCTTCCTTGGCTTACCAACAACTCCCTAAATCTCTTTGGATAAGTTACCTGAACTTTGAACTTTGGCTGTTCCTATCAAGCCTATCTGGGTAAAGGAGATGATAAAAGTCTCAACTTCAAAGAATTGTTATGAGTGTTCTTTGGGGTGTTAAGCACAGTGACTATAAGTGAGCAGCAGAATTTAGCCAAACTCACCATAGTGTAAAGCCACATCAATGTAAATTCCATAGAGAGAAGCACTTATGTTTGTGCCGTTCACCATTTTCATCCCAATATCTGGTCCAGTTTCTGATACACAGCATACTCTCAAATAAATATTTGGTAAATAAATGAATGCCTAAAAAGTGTTACATAAGTCATAAAGCTCTGTGCAAATAAAAGCTTACTATATTGTTTGGTTTTATTTTAAAGATCAGAGTTTAGATGCCTTGAGGGAGAAACTGAGATCATAAATGTATTACTATTGCAACAGACGACTTATTGCTGACTGTCAGCCCCATGGGAGCCAGCTATGACTTCCTCATACATGAGTCAAAGAATATATGCTGGTTTTTTTCTCCCATTATTTCAACATTTGTCCATTCTGTTTACCATCACCATAACAACCTGTACCCCCATACCTAATAACATAATTTTGAGCCACACTTTTCTCTAGAGCTTCTGGCATCACCACATAGGCTGTAAAAGTTCCAACACTCAGTCCATGTCCAATTTCTAGGAGTCTATGTCTGTCCATGATTACCCATCAATCTCGGGACTTCCCCAGAAATCCAGTGGTTAAGACTCCATGCTTCCACTGGAGGGGGTGTAAGCCGATCTCTGATCAGGGAACTAAGATCCCACATGGCCACATGTGGCCAAAAAGATAAAAAGATCAACCCTCAATCTCAAAAATACCCAAAAGACTGAAAACAAACTTATGATTACCAAAAGGGAACGGGAAGAGAGATAAGTTAGGAGTTTGGGATTAGCATCTATGTGCTACTGTATAGCACAGGGAATTATAGTCAATATTTTGTAATAACCTAAAAGGGAAAAAACCTATATATACCCAAGTCTTGCATGTATATATATATATAGGCTTCCCTGATGGCTCAGCTGGTAAAAGCATCTGCCTGCAATGCAGGAGACACAGGTTCGATTCCTGGGTTGGGAAGATCCCTTAGAGAAGGAAATGGCAACCCACTCCAGTATTCTTGCCTGAAAAGTCCCATGGACAGAGGAGTCTAGCGGGGTACAGTCTGAAGGACAGCAAAGAGTCGGATGTGACTGAGTGACTAAACACACGTACACACATGTGTATATGAACCATTTTGCTGGACACTGGAAACTAACACAACATTGTAAATCAAATGCAATTCAATTTTTAAAATGCCCAGAAGAGATGTTTTTTCTAAGAAACAATATGAGAGGTCCTGGCAGGATACAGTCCAAACAAACACCTGGCTGTGAGACTTAGGAGAAGGCGACCTCCAAAATGGAGCTCTTAATTAAGAGGTAAGGACCGCAGAAAAGGTTCATTAGGTCATGGGGCCTGCACTTGCCCAGCATGACTATTATCGCCTGTCGTCCAGGCCCTCTGAGCTGGCCCTCACACCTCACACTCTGCCTTCATTGAAAGAAAGTGTTAGTCGCTCAGTCGTGTTTGACTCTTTGCGACCCCTTGGACTGTAGTCTGCCAGGCTCTTCTGTCCACGGAATACTCCAGGCAAGAATACTGGAGTGGGTTGCCATTTTCTTCTTCATGGGCTTTCTGACCCAGGGTTCGAACCCAGGTCTCCTGCATTAGAGGCAGATTCTTTATGATCTGAGCCACTGTATCTCTTTCAAATGCAGGTACTCAGGCTAAAGAGGTTGGAGATGATCTCTAAGCTACATTGCATTAAATGGCAGGACTGTCTTCAGTTCCTGCTAAATGATGGATTCTGAGTCAGTAGATTTATGCTTGGGCCTGAGATCCTGCATTCCTAATAATACAGGTAATTATTAGTTTATAATTAATAAACTAATATTTATTATTAGGTAATAAAAAGTTCCTTGGTCTGTGGGCCACAGATTGAGTAACAAGGGTCTACTCCATCTCTGGACTACAGATCCCATCATTCTGGAACCTTAGAAATCCAGTCCTCAACTATATACTTAACATTTTTTTTCTCATCTGTTAGTTTGTCAGTTATCTCTCTATAGAGCTGGAAAATATCGTTATACATATGGAAAAATGCATTAGAACTATGGAAAGTTTAATTCAAATTAGCAATTGACACCACAAAGTAATAGATATTGAGTATTTTGGGGTTTCTTTTCAACTTTTTTTTCTTTTTTCCTCATTGTGTGGCATGTGGGATGTTAGTTTTCCAAACAGGCATTGATCCTATGCCCTCTGTAATGGAAGCACAGAGTTTCTTAACCACTGGACCACCAGGAAAGTCTATTTATTGAGTATTTAAGATGTAGAATAAAAGCAGAGTTCTAATTACAGAGCACACTGAATATTTACTATCTTAGTTTTGGAGAGTTCTTAGTCCTTTTCATAGAAACAGAGTTTTTTCTTTTTTTTTAACACAGCTTATACAGTATTTTGTTTGTTCTTCTTAAGTTCTTCTCTCTCTCTCTTTTTTAAAGTCTGCAGTGGAGCTGGAAATCTGTATTTTTATAATAATAATTATTATTGTATTTGGGAGGGGTCACGGCAGGGCATGTGGGATCTTAGTTCCCTGACCAGAGGTTGAACCTGGGCCCTCTGTGGTGTGAGCGTGGAGTCTTAACCACTGGACCACAGGGGAATTCCCAATTTTCCTTCTCTTTTAATGCTGTTTTACTGCTAATATTGTGTTCATAATCTAAGGGATCTTCCTTTCGACAGCAAGGAGGATGAATGATGACTTGGCTACCTGTCAGTAAACTTGATGATAGTATACCAAAACAATAACAAAATATTTGTTGAGTATTTATTAGGGGTCAGGCACAATGCTAAGTAAGTTACAAGAATTAATCTCATTGAGCCCTCAAAATGACTTCATGTAAAAACTGAAATAGTAAGAAAATTGAGGCCAAGAAAAGTTAAGTAAACTTTCTCCTATTCCCTCGGGCTGGAAAATTTTTTAAAAACTTAAAAAACAAACGTATAAAAAACAAAAGAAATTCAAGAAACACAAGAATGTATTTAACTTTAAAAAATTCAGAAAGTACACGAAATCCAAACAGTCTTTGGACAGTTACCCAATCACCACAGACCCTTTTAAGAAATATTAATATACATTTTAAATTAACAAAACAATCTTGTCTTTGTGGACAGATGGGCAGAATTATACATTTTGGAAAAGTAGCATACAATTATGGTAGGATCAGGCTTCCAAAAGTTGCCCCTGTTCTGAACTGAACCAATTTAAAACAAGACGGAAGGGCCAGAAATGTTTAATCTGGCTTAAGTGAGTGTTAATCACTCAGTTGTGTCTGATTCTTTGAGACTCCATGGGAGCCCGCCAGGCTCCTCTGTCCATGGGATTCTCCAGGCAAGAATACTAGAGTGGGTTGCCATTCCCTTCTCCGGGGGATCTTCCTGACCCAGGGATTGAACCTGGGTCTCCCTCATTTCAGGCAGATTCTTTATTGTGTGAGCTGCCAGGGAACACGGGTCTAATCTGACTTCTAGGGGCCAAGCCAGTCTTTTTGGTATTTGCTTGTCTGGGTCTACAACATTGTTTGACTGCTTATTTTTTACTTGACACTTTATATTAAAATAAATAGTATCTTATCCACAGTTTAAAATAGACTAAACCTTCTTTCATAGATATGTTGAACTTGGATTGGGACATCTACCAAATGGAATTAAAAAAAAAAAGGATATTTGGAAAGCATTGCTTCCGCAAGTTATGCCAATATTCCAAATGTTGACATATTTCATTTTGTGTAGGTAATTATACTTACTGGTTATCATTAGTAGTCCCATCAGCAAAGTCTTTAAGCACTGGGAAACTATCACAGCTCATGGTGGTGAATACAAGTTTTCCAAAATTATAAATTTCACTCCAGTTTTCCCCAGTTTTATTGAGATATAATTGATATATAGTGGCTTCCTTGGTAGCTCAGATGGTAAAGAATCTGCCTGGTTTCCTGGTTTCCTGGTAATGCAGGAAACCTGGTTTCAGTCACCGAGTCAGGAAGATCCCTTGGAGAAGGGAATTGCAACCCAATATTGCTCTCCAAAATGGCAACTCCAATATTTTTGCCTGGAGAATTCCATAGACAGAGGAACTTGGTGGGCTGTATAGTTCATGGTGTTGCAAAGAGTCAGACACGACTGAATGACTAACACACAATTGATATATAACCTTGTAATAGTTTAAGTTGTTCATAATAATGATTTTATATATGCATATATTGTGAAATGGTTACCAAAAAATCTAGTTAACATCCATCACCTCACATAGTAACAAATAATTTTTTTGCTCATGATGAGAACTTTTAAGATATACCCTTTCAGCAACTTTTAAGTATACCAGACAATATTGCTGATGATACCCATCACTTCTGTTCAGTTCAGTTCAGTCACTCAGTCATGTCCGACTCTTTGTGATCCCATGGACTGTGGCACGCCAGGCTTCCTTGTCCATCACGAACTCCCAGAGCTTGCTCAAGCTCATGTCCATTGAGTCCGTGATGCCATGCAACCGTCTCATCCTCTGTCATTCCCTTCTTCTCCTGCCTTCAGTCTTTCCCAGCATCAGGGTGTTTTCCAATGAGTCAGTTCTTTGCATCAGGTGGACAAAGTATTGGAGTTTCAGCTTCAGCATCAGTCCTTCCAATGAACACCCAGGACTGATCTCCTTTAGGATGGACTGGTTGGATCTCCTTGCAGTCCAAGGGACCCTCAAGAGTCTTCTCCAACACCACAGTTCAAAGCATCAATTCTTCAGCGCTCAGCTTTCTTTCTGGTCCAACTCTCACATCCATACATGACCACTGGAAAAACCATAGCTTTGACCAGACAGACTTTGTCAGCAAAGTAATGTCTCTGCTTTTTAATATGCTGTCTAGGTTGGTCATCACTTTTCTTCCAAGGAGCAAGTGTCTTTTAATTTCATGGCTGCAGTCACCATCTGCAGTGAGTTTGGAGCCCCCAAAAATAAAGTCTGCCACTGTTTCCACTGTTTCCCCATCTATTTACCAAGGAGTGATGGGACCGGATGCCATGATCTTAGTTTTTTGACTGTTGAGTTTTAAGCCAGCTTTTTCATGCTTCTCTTTCACTTTCATCAAGAGATTCTTTAGTTCTTCTTCGCTTTCTGCCATAAGGGTGGCATTGTCTGCATATCTGAGGTTATTGATATTTCTCCTGGCAATCTTGATTCCAGCCTGTGCTTCATCCAGCCTGGCATTTCATATCCTGTACTCTGCATATAAGTTAAATAAGCAGGGTGACATTACAGCCTTGATGTACCCCTTTCCCCATTGGACCAGTCTGTTGTTCCATATCTGGTTCTAACTGTTGCTTCTTGAACTGCATACAGATTTCTCAAGAGGCAGGTCAGGTAGTCTGATATTCCCATCTCTTGAAGAATTTTCCACAGTATGTTGTGATCCACACAGTTAAAGACTTTGTCATAGTCAATAAAGCAGAAGTAGATTTTTTTCTGGAACTTTCTTTCTTTCTCGATGATCCAACGGATGTTGGCAATTTGATCTCTGGTTTTTCTGCCTTTTCTAAATCCAGTTTGAACATCTGGAAGTTCATGGTTCATGTACTGTTGAAGTCTGGCTTGGAGAATTTTGAGCATTACTTTGCTAGCATGTGAGACGAGTGCAATTATTCAGTAGTTTGAGCATTCTTTGGTGTTGCCTTTCTCTGGAGTTGGAATGAAAACTGACCTTTTCCAGTCCTGTGGCCACTGCTGGGTTTTCCAAATTTGCTGGCATATTGAGTGCAGCACTTTCACAGCATCATCTTTCAGGATTTGAAAGAGCTCAACTGGAATTCCCACCACTATATCCCCATAACTTATCAATCTTAATCTTTTAAAAGTGATTTATTTATCGACTGCCTTGAGTCTTCGTTGCTGCATGCAGGCTTTCTCTAGTTGTGGTGAGTGGGGGCAACTCTTTGTTTCGGTGTGAGGGCTTCTCGGTGCGGTGGCTTCTCCTGTTACAGTGCACAGGCTCTAGAGTATGGCTCGACAGTTGTGATGGTTGTTGTTTGGTCACTCAATTGTGTCCAACTCTTTGTGACTGTAGCCCACCAGGCTCCTCTTTCCATAGGATTTTCCAGGCAAGAATACTGGAGTGGGCTGCCATTTCCAGACCCAGGGATTGAACCCACATCTCCTGTGTCTCCTGCATTGCAGGCAGGATTCCTTACCTGGGGCACAGCTTTGGTTGCTCTGTGGCACATGAGATCTTCCTGGACCAGGGATCAAACTTGTGTCCTCTGCATTGGCAGGAAGATTCTTAACCACTGAACCAACAGGGAAGTCCCAGGATCATCAATCTTAGAGCTGTAATTTTGTACCTTTTGACCAGGGTCAACTAGAGACATTTTAACATTTGTTGTATAGCTACTATATGTCAGTCTGGGTATTAGGCACTTCAGCCAGCTTGTTTGCTGTTATATGTTCCCATCCTCACTTTATAGATGAAGAACCTGAGTCCCAGAGAGATGCATGGGGTCTTTCAGTCCATGAGCTATAGAAGTGTGGGTCTGAGCCGCAGCTGGGGATGCAATGCTGCAATCAACAGCTCTGGGACACATGTGGGTGTTTGCTCTGTGTATTTACATTTCTACTGCTACAAGTCAGTCTCCAGGATCTGAAAGTGGATTAGCACCCACTTGCTATAACCCACACGAGTGCCTGTAGATGGGCGTTTCTCAAGAAACTGGGCTCCAAGCCATCTTTGTAAGAGTTACAGAGGATGCTCACAATAAACACAGACTTATATCCCCATCCAAGGTCATGACTGAGAATTCGCCAAGTTCTCTTTCCTTTGTGGGCACAAAGAGCCCTGCGTGGGGCCCCAAGACTAGCTCTGGCTGATTGGATGTGAGCGGAAGTGACAGCCGCCCGTTTGCTGTGGCTCACCCCCCACCTCATTCCCTTATTTGTGGAAGGGACACAGAAGACTCAGCAAAGGACTCTCATGTCAGAGGGAACAGTAGAGCCACTAGATGGGGGTCCCAGAATGACAAGGTGAAATAGAGAACTCTCCCCAACCACCCATACTGTGGCACGATAAACAAACCATCACATTCCGCCATTGACGCTTTTGGGCAATTTGGTGCAAAGCTTGTCTTCCCTGATGAGTACAAAGATCTAACTGATCTCAGTAGGAGGAGCCCAGAAGTCTGCATTTTTTAGAAAGCCTGCAGCTAATTCTGAAAAACTGGAATTTCAGAAAAGGGTCAGGTCCAGGACACAGGGTTGAAATATTTACGTGTGGCCTGAAGAGTTGTATAAAAGGCAACAAATAGCAATAATATTTTCGCATCATCCATGACCCTCGTGTTGACACCACCCCCTGCCCCTTATTCCTTCCCATCTCCTGGAAAATTGAAATCTCAGCCCACTCTTTGTTTTTTTGATTTGTGGGATTTTGGGCCTGGAATCCTAACCACTGGGCCACCAGGGAATTCACTTAGCCGACCCTTTAGAGACTGTCCTGGTAACATACCTTTCCTTGCTGATGGAAAGATTTATTTCTGGAAAATGAGCTCAATCTCATAGCACTCTAAGATGATTGAAGACAGAAGTCACAGACCTCGATGCAGATCAAGTAAGTATCTAATCTAGAAAAACTGCAAAGCTAAGTCATCTGCAGTTCCTGTATACTGTCTTGTCTGTCACTTTGGACCAAGCCCTGGGGCAGTGTGGGGTTAAGTGAAAGTAAATGCTAGCAAACCCAGATTGTAGAGAGTAGGAAAGCGTGTGGGGGTCCGGAAGTTGTGTTTCAGCAGCCAACAAATGCTTGGAAGCAAATACCGGCCAACCCAAATGACTGGCTTCCACGTGACTCTTGTGTCTCTGCCTCCCGTGGGACTCTAGGGCCACAATAGTGTGATGCTTCTCTCTACCCTCCACACACATCACACACTTAGAACCAATCCCCCCCTCCCCAAGCCCGAGGCAGAGTGGCCCCTTCCCTCTGTGTCTGGCTGGCCTGGCTACCAGCTGGGTTGAGGATTGTGGGCAGAGAGCAGTTACAGTTAGTGAGAAATCCGTCTCCCTTGTCATCTTCAAGGAGCCAGTAAGGGGCTCCTCCTCTGTTAATCACTCACTGTTTCTCTTAGTTATGGGTGAATGGCTACTATGGTGAGTCACCCTTTTTCCAGAACTTCCTGAGACTATCAGACTCTGGCTGGGAGAGGATGGGGGTGGGGAAGGGATGGTCCTAGAGTCTCAGCATCAAATGGCCAGAACAGACTGTGGATTGGGCAGCCCCAAGGTTACCTTCAAAGCCGAGGCAGGAAATCTGTTGTACCCGGTGCTCTGAACTGGAAGAAATTGGCCCCCTTCCCATTCTGAAGCCAAAGGAATCTGTCTTCAAAGTCACAAGAAGGATGATTCCCCCCTCCTGACTCACAAGCACACATCTGTCTTAAACCCCTCTCTGTTCCCAGGTAGATGGAGTATGGTGGGTCTTCCTGGCTCAAAAGGAAAGAGACAGATCCCAAGGTAAGCCCCTGTAACACAGCAAAGCAGGACCAATCTCCAAGGTCTGAAGACTCAGAATTGAAGTTGGAAAATCTGGATGCTGCATATTACACAGACTTTCTCTGCAGTCGCTATAATGTGGGAATGCAACAGGTTGTCAGGGATCCACAGACCCTGACTTCCTCATCACTGTAACGCCAAGTGCGTAGTACGCACTCAGTAAATTACTTGCCAAATGAGTGCATGAGTGAATGAAAGACTCAGTGTCAAGAGATCAGTTTTCTGCAGGCTTTTTACAAAAACCCAACTCGTTTAAGTCATGTCTGACTCTGTTCAACCCTATGGACTGCAGCCTGCCAGGCTCCTCTGTCCATGGGATTCTCCAGGCAAGAACACTGGAGTGGGTTGCCGTTTCCTCCTCCAGGGGATCTTACTGACCCTAGGATCAAACCCACGTCTCTTATATCTGACCTGCTTTGGCAGGAAGGTTCTTTACCACTAGCACCACCTGGGAAACCATCATGAAGAACTATCAGTATCTCAATATGTAAGAAGATACAGGAACTAAATTACATGAATGCTGAAGGCCCCCCAAAGCCCACCCCAGTTTTAACTAAGTGCATGACTCATGAGTGTCAAAAGGGGTTATGCCCTACAGACCCAATGATCTGGTTTGAGGTTAAATTTATTCCTTGTGACCTGATTATTTTTAGCCTCAAGCATCCAGAACTAAGTCAACCAAGCCACACCCAGTAACTGGGAAAAAATGGAAAAGTAAATAAATAGATATGTGCACTGGATGAAAGGTTTCTGTGGCCTTGGAGCTTACATTATATATAAAATCAAAAAGGGAAAAAAAAAAAATCTAGATTCCAATTGAAGCCACATTTCTGAGGTTGGGTGTAATAAACAAAGCATAAGGCAGGGCGCTTTACACTTACTCCTCCAGCCTCTGTTCCCAGCGGTAGAGTCTAATTCCTTTTACTATGTATGTCTCTATCTCCAATATTGTATATGTTGAAAGAATTATTATCAATGCTTCCATGGTTCTGAGGTTCCTATCATTGAAATGGAATTGACACTGGGCTGTATAAGAGTCAGTTAAAGTGAAATGTTATTTCTGAATCACGCAAAGACGCGGAGTTCTTGGCCTCCAGAGGAGAATTCAATCCAGGGCCAGAGACAAGGCTGGATCGCTCAGAGCTTTTGTGCAATAAAGTTTTATTAAAGTATAAAAGAGATAGAGAAAGCTCCTGACATAGACATCAGAAGGGGGCAGAAAGAGTACCCCTTTGCTAGTGTTAGCAACGGAGTTATAGACTCTCCAATGAATCCAAAGAATGTCTGGAGGTTGTAACGACCTCACCAGACCTACTCCCATGATTTACGCTTTAAGATAACAGAGTTGGCCAGAAGGTTTAATCCAAAGACTGTCCTCTGGCAGGATACATCCTTGTAAAGACCAGACCTTCTCCCATAATTTATGTTTTAAGGTAACAAAATTAGCCAGAAGGTTTAATCCAAAGACTGCCCTCAGGCAGGATACATTATTCTTATATAATCCTAAGGAATGTAGAGGAAAAAAAGTAAAAAATTTGTCCTTTCTTCCTCCTTGAATATTCCAGACCTCTCTCTCCTTGGGGACCCTTAGAATTCCTATCAACCTGCGTAGGAAATGACTCTCTCAAAGAGCTGTAGAGTGTCTTGGGAGGAAGGGTGACAGGGCAGAAAGCTATGGAACTTGCATTCAAGCGGTCTTGGGATCATACCTCAAATATGTCACTGACCACAGTATGGGGTCGCAAAGAGTCAGACACGACTGAACTGCAGTATTTTTAACAATAGCAGTATATTTAATATGGATTATCACAAGGATTAAATGAAATATCCTACATAACATGCCTCACACCTAAGACATAGGAAAATAAATTTTAGTCCTGCTATCTTCTCTTTGCATCCAAAAGCTTTCACATATCTGTTTTTCTCTCTTCTCTTCCTCCTTTATCTGATAGTTCACCTCCCTTTCCAGAGGCCAGCACAGTGGTGGATATCTTGCAGATACTCACTAAAGGAACATTTGATTCAAATGCATCTGATTGAATTCAAGCCAATGAAGCACTTTTCCTGGTGTGTTTCCTGGTGTACTGACCATCTGTGGTTCAGGTCAGTTCAGTGTTTACAAGCCCTGGTCCAGCAACTCAGAGCACAGAAAATGGTTGGTCCCACCTGGTTACTGACAGTATGCAGAAGGGTTTAGGGGAGGAAAGAGATGCCCAAGCAGGTCTTCTTGGTGTTTTATGTGCCGTGACCTTCCTTTCCCCTGCAGTGGGTGTAATTCCCTAGCATGCTTCATCCAACTCTGTATTGACCACTGCACGTGGATAGGAGATTTCCCTACCAAACACATAGAACTTAGCACTTTCCTTGTGCGACCATTCACATCTTGCCTAGGTAATAGGTACTGATGAATTTGTCTTATTCTTTCTCTCATTGTCGCCTCCCAACACACACACACACACACACACACACACACACACACACACACAAGAGACAGTTGCCCTAAGACAGATACTTCAGGTATCTGACCCTGGATCTATCTGCCCCTCCCAAACTGCAAACTTGAACAATATCAATAACAAATACCCTTTCTGAGCCAGCTTCACTTTCATAGTATGCAAATTGGATTTCATGCAGGTATTGAGGGGTGTCAAGAAAATAAATTGTGTTCATTTCTTTGCTATTTTGTGTATCGTTGCATCTCTCAGCCATGTACCCAACCCTGGAACTGAGTCTAACTCATTCACCCTCAGCCTGTGGGATAGGGATCCTGGTCTTGGAAAGACCTCCAGCCAGATTGGCGCTGACAGGCTCACACTGTCCTAGGAGGGTGCCGTGTTCCCTGCTCTGAACCAGAATCCATTCGGCTACCCAACACAGCGGCTGCCCTGGCTGCACGATGCCCTCCCCTTCAGACTGGTCCAGGGACCGCTGGCTTCCAGGACCTGTGATTCTTTCTTGCCTCGTAGGCTCCCCTAGCTTCCTGCTCTCTCCCTTGGCTTCCCAGCAGACTTAGAGATGTCTTGTTTAGACTTTAGCAGTATGTCTCTCAGTGTACTGGACACACAGCTAGGATATCCTAAGAGTCTACCTTCACCACCTATTAACTGTGAGACTTTGGTTCTCTCTCTCTCTTTCACACACACACACATACACACACACCCCACCCTGGAACTCTGCTTCCTCCTCTGTAAAGGAGCTGGTGCTAACATTCAAACAGTACTATTTTAGTAAAGCACCATGCTCTTGTTCTACAGTCAGATCCCCTTGGGCACACGGCACACTGCTGGCTGGGTTGGGGCTGCCACCAGAGGGATGCAAAAATCCAGCGAGGGATGTCCCCTGGGAAGGTCATGGACCCTGCGGTAAGACTTTATCTTCTCAGGTCATGTATGACGAATATCCGCGACTAGATTCCCTGCAGGGGAAGACCCAAGGGGACAAAGTGAGGCAACACCAGGGCCAGACATATCCACGCACTCATCACCCCAGCCCCAGAGCCAATGACTGAGGGGCTACCAGGCTCCCTGCAGGTCCTTGTCCTCAAGAATTACCAAAGAATCTGGAGCCAGGCGACCACAGCCAAAGTCTGATTCCTCTGCCCAAGTCCTGCCCAGCTTCCCCCTGGGCCCTGTTTCCAAAGGGCCTGGAGGAAGACACGATTCCAACCCCCCACCCTGCCCGTGGGCCCCTCTGGCTCCATGCCTGCAGGCAGATGCTCCAGAGGCCCTGAGAACCCCCTAGCCTGGCCCTCAGGAACCCCACAGGCAGCAAGGGGAAAAAAAAAAAAAAAAAGCAAACAAGCAAGAAAAGACAGCCTGGAATTTCCTCCCAGACTCTGAAATTGGGAAATTCCCAGTTATGTTGATTGTCTCCATAAGGCAAACAAAACCCCACTGACAGGCCTCTCCTCCCAACCCCGAGGGCAGGTCACTGCTGGAGGGGGAAGGGGGGGGATGAGTGGTGGGGGTGAGGAGGGGGCCTCTTTCCAGCAGTTAGTTCGGTGAGCCACACCTCCCGCTCCCCAGTTTGCATCCATCCTGCTAGTACTTTGGGACTTCTCCTCCAGTGCCCCTTGCCTGCCCACCCCCTCCCCAGGGAGACAGGAAGCCACCCCGGGTGGATAATCTGATGGTCTGGACACTTGTTAGAATCAAAGGAAGGCAGAAGTAACTTCAACTTCTGATCATTAGCAGCCTTTGTCTCCACACCCCTGAAAGGGGGCCAGGGATGACCTCCCAGAATTACCGTAAGTAAGTAATTGTTAATCACTCAGTCGTGCTGATTCTTTGTGACCCCCTGGACTGCAGCCCACCAGGCTACTCTGTCCATGAATTTTTCCAGGCAAGGATACTGGAGTGGGTTGCCATTTCCTT
Organism: Muntiacus reevesi; assembly: GCF_963930625.1. Lineage (NCBI taxonomy): Eukaryota > Metazoa > Chordata > Mammalia > Artiodactyla > Cervidae > Muntiacus > Muntiacus reevesi. Next base: position 45,865,566 of record NC_089266.1, read on the forward strand.
CTCCAGGAGATCTTCCCGATCCAGGGATCAAAGTGGGGTCTCCTGCACTGCAGTCAGATTCTTTTTGTAAAGATAGAGCTCCACATAATGTGTTAGTTTAAGTCTTTGTATCACATTGTTAGTAAATTTTGTTCTTAACACTATGAAGGTGACAGTGAATAAGACAGTGTGGAGCAGGAGGCTTGGGGAATGAGGTTGACTGTGAACTCAAACTTGCTGGAGGCAGCAGACTGTCTTACCCACCGAGGGGGTGCCAGGCCAAGTGGGCAAACAGCCCAGGTCTACACCCCTAACCCGTGGGGGCTGCCTCCTGGCTCTGCCTCTCCCCGGCTCACAGTTTCCATCCATTGATGGTTAGCCTCCCTGTGCCTCCACCTTCTCGCGTGTGAACCGGTGATGATTAGACTGCCACGTTTAAAGGAGCCGAGGCCTGTCAGGTGCCACCTCTGTGCCTGGCAGGTGGGGTCCCTACCCTGGGCACTGACCCCGGACTCCACTCACTGCTCTCAGTGCACTTTCATCATCTCTTCCGCCCACCATCAGCACATCTCATCTGCTTTTCTGAGAAGTTTCCCTTCTCTTTTGTGCAATGGGCAACAAATAGAAACGGCCTTGCCCTCCTAAGAGGAAGTCCTCCAGCCCCAGGGCCTTTCCCCAGCTTCACGTGAGGGCCTTTGCTGAGCCACCCAGAGGGCCTCCAGCAAGGCTTCTCTTTCCCCAAGTTCTTCTTGGGGACAGCAGTCAACTCCCTCTTCCCCAGTCCCCCAGGATCTGCCGAGAGCCACAGATGGGCAGGATGGGAGTGAGCCAGCTCTTTCTTGGGGCTTCCCCATCGCCCACTAGCCTGTCCTTGGCATTCTAAGAACACCCGGCCTCAGCCCACTTTCCTCAGAACTCTGTCCGGGCCCTTTGCCCTGGCATGGCCCATACCATCTGGCTGTTTGTTCCCCAGCTACCCTCAGCAAAATGTGTCGGCCCTCCTTTTTAGATCTCAGCTCCACGGAGCCCCACGGCGTGTGAATAAGTGAAGATCACTCTGTTAACTGCCCCATGGGGACAAATGCATAAGATGTGATACCCTAGTCCACAGTGGTCTGAGACCAGCTAGTAAAGCGTGGTATAGAAAAGCATTCTCTTGGGGATCTCTCTGGTGGTCCGGCTGTTAAGAATCTGCCTGCCAGTGCAGGGGACAAGGGTTGAGTCCCTGGTCCAGAACATCACACGTGCTGCGAGAAACTGAGGCCCTGCACCACAACGCCCAAGCCTTCCCTCTCGACTCTGCACTCCGCAACGAGAGAAGCCATCGCAACTCAACTAGAGCAGCCCCCCTCGCTGCAACTGGAGAAAGCCCATGTTCAGCAACAAAGACCCACCGAAGTCAATGTGTATATATGCACATATATATTAACTAAATTAAAAAGGAAAGCATTCCCTTTCTATTATCTTTTTTAATTGAAAAATAATTGATTGACCATATGTGTTAATTTCAGATGTACAGGGCAGTGATTCAGTTTCTTGCCTGATTATACCCCATTGTAGATTACTACAAGATATTGGGTATAATTTCCTGCTTTATACAGTAAATTCTTGTTGCTTATCTAGTCTATGTGTGATAGTTTGTATCTGCTAATCCCACACTCCTAATCTGTCCCTCGCTCTCCTCTTGGGTCACCTCGAGTTTTTTGGGGTTTTTTTGTATGTTTTTGTTTGTCTGTAAGTCTGTGTCTGTTTTGTGTATAGATTCATTTGTAGTATATTTTAGATTTCACATCTAAGTGATATAGCATGACACTGTCTCATTGTCTGTTTTACTTCACTAAGTATGCATGCTAAGTCACTTCAGTTGTGTCTGATTCTTTGCACCCCCATAGACTGTAGCCCACCAGGCTCCTCTGTCCATGGGGTTCTCTAAGCAAGAATCTGGAGTGGGTTGCCATGACTTCCTCCAGGGAAGTTTCCTGACTCAGGGATCTAACCTGTATCTCTTATATCTCCTGCATTGGCAGGTGGGTTATTTACTACTAGGGCCACCTGGAAAGCCCCTCACTAAGAATAACATTCTTTTAATTTTTCTAATTCAATCAAGAAGTGCTAGTACTTCCCAGTGCCCCTTTCCTTCTCTCTCCTTCTTTCTCTCTCTTCCATTTTTCTTCTATAAGAGAGAGTAAGTCAAGGACTCAGAAGAGCAGGCAGGCAGCTGCCTCAAGTTCAGATTGAAAAACAATGCTTGTTTTGATTGTATACAATAGATAGCAGTAGTATGCAGGTCAAGAAGCAACAGTTAGAACCAGACATGGAACATTGGACTGGTTCAAAATTGGGAAACAAGTATGTCAAGGCTGTATATTGTTACCCTGTTTATTTAATTTATATGCATAGTACACCATGCAAAATACCAAACTGGATAAAGCATATGTTGGAATCAAGAATGCCAGGAGAAATATCAATAACTTCGGATATGCAGATGACACCACCCTTATGGCAAAAAGTGAAGAGGAACTAAAGAGCCTCTTGATGAAATAGGAGAGTGAAAAAGTTGGCTTAAATCTCAACCGTCAAAAAACTAAGATTATGGCATCTGGCCCCATCACTCATGGCAAATAGATAGGGAAACAATGGAAACAGTGAGAGACTTTATTTTCTTGGGCTCCAAAATCACTGCAGAGGGTAACTGCCACCATGAAATTAAAAGAGAGTTACTCCTTAGAAGAAAAGCTGTGACCAACCCAGACAGCATATTAAAAAGCAGAGACATTACTTTGCTGACAAAGGTCTGTCTAGTCAATGCTGTGGTTTTTCCAGTAGTCATGTATGGATGTGAGAGTTGAACCATTAAGAAGGCTGAGAACCCAAGAACTGATACTTTCGAACTGTGGTGTTGGAGAAGACTCTTAAGAGTCCTTTGGACAGCAAGAGATTAAAGCAGTCAGTCCTAAGGAAATCAACCCTGGATATTCATTGAAAGGGCTGATGCTGAAAGTGAAGCTCCAATACTTTGGCCACCTGATGCAAAGAACCAATTCTTGGAAAAGATTTTGATTCTGGGAAAGATTGATGACAGGAAGAGAAGAGAGCAACAGAGGATGAGGTGGTAGGATGGCATCCCCAACTCAATAGACATGAGTTTGACGAAACTCCAGGAGATAATGAAGGACAGGGAAACCTGGTGTGCTGCAGTCCATGAGTCACAAAGAGTTGGACGCAACTGAGAGACTGAACAATCACAACAAAATTATAAAAAAGACAAGCATACAACAAAACAAAGCTGAAACCTGAGCTTCCTGAGGTAGGGATCATGCTTGCTTAATGAGCAAACGTAGACCCAGTGTCTGTCTCATGTTAAGTTCTAACTATCTTCATGAATAACAACAACAAAAGATAGCAAGTAATGTTGACTTTAAATGTCTAACAGTTATAAACTGTTTCCTTTCAAAGTGAATTTAAGTTAAAAAACTGAGTCATCTCAAAGAGAAGCACCAAGTATATGGAAGAATGGTGTTACAAAGACTTGTGAAAAATCACAAAGGTAGAATGCCAGAACTGGGGATGTACTTTAGCTGAAAGACACACACAGTGTAGCAGTGAGAATTCTAGACCCTTCAGTCCAGGTGATGGGGAAAGTGTCTAGTTCCCAGATTTTCTTTACATACTCTCCAGTCTCAGCTCTGAGGGTGAGTTTCATGTACCCTTAGGACGAATGCCACCTATTTCCCCCTGTCTATTCAGTCATTCAGCAAGTAGATATGTTAAAAAAAAAAAAAAAGACTAAAAGACCCAAATTTGCTGAGCAGAGAGTCCTATCCAAGCACCAAGTCTGAGCTCTGGGAGGTGAGGTTGGGAAAAGAGGAGATGGGGTTGGCAGGCAAAGTCTCTGGCATTACAGGCTGCCCAGAGAGTTCTGAGTTCATCAATCAGGTGAGACCGGGTCTGAGTGGAGGCGAGCTCTGGGTGACGGTGGTCAGCTGCTTCTGATGGACATATGACCTGTCTGAGTCAGAGCAATTCACCCAGACGGGCCTACACCAGTGCTGGAGGCCAGACAGCGAGGTCACAGGTGTCACTCATTCAAATGATGTCATAGAAAGACCACAAGAATAGGAGTCAGGAGCCCGAACTCTGACTTCAGTTCTGGTTTCTGTTGATTTTAAGACCTTGGGCAAGTCACTTTACAACCAAGACTTGGCCAAGTCAACTTTCTCATTTGCAGAAGGGCAGGGATGAGTACTACCTCTTAGCTCATTGGGCTATTGTGAGCATTAGAAGTGAGATTTAGATAAACAACAAGGACTTACTGGGTAGCACAGGAAACTATTTTCAATGCCTTGTGATAATCTGTAACAGAAAAGAATCTGAAAAAGAATATATATATATATATGTGTGTGTGTGTGTGTATATATATATATATCCCAATTATTTTGCCAAACACCTGAAATGAACACAATATTGTAAATCAACCATACTTCAGTGGTTAAGAATCCTCCTGCCAACGCAGGGGGCACAGATTTGATCCCTGGTCTGGGAACTAAGGTCCCACATGCTGCAGGGCAGCTAAGCCTGCACAACAATTCCCGAGCCTGTGCTCTAGAGGTGACGAGCCGCAGCTACTGAAACCTGTGAGCCCTACAACCCATGCTTCATGTCAAGAGAAGCTATTTCAACGCGACACCTGTGCAGCACACCTAGAGAATAAGTTGCAACTAGAGAAAGCCCTTGTGCAGAAATGAAGGCCCAGCACGGCCAAATAAATAAGTAATAAAATAATTAAAAAGGCAAAACAAACAAAAAAATGTTAGCCCTGAGCTTCCCCAGGGGAGGAACCAGGCCTTCTTAATGAGCTCATGTAGACCCAGTGTCTGTCTCTGGTGGTTCAGACAGTAAAGAATCTGCCCGCAGTGCAGGAGACCCAGTTCAATCCCTGGGTTGGGAAGAAACGCAGGAGAAGAGAATGGCAACCCACTCCAATATTCTTGCCTGGAGAGTTCCATGGACAGAGGCTATAGTCCATGGAGTTGCAAAGAGTCGGACATGACTGAGCTACTAACAGTGTCTGTCCCATGTTAAGTTCTAATTATCTTCATGAATTAATATGTAAGCGGTCCAGCAGAAATGTGCTACCTATTGAAGGGTCTTGAAATTGGTAGGTCTGATAATGCAGTCATTCTCTCTAGCACCAGCAATTTTCTGCATTGAGGATGAATCCATGGCAGAACAACAATGAAGGAAGCCAGTTGAGTTCAGTGGTTCCCCCTGGATTCCAAGAGACTTAAACATGGACGGGTGCCTGGGCCCCACTTCCCAGGTGCCGCTAAGCACCTGTGTCCTGAGCGCCTCCGAGCCCCAGCTTTGCCAGTTTGCCCCTGAGTTAAGAAGAGCAGAGAGGTTCTGACCTGAATCTCTGACCATGAAGCAGAGAGAAATGGCAACTGGCAAGAGAGAAAGATCAAACAGTTTATTATTCTCTAGAAACCTGCCCAAGGACCTATACTAGAGGCAAAAGCCACTGGCAAGCATGTGGACTTTCCCAGTTACAATGACTAAGCTTCTCTGGCTTTTCTGCAGCATCTGTGGGCTTGAAAGAGACCCATTTGTTCTCCAGAAAAACAGACTCAGACACATTCCTGCCTTCTGAGCTCCAGCCACCCACGAGGGTGAAACAAGTGGATTGCATTTTGCAAGCTGCTTTGGAGCAGAAAGGATAAATAGCTTCTTTCTTTGAAATGTCTCCTGTGCTCATTCAATAGAACACAGTTAAGCAACTTCTTGGTCTAGTTGAATAGGAATCCAGGATCTCAGAGATAAATGAGGGAGACAGGTGAGATCACTAACGCAATAGAGTACATGAATCCTTGTGTGAAGTGAACATCGATGCTGTAGAAATGTAGAAGAAAGGCCTCTTTCCAGCCTTGGCTTCCAGGAGGAAAGAGCCTCTGAGCTGGGTTTTGCAGGATGAGTGATGACCAAAACTCAGCCTCTGTACACCCACGCTGAATGGAATCTTGAAGACGAGAGTTTTGGGCAAAGTAGAAAAGAATAGCTTTATTGCTTTGCCTGGAAAAGGGGGACACAGTGCACTTCAGTCAGTTCAGTTCAGTCGCTCAGTCATGTCCCACTCTTCGTGACCCCATGAATTGCAGCACACCAGGCCTCCCTGTCCATCACAAACTCCCGGAGTTTACTCAGGCTCATGCCCATCGAGTCGGTGATGCCATCCAGCCATCTCATCCTCTGTCGTCCCCTTCTCCTCCTGCTCCCAATCCCTCCCAGCATCAGGGTCTTTTCCAATGAGTCAACTCTTCGCATGAGGTGGCCAAAGTACTGGAGTGCACTTATACCCCTCAAAACTGCAAGTCCCAACCCGGAGGGATTTTGTGAGGAGTTTTATAGCAATGGTTCAAGGGCAGGGTTGCTGGTAAGGAACAGGGTGTGTCGAAGCCTCTACTCCTTTCATCTGGCCTCAGGTGGTCTCTTGAAGAGCTTCTCTAGTCCCTTTAGCCTGAAATGAAGAATGCTAGCATCTTCAATTTGTTGGGGATATTACTTCCCTGGTGGCTCAGATGGTAAAGAATCTGCCTGCAATGCAGGAGATCTGGGTTCAATCTCTGGGTCAGGAAGATCCTCTGGAGGAGGAAATGGCAACCCACTCCAATATTCTTGCCTGGGAAATCCCATGGACAGAAGACCCTGACAGGCCACAGTCCACAGTGTCACAAGGGGTCACAACTGCATGACTAGCACTGTTCTGCAAAGAGTTCAAAGATATTGTTGTATGTGGATCCCTTGGGGTGGAAACAGAACCAACCCCAAGGCTGCACTATTGTTTCTCATCTGCTCCTCCCTTGTCTCTACATCTGTTCTCTTTCCTGATTGGCAACGGTTCAAATCTGCCCTTGGGAACTCAGGGAAGGTCATGGAGGCTGGAGTCTATTCCCTACAAGAAACAGGGGGACATGGAAAGGTTTCTGTGCCCAGGAGCCCCTCAGGGTCCTTCTTGGTTTCATGAGTAGAAGTTGGTCTGTTAAAGAGTGAGGTCCTCCAGGAAAAGGAAACAGCTTATACAAAGACCCAGAAGTCTGCCTTCGGTGGAGAGAAAGGAAAGACACCGTCCCTGCAAACCACTGGGCCTTTCTGGTCCTGTAATAATCAGGGTGCCGGAGGTAAGAGAGGAGAAAGGAAACTGGAGCTAGAGGGAGGGGCCAAGCCATCCCCAAACTCCAGGAGCGCACGTGGAGAGACTTGGAGTTTATCCTGAGGACAGGTGGGAACCAGAAAGGATTCTCAGCAGGAAAGAGACACAATGGGATGGGCATTTCAAGCTTTTGGCATCAGGGTGGAGGATGGATTAGAGGTGTGAGATTGTGGGTTGAGAGCCCAAATGGGAGACTTGAAGTATCCAGGAAAAATATTTTAAGAACCCAAAGAAGAACAATGCCAATGATGATGATGAGGCAAGAGCTGGACTTGAAGTGTAACAAAGATTGAAGTGCCCAGGGTGGCTTCTAGTTTTCTCTTCAATCTGCTGAACCTCAGTTGAGCTCCTTGAAGTTATGTACCATATTTTGTCAATTCCTGGCATCCTAAGCAGCTAGCATAATGCCTTGCACAGAATGTGTGTGTGCACGCTCAGTTGCTCAGTCATGTCCAACTCTCCTTGGATTGTCCAAGGAAAAATACTGGAATGGATTGCCATGTCCTACTCCAGGGGATCTTCTGACCCAGGGATTGAACATGTGTCTCCTGCATTGGCAGGCTGATTCTATCACTTCATCACCAGCGACGCCCTTGCACCGAATAGATCTTTGATAAAATGTTGTTAAAGGTGGTGGTGGTGAGGGTGAATGAGTGAGTGGTGAGTGAGTGAATGAAGGAATAAATAAAATTTTTCACTTAACACCTCTCAAGGTCACTGCTAATCTAATCAACATTGGTATCACTTCTTGTTTTATTTTCCTTCTAGGGACAGTGGACACCTTAGAAAGATGAGGGTGAGAGGACACTTCAGTCAGTTAGGATGAGAAAGCCCCTAACTTCTCTCAGAAAGGCCCAACTGAAGTCAGTGGAGAGAGAGAGCTCTGGGCAGAAAGCCAGGTCCTGGTCATTGGCCTGATCTTGGCCATCTGCCTATGGGGCTTCCGGGGCCGAGATAGGGAGTTCTCCATGGGGCTCGGGCCTGAGTACTGAGGGAAAGACCGGACAGTGGGAGGTGACCTGAATTTGTGATGCAGTCAGTTAATCACTGAATTTCAATACAGGTGAATTTATATGACTGCTGCAGAGGACTAAAGAGGCAAAGATGTTGAAGGTGTTTATTGTCATTCAGTCTCCAGATCATGTCTGACTCTTTGTGACCCCTTGGACTGCAGCATACCAGGCTTCCCTGCCCTTCACTACCTCACAGAATTTGCTCAGATTCATATCCATTGAGTCCATGATGCTATCTGACCATCTCATCCTTTGCCGCCTCCTTTTCCTTTTGCCTTTAGTCTTTCCCAGCATCAGGATCTTTTCTGGTGAGTTGGGTCTTCGCATCAAATGGCCAAAGTATTGAAGCTTCAGCATCAGTCCTTCCAATGAATATTAAGGGTTGATTTCTTTTAGGATTGACTGGTTTGATCTCCTTAGTGTCCAAGGAACTGGCGTCTTCTCCAATTCCACAATTTGAAGGTGTTTATTACGATGAACTTAATTATTATGAGTTTCTGTGTGAGAGCAACATAGCAAAAAAGCCCAGATTTAGAGATTTGGTTCTGTTGTTTTATATCTACATGGCTCTGGCTAAGGTGTTTAACTTCTCTGAATCTTAGGTTTTCAGCTGTAAAACGAAAAAATAGAGTTCTTCTAGAGCAGGATGGCAAAGGCCAGAAATGAGATACATTGTGCAAATGAACTTGCATGCTTGTTCAGTCATGTCCTTCCCTTTGCAACCCCATGGACTGTAGCCTGCCAGGCTTCTCTGTCATTGGGATTTTCCAGACAAGAATACTGGAGTGAGTTACCATTTCCTCTCCAAGGGATCTTCCCCACCCAGGAATCCAAACTGCATCTCTAATGTCTCCTGCATTGGCAGGCAGGTTCTTTACCACTGAGCCACCTGGGAAGCCCTGAAAATGAGCTTAATCAACTAAAATGCGGCCTACCTCTAAGGGATCCTCATTTTGATGAGAATAACCAGAATGGGAAGGGCAACTTGAAGATGACTCATCTTTGGTAACAGATCCTTTGGTGGTCTTTGAGAGTTCTCCGTTTTGTGAGCACAAAGAGGTGTCCCTGTAGCTTTGAGATAGGCATGGAGATGACCAACAGTCCCTGCCTCCATGTCCTTCATCGAGGCTTCAAAGAGCTGAAACCATGTCTGCAAAGAGCGTCTGTGGCCAGTGTGTGACCAAGTGATATGACCCCCTCCAGGCAACTTATTCAAGTTTAGAAGCATGAAGTAGAAATGACTGCAAGTGATTTATCCAGAATCCATGCTTAAAGATCTTGCAAGTCATTCACCTGAGGCCCCTGGGGCACCAAGAGCCTTGTGGTAAGGAAAGACTTCTTCCCAGAAAACGTTATCAGAGACCTAAGTTTCAGCCCAAACCCTGGTCACTAGTTTGCAATGTGAGCAAGCCACTGCTTTCTCTGTGCTTCAGAAGCCTCAATCTGCAAAATGTGGCATGGGCACCATCACCTCTTTGGTGCCTTCCCATCAGCTTACCTGGTGGCCCAGACGGTAAAGAAATTGCCCACAATGCAGGAGACCTGGGTTCGAGCCCTGGGTCAGGAAGATGTCCTGGAGAAAGGAATAGCCACCCACTCCAGTATTCTTGCCTGGAGAATTCCATGGACAGAGGAGCCTGGTGGGCTACAGCCCCTGGGGTCGCAAAGAGCCGGACACAACTGAGCAACTAAAACTAACTAACATACAGCTCTCAATGTAGACGTGCAATGCTCATGTCAATCAACCTCTTCCCTGTGGCTGTACCCACTGATTCAAGGATGGTCTCTTGAGCTGATAGGGTATTAGTAACCCTGATCTCTGGTCAACTTAGAGAAAAGGCCAGAAGCAAAGTTTGAGGATCTAGAGTCAGAGCTGCCTTTTGATTTCTGCAAGGGCTCAGCTAAGAAATGAAGAAACCCCCAACAAGGTGGCTGCTTAGTTCAGTTCAGTTCAGTTCAGTCGCTCAGTCACGTCCAACTCTTTGTGACCTCATGAATTGCAGCACACCAGGCCTCCCTGTCCATCACCAACTCCCAGTGTAAACTCATGCCCATTGAGTCGGTGATGCCATCAAGCCATCTCATCCTCTGTCGTCCCCTTCTCCTCCTGCCCCCAATCCTTCCCAGCATCAGGGTCTTTTCCAATGAGTCAACTCTTCGCATCAGGTGGCCAAAGTACTGGAGTTTCAGCTTCAGCATCAGTCCTTCCAATGAACACCCAGGACTGATCTCCTTTAGGATGGACTGATTGGATTGCCTTGCAGTCCAAGGGACTCTCAAGAGTCTTCTCCAACACCATAGTTCAAAAGCATCAATTTTTTGGTGCTCAGCTTTCCTCACAGTCCAACTCTTACATCCATACATGACCACTGGAAAAACAATATCCTTGACCAGAGGAACCTTTGTTGGCAAAGTAATGTCTCTGCTTTTTAATATGCTATCTAGGTTGGTCATAACTTTCCTTCCAAGGAGTAAGCGTCTTTTAATTTCATGGCTGCAATCACCATCTGCAGTGATTTTGGAGCCCCCAAAAATGAAGTCTGACTTATTTAGCAAGATGAAAATAATGGGGAAGAAAAGGACTTTATGACTTTACTTTTCCTAGAAGGTCTAAAAATGAATATCACCCCTGGAAAAGTCAGTATCATCTTTCCAAATGGGATGTCTGATGTCACTGAAACTGCCATTTGAGATGATGACACATCTGAAGGACATGAAAAATGAAATGAGAGAAGGAAAAATGCAGAACTTGAAAAAACAACTGTAAGAAAATTTGAGCTGCGGAAGCTGATGACCAGAAAGGGAACCAGGGTCTTGATGTTTGGCTCAGAGCAGTGAAGATAAGAATTACATTGCAAAATATATCCGAGAAATGGGAATAAAGAGGATGTGGTTTTGGCCAAGATGTGAGAGCAGACCCTACTGCAGACCACGCTGGTTTCAAATTTGGGTATCCAGACATACTTTCTTGCCAAGATGCCCGGCAAAGTGCTACTATTGGAGAGTCCCAAGCTGGGCTGGTTTTAGATGCAGAAGACCTGCTTTCCAATCCCTCTTCCACTACCTTTTGCACTTGACCTTCACAGATCATGTGACCTCCCTATATAATGGCATGATGGTCCCTGATCTGTTCATTCTTACAAATATCAAGTGAAATGATCCGAATGTGGGGCTTGTGGTCAGGAAACCCAGCAACCATGGGGAATTTCCAGAACTGAGATATATCCTCCTCCTGCATCTGCCTCGGAAGTGAAGAAGTAAAGACACAAATGAAACTCTGAATTACAAAGGAATTCAAAGATTGATCATTTCCCTTCTGCCCATGAGGGCCCACAGTAGCCAAACACTCAGCCAAGGTAATAAAGTGAGCCAGTGGTTGGCAGTAAGGAAGGGGGAAGGTGGGGTGGGGTGGTGTAGACAGGGGTGAGTGTACTGGGTGGATGCCCAGTGCAGCTCAGACCAAGTCAAAATGTAATCAAAACACAGATTAGGTTTTTTTAGATTTTGACTCTTTCATTGAGCTGAGATCTTACTATTCCCAGACTCCCCATTCATTCAGCAAATATGTGCCTAATGTAGAGTTCCTAATGTAGAGTCCAGCATAGACTAGGCACTGAGTTCTGTGCCTCATCGCTCAGTCATGTCATACTCTTTGTGACCACATGGACTGTAGCCTGCCATGCTCCTCTGTCCATGGAATTTTCCACTCAAGAATACTGGAATAAGTTGCCATTTCCTACTCCAGGGGATCTTCCTGACCCAGGGATTGAACCCTCATCTCCTGCATTGGCAGGTGAATTCTTTACCACTGAGTCACCAGGGAAACCCAGGTGCTTAATTACTGCTTGGTGAATGAATGAATGAATAAGTGAATGAATCCCGGGCTCTGTTCTAAGTGCTAAGATAAAGTCAAAGAAGAATAGGTAAATCTTGCCCATCCTTGCTCAGAGCCCAGTGCAGAAGACAAACATATAAATAACCTTTAATATACAGGGCCCAATCCAGAGTTGTGAAAAGGAAAGTGTAATGTTTTAAAAGAAGACAAAGAATAGTGCATCTTAAGGAGTCTGGAAAGACTTCTTGAAGAAGGCGCAACTACCTTTACATGAAAAGGAAATAATACATTCAAGGGCTATGTTCTGGGAAAGATGAGCCAATTGATGTCACTACACCAGACAAAGGTCCATATAGTCAAAATTATAGTTTTTCCAGTAGCTCTCTATGGATGTGAGAGTTGAACCAGAGAGAGAGCTGAGCACCAAAGAATTGATGCTTTGTACTGTGGTGTTGGAGAAGGCTCTTGAGAGTCCTTGGACAGTAAGGAGATCAAACCAGTCAGTCCTAAAGGAAATCAGTCCTGAATATTCATTGGCAGTACCGATGCTGAAGCTGAAACTCCAACATTTTGGCCACCTGCTGTGAAAAGCTGACTCATTGGAAAAGACCCTGATGCTGGGAAAGATTGAGGGCAGCAGGAGAAGGGGACGCCAGAGGATGAAATGGCTGGATGGCATCACTGACTTGATGGACATGAGTTTGAGTAAGCTCTGGGAGTTGATGATGGACAGGGAAGCCTGGTGTGCTGCAGTCCATAGTGTTGCAAAGAGTTGAATGTGACTGAGCAACTGAACTGAACTGACACCCCAGGGTATTTGAAAGGATTGACTCATGAGATGTGGCCATTCTAGGCCATCAAGTAGACATGGAGAGCTGCTGAAATATTTTTAGCAAATCAGATTGGTGGTTTGGGATAGATACTTCTGACATCAGTACGAAGGATGGACTTGATGGTAGATTTCTCTTGGCAGGAAATCACATTAAACTCTTTTAATAGAACTCAGACTAAGGCAGGGTCATTTGGGACAAAGAAGAGAAGGTGAATGCAAGAGATGCTTCAGAAGTGCAACAAATGACATGCAATGGAATATGACTCAGCCATAAAAAAGAATGGAGGTTTCCCATTTGCAGCAACAGGACGGAACTAGAGATTATCATACTAGGTGAAGCAAGTCAAAAAGAGAAAGACAAATATCACATGATATCACTCACATGTGGAACCTAAAATATGACAAAATGAACCTATTTCTGAAACAGAAAAATATTCACAGACAGAGAGAATAGACTTGTGATTACCAAGAAAGAAGGGAGTGAAGGACAGATTGATTGGGAGTTTGGGATTTAACAGATGCAAACTATATATATAGAATAGATAAAGAACAAGGTCTTACTATATAACAGAGGAAACTATATTCAATTCCCTGAGATAAACCATAATGGAAAAGAATATAAAAAGAATGTATATATCTGTATAATGGAATCTCTTTGCTGTAGAGCAGAAATTAACACAGTCATGTCTAACTCTGCATCCCCAGGGACTATAGCCTAGCAGGCTCTTTTGTGCTAGGAATTTTCCAGGCAAGGACACTGGAGTGGGTTGCCATTTCTTTTCTACCCAGGGATCAAATCTGTGTCTCTTGTGTCTCCTGCACTAGCAGGCAGATTCTTAACCACTACCACCACCTAGACCCCCAATGCAAAGTTGTGAATCAACTATATTTCAGTAAAAAGAAAAATTTTAAAAGAAGCACGACAGATGGATCTTAGTGACCAACTGGATGTGAAATGATATGAAAAGGAAAATACCTAAGGATGGTCTTCACCCTCTGGTCTGGCCACCAGGCTGAATGGGCATGGGAAGGCTCTGCAGGGGAAGCAGATTGGGGAAGACATGGGGGTTCTGGGGACCGTGGATCAGGATGGATCTGCATGCCTTCTGCTCAGCAGCATGGCACTCGGCAGAATAGTCACTCACACGCAGAAATGGCATCAAGGGATGGTTTGGGGAACTGTAAAACCCATTCTCAAAAATTCTCCAGACTCCCTGCCTGAAGCCATCTCCAATGAATAAACTAAGAGGAAACGGGTGTCCATCTTATAGAAACACAGCCTCAACACTGGTCCTTTACCCCATCTGCCAACCAAACTGACTCTCCAAGGCCCTTGGAGGTAGGAATTCTGCATCTGCCACAGGGGTTTATTTCATCTTGGTTGAAAAAAGCAAATAAAAAAAGAAGAGAGAGAGGGAAAGGAGAGAGGCAGGGATGGGAAGATGAATTTGTTGAAGTTGAGTGGCATCCAGGTAAAGGCCAAGTGGGCGGAAAGAAACATAAGTCTAGAGCTTATATAAAGACTAATTAGCTTGATTATGAAACATAAATGTGGGAGTCCATGGGAAAAAGAGTCCAGACCCCAGGTAATAGATTCCATTCTAACAGGAACCAGGCAGATGGGAAAAGTAAGTGAAGGAAGTGAGCAATAGATAAAAGAGAGATTGGGGAGCTGTGAGAAAGGGATTCTTCGGTGAATCTGTGAACATAGGCTTTATCCAAAGGCACTGCTGCCTCTCTGTTCTCTTGGATCATGGCCATGTGAGGATGCAGGCTCAGTGCTACCAATTCTGATTTTACCAAGACAGAGCAGATATCCAGTTTTTGTTTTTGTTTTGTTTTTAATGAGAAACCTCTTCTGCTTTAAACATTAGCAATTAATTCCCTTCTTTTGAATCATGGTACAAGACAAACAGAACGAATCTCCAGCCCAGAACAAGGAGAGGGACTACCAGGCTGCAAACTCTCATGAAGAGTGAGAATACACCTATGACTCCTTAGAGAAGAACAGGATTTAGGGATGAACAGAGAGGAAAAGCCAGTGAATGCAGTGTCAAAAAAGAAGAAGCAGAGAGTAACATGAGGAGATGAACAGAGCCCCAGACATGAAAGGAGGGCAGGATTTCCTGAAAAAGGGAGTGATAGACGATGATTTCACAATGGATCAGAATTGTGAAGAATTCCTTTAACAGAGGAGGTTGCTGATGAGACTCTAAGAATTGCAGTTGAGTAATAGATGTAGAAAGTAAATGGCAACAATTAAGGAACGAATTGTAGGGACTTCCCTGGTAGAAGATTCTGTGCTTCCACTGCAGGGGCACAGGTTTGATCCCTGGTTGGGGAGCTAAGATCTCGCATCCCATATGATGTGGCCAAAAAAATTTTTTTTTTAGAAATTAATTGTAGAATTCACTGAGAATGTAGGAGGCCATAAGTAGAGATTAATCATTCAATCATTCTACCATGGATAGGGAGAAAGGGAAGGAAGCAGTTTGAGGGAAGATGGAGTTAGAAGTTTGTTGTTGTTGTTTTTAACAATCGAGAAGACTTGAGTGTGTTTGTTGGAAATAAGGAAGAGAAGATTAGAAAGAGGGAGATCAAAAAGGAATGGAAAAAATGGAGAATGCCAGGTTCTGGAAAAAACTTCAGTAGATTAAGGATATGGACTGATCAGTGATCCTCAACCAGAGGGACCAGCTTGTCTTCTAAGGCAGGAGAGAGGAGGTACCATAACATAAAGAGGGAGTTAAGTATTGATAGTGGCATCGAGGCTAGCACTGAGGGCATTCTGATGTCACAGTCTACGCTTGTACTGCGGAGGGTGTCTCCTGAGAGCTCTGAGGTTGCGGCAAGAGGTGTCAGAGAATGGTGAAGGTTTGGAGTGCCATCGTGGAGCAGGGCAGAAAGAAATAACTAGGCGTACATAAAAGCATTTCTGGCATAGCCATCGAGGAAAGCAAGATTTTCAGCAAACCCTGACCACGTGGGAGTGTTTGGGAATTGGGGACGTGGTTGCATCACCTGGGTCTGGGCACTGGGAAGTGGGGGGACAGAGTGGTAGAAATGAGAGGAATGGTATGCTGGTGAGAGTGTGACCGACCCCAGGCTGGGCTGGAGAGGAAAGGAAGCCAGGTGGGGCCACGGGACGAGGAGGAGCTGACACAGTGATACAGAGTGGCTGAAGGGGAAGGAAGTGGAAGGCTGTGGTCAAAGAAATGGATTACTCAGTTCAGCACCACGAAATGGAGAAGTTGACGGAGATGACAGAGTCCAGAGAGTGGCCATGGGGCAGGGCCCTGAAATGAAGGGGCAGCAAAGTCATTTGAAGAGGGGCCCAGGGCATGTTAGAGAACATCCCTGTTAGTTGGTTTCCATCCCCTAACCTTTTCCTTCCCTTCCACCTGCTCACCAAGCCTTCCATTTACAGTGGATGGGGGTGATCTCGAGAGGTGACCTACAGGATGATGGGAAAGGAAAACAACCACGAGAAGGATGGAACTGTTGGAGCATAAAGAAGAATGACCTTGGAGGGGAGACCCCCTCCAAGCTGAATCCCAGCACTCCTATTTCTCAGACCCCTTGTCTTCGAGCAAGTCAGCTTCTAAGCCTCAGTTGCCTCATCTGTGGAATGGGGATGATAACCCCTGTCTCACCCACAGTGCTCTTGCTAGTCACATAGTTTAATGAACCATAAAGCACACATCATGAACTGCACACAAGCTCTAGAAGGCATTCAGTAGATTTTTAAGATTAATGTTTACCACTGTCATGAAATCAAAACCATACAAGGGAAAAGCAGGCCATGATTTTGGAATATACGTACAGCCTAACTGCATGGGAGTGGGGAAAAGAAAGGGGGCACGTGGTGGACTAGAGCAGTGAACTCTCAGCAGCAATAAACTATGGGTGTCTGGAACTGACATAGTCTTTTTCATCATCTCAAGGCACAAACAGTTCATGTCTCTTTTACTATCTTCAATTAATCCCTAGAGCCCCAAGTTGTCCAAATTGGAGGAAATGTAATTGTTCACGCTTAGGTGCCCCTTCCTAGTCTCCCCATATTGCCGGAGAACCGTGGAGACTGATTCGGGGCAGCTGATGAGTCCATCTGCTAAATTTTACATACAGTGAGAGCTGGGTGATCTGACTCACCAATCAGTGGCCAGGGCTCTTGTCTGCCATTGATTTCATCCCTGCACCAAGGGGTAACTGGACAGCTGAGCCCCCACCACCCAAAGGGGTTCCCGGCTACTTGCTCTAATGATGCCACCTCTATTCTTGACCATGGTGCAGCAGCATCTGTTTAAACTCACAGATTTGACCGTTGCCCCTAAAGCATAATTACTGCATCCATTGTGTCGGGAAGGGGTGGTCCAGATGGTCTCCCCACCTCAGCCCTCACCCCCTGAATTCTCAGTCTGAGTTTGGAACTTGGGTCACCGATCCATTTGGAACCTCTTCAGACTCAAAGCATATCATAATTTTGAACTCAAAAGAAAGGGTCTCAATGTCTCTCCTCTTAGGAGCTCTCTTAGTCCTTATGCAAACGTCTGTTTGGTCCATTTGCTTCCTGTGTCCAGCTCTGCCTCACCAGGGGTCTTTGGAGGGTCAGCCTTTCTCTTTGGCCACCAAAGCATCTTTCCTTCCTTCCTCCAGGGCAATAAGTGCCTATTTACAATGAATGCTTCAGTAAAATTTTGCTAAACAAAGAAATGTTTCTTCCAGAGAAAAAATAGCTGGCAGTCTCACTGGAAAATGTTAAGATCAATGACCAGGCACTTCCCACAACACAACACACACACACACACACACATACACACACACACACACACACACACATGCACACACAAACACAGCTTGCCTGCAATGATTTCTAAATTCTCTAAAATCCTGGGAAACTTTCCCCCCTATTTTAATTGAAGCAGAGCAGGGATTTTCAAGCCTGGGATCTCTATGGTACCTTCCAGCTCGAATTATTTCCCCCTAATTCATTCATTATTACATATTTGTTGACTCCCTATTGCTGAGTGCTGATGCTGGGGATACAGGACAAAACTGCCTGCCCTCATGCACGCCTGCCATTCCCACCCCACTATAAACAGCTCCAAGGAGAGCAATGTAAAGTTCCCTTGCTACCCTGCTTATATTTTTGAGCAATCAATAAGCTACAGAACTGGGTTATTTCCTAATGCTTTGATTTAAGGTCCTCTAATCTAAGCCAGAAGGGTTGTGTGTGCTTTGCAGAACAATCACCCTCCCTCAGACAGATACCCTCAGCATCTGCATTCAGACTTTTTCTCAGACTCCAGTTTACAGCAGGGGTCCCCAGTCTCTGGGGTCGAATGTCTGATGATCTGAGGTGGAGCAGATGTAGTAACAATAGAAGTAAAGTGCACAATAAATTTAATGAGCGTGAATCATCCTGAAACCATCCTCCCCCCACCCCAACCCGTGCATGACACAAAAGCTGTTCCTGGTGCCAATAACGTTGGGGACCTCTGATTTACAGTAAATGCAGGAAGAACTTCTGAGTGTAGTCAGTGCTTTGCAACCTGGGGCTCCACCAGTGAGCCGGGAAAACTATT
This sequence comes from Muntiacus reevesi, assembly GCF_963930625.1. Taxonomy (NCBI): domain Eukaryota; kingdom Metazoa; phylum Chordata; class Mammalia; order Artiodactyla; family Cervidae; genus Muntiacus; species Muntiacus reevesi. The sequence goes on from NC_089266.1 coordinate 45,884,017, forward strand.
AACAAAGAAAGAGTTTTTTTTTGGCAACTGAAGTTTCTCTTTTTCAGCATGCAATGTTTTGCAACCAGAAGGGAGAAACAGCTCATCCCCAAAGAAGGTTTTATGGGGGCACTGAAAGTTACCACTTGGTAGCAGCCCAGGCCCTGTTGAACCAGCCCTGCCACTATCTCTTCCCCAAATAGAAGTGGGGAACTCGGTAAACCAAAATTCTTGCTTCTCATTTCCCTGTCTGATACTCAGCCCATAATTCAGATATCTGGGAGAAATGATTTGAGATTATTGGATGGTTCATTGGTTCAAATAATATATATTGAGAACCCACTATATGAAAGACACCATGCTAGGTGCTGGGCAAAGGGCTTGAAGCAGGATGGGGCATGGAGAGTTCTAGAAGCAGAGAAGGGGGGCAACGGGAGGTTAGAGACAGACAAGGGCCTGTCAGAAGGTGAACTTCCAGGGACTTGCCTGGTGGCACAGTGGTGAAAGAATTTGCCTGCCAATGGAGGGGATCTGGGCTCGAACCCTGGTCCAGGAAGATCCCACATACCACAGAGCAACTAAGCTTCTGAGTCTATGTACTGCAACTACTGAAGGCCTCGAGCCCAGGGTCTGCACTTTGCAGAAAGAGAAGCCGCTGCAATGAGGAGCCTGAGCACCGCAATGACGAGCAGCCCCCACTCTCAGCAGCTGGAGAACACCCGTGCGCAGCAACAAAGATCCAGTGCAGCCAAAAATAAATAATAAAGAAATAAACTTCAGAGAAAAAAAAAATAATAATGTGAACTTCTGATGAGGACCTGATACCCTCACTCAACTTGGGGACTGTCTTCTCTGACCCTCAGTTTTATCAGCTCCTGAGGCTCTCTCTCTGTCCACACATGGACAAGAAAACAGCAGTGAAAAAGAGCCTGGGAAATCAAGACCTGACTGCGTGTTACAGATGCCCAATCCACTTTCATAGCAAGAGATAAGAGTGGAGGTTGGGGGACTTCCCCTGCAGTCCAGGGGTTACAAATCCACACTTCCGCTGCAGGGACGCAGGTTTGAACCCTGGCCCGGGAATGAAAATCCCACATGCTCTGCACTGGAGGCTGCCTGGGCTTGTACCCAGAGACTGTCTGGAGGCTGTAGCTTGCTCGGGCCCTCAGAATGACACAGCTTTTTACACGTTGCTTGCAAAGCACTGTTGGCGTATTATTTCATCCGAGTCTCATGACAATGTTAGAAACACTGTCTTATTAATCATATATTACAGAAGAGGCCAGAGAGGTCAAGTGACTTGGGCAAGGCCACACACCTAGATAGCGGCAGGGCCCCATCTGGCTCTAATGGTTTCATGACTCAGGTTTCCCTCTTCTTTATCCCCCCTCTTGTCTTACTCTTTTTCTCCTCGTTTTTTTCTTTATCTAACTGTGCCTTTTTCTCCTGTTCTTACCACCCAGTCTGTCCAGTACAGACTCTACTCCACAAGCCCTGCACTTCTATCCAGGGGCGCCCAGCTTTGGAGGGTAGGGGAAGCATGGATAGGGTGTTTGGGGTTAGCAGATGAAAACTATTACACAGACAATGGATAAGCAACAGGGTCCCATTCTATAGTACAGGGAACTAGATTCAATATTCTGTGATAAACCATAGCAGGAAAGAATACAAAATAATATAATGTATGACTGAATTGCTTTGTTGTCAAGCAGAAACTATTGCAACGTTGTGAATCAATTATACTTCAATTTCAAAAGAGGGGTGAGTATAGCTTTACGTGGTAAAATTATAGATTGGGATTCAGCAGGTCAGAAGTGAAGACCACAACTCTCTATTCCGGATAGGTTCTGTGGTCCTTAACTATTTGGAGGTCATAAATGCCTTTGGGAATCTGATAGCAGCTGTGGACCTGCTCTACAGAAAAAATACACAGTCATACAAATGTGGAAGATGATCCCAGATGGTTCTTGAAGCCTAGTCAAGTGCTACAGATAAGAACCCTGGTCTAGACAAAACGAACTACTCATGTTTCCCATTCCTGACCACAGTTTCCCCTGCTGAGCCCTTTTAAGTTCGCTCCAAAGTGCACCCCTCCTCCATCCAGTTTTCACTCAAGTTTCAAAACGTGCTGACTCATCTTAAAAGTATCACCAAAGGGCTTCTCTGCTGGTCCAGTGGTTAAGAACTTACCTTGCAATGCCCTAGAGCCTCTGTGCCACACCTACCAACGCCGAGTGCTGCAGCTCCTGAAGCCTGCACACTCTAGAGCCCGTGCTACACAATAAGAAAAACCACTGCAATAAGAAGCCTGCACATTGCAACTAGAGAGTAGTCGCTGCTCTCCGAGACTAGAGAAAGCCCGCACACAGCCATGAAGACCCAGCGGAGCCAAAAATAAATAAATAGATATAAAGAGGTGAAAGTGAAGTTGCTCAGTCATGTCCGACTCTTTGCAACCCCATGGACTGTAGCCTACCAGGTTCCTCCGTCCATGGGATTTTTCCAGGCAAGAGTACTGGAGTCGGTTACCATTTCCTTCTCTGGGAGATCTTCCTGACCCAGGGATTGAACCTGGGTCTCCCGCTTTGTAGGCAGACGCTTTACCGTCTGAGCCACCAGGGAAGTCAGAGATAGGTAGATAGATGGATAGGCAGGTGGGTAAATAAGTAAGTAAAAAGTACCACCGTGAAGATGTCTCTCACAGGTCCGAGTCTCTCTAGCTACTGCAGTGTTTATGTGTCACTTGCCTTTCCTTCAGGGGAGCCCAGCACAGGTGTTAAAAGCAGGACGCAACAGAAGGCTATTAGAGTGATGACCCTCTGTATCCACTCCATCTGTGCTTCCTAAGCTCTGTTCCCCTACGATGCCCCCCAGTTCAGGGCCATCGCAGGGGGACCTCAGATGAGCTCGGCAGTTCCCTTGACCCTGCCTGGGCCGCCACCGGCAGTGGAACCCCAAGTGAGGACAGCGGCTTCTCCCGAACTGTGCTACCCCTGGTTACAGTCTGTCTGGGGAGTGGTAGCAAGTCTTACACTATCAGTATTCTAACAATTTTCCTAGATGTGACCCCCTTGCCCACAGCACCCACTGTGGACTCACTGTAAGACTCATATGCTGGTCCCTGAGGGCTGGCGCTGAAGGCAGTGTAAGACTCATATACTAGTCCCTAAGGGCTGGCCTTGAAGGCAGTGTAGGACTTATATGCTGGTCCCTGAGGGCTGGCCTCTGACAGAATGTGGTCCACTGGAAAAGGGAATGGAAAACCACTTCAGTATTCTTCCCTTGAGAACCCCATGAACAGCATGAAAAGGCAAATTGATAGGATACTGAAAGAGGAACTCCCCAGGTCGGTAGGTGCCCAATATTCTACTGGTGATTAGTGGAGAAATAACTCCAGAAAGAATGAAAGGATGGGGCTAAAGCAAAAACAACACCCAGTTGTGGATGGGACTGGTGACAAAAGCAAGGTCTGATCCTATAAAGAGCAATATTGTATAGGAACGTGGAATGTCAGGTCCATGAGTCAAGGCAAATTGGAAGTGGTCAAACAGGAGATGGCAAGAGTGAACATTGACATTCTAGGAATCAGAGAACTAAGATGGACTGGAATGGGTGAATTTAACTCAGATGACCATTATATCTACTACTGCAGGAATCCCTTAGACGAAATGGAGTAGCCATCATGGTCAACAAAAGAGTCCGAAATGCAGTACTTGGATGTAATCTCAAAAATGACAGAATGATTTCTGTTCATTTCCAAGGCAAACCATTCAATATCACGGTAATCCAAGTCTATGCCCTGACCAGTAATGCTGAAGAAGCTTAAGTTGAACATTTTTATGAAGACCTACAAGACCTTCTAGAACTAATACCCAAAAAAAGATGTCCCTTTCTTTATAGGGGACTGGAATGCAAAAGTAGGAAGTCAAGAAACACCTAGAGTAACAGGCAAATTTGGCCTTCGAGTACGGAATGAAGCAGAGGAAAGGCAAATAGAGTTTTGCCAAAAGAACGCACTGGTCATAGCAAACACCCTCTTCCTGTTATAGCCATGCTTTCCGGGAAACAAACTCACTCAGAAGGACAATGCAGATAGTGGAGTGAAGTTTATTACACCGGCGGGCCCAAGGCAGAGTCTCCTCTTAGCCAAGGACCCCGACCAGCATTTGTACCCCATGTGTAGGTGTCCAAACCCACCAGCCCAAATCCCTTGAGGCTTACAAAGGAAGGGTAAATACAATCACAATAATCCCATCATTCACGTGTTATGTGTTCAAACAGTTAATAATCAATAACCCTGTGGTTACATTCCAATAGATACTGTCTGGAGGCAGGGGTGATTAGTGTCTGTTTTCTGTTAGGCAATGAGTAACCTGGATGTGATCTTCAAGAGTCCCCTGCCCAGAGGGGGTCTTATCCTTCCATTGTCATTCCCACAGGCGCTAAGCACAGAGTTCAGAGTCCATTGGAGAGGCAGCCTAGCACGGTCAGCATGGACAGGCCTGAGATGGAGTCCAGGCCCTATGAATTCCTTCTTCATTCCCCCCTCTTGATGCTCTTAGTTTCCATAACGAGCATCATTTATTGAGATATATTGTACCTTAGCCCTCCTGCCACCCACATGAGAGAATGCATTGTAGGAAGCAGGGCCCACAAAGCAGTATGATCAAGATTACTATAACAATAGTTCATTAGACATGGCTTTCACTTGATTTTGCATATCCTCCAAGGCAGTAGATACATCTTCAGACAGGTCAGGGATGTACACACAGCATTCGTGCAAGTCCCTACTTGGGCTGCTGTGAGTATGTCTAATGCCATCCTATTTTGAATTACTGCCTTCCTTATCTGAATTTATTCTTCGTTCAAAGCTTGAATGGCTTTTGTACTGTCTAAGAGGGCCTGTTTAGTGAAATTAGTTAAGGCCTCCACCTTAACCATGATATCCATTGTCCCTACAGAGGGTACAAACAAGGCAGCAAGATAGTCATACCATTGGAACACAGATCGTGTCCATCTTGCATGCAGATAAGGCAGGTTTACTGGAGGCTGGTGTAGGCTACGCTTAATTCTGCCATAGGCAAAAGCAAATCCTAATGTGCAACGCCCCACCCAGCCAACTGGTAACCATGGCCATAAGTTAAGCCCACAGAGCCGCTGGGTCCCATTGGGGGCTACCCAGCGGATTCCAGGCCAGTCGGAACCGGGCCACTGAGCAGACTGATTGGGGTGATAGGTAACTTCCAAGATTTGTTTACATTGTTCAGGGCACAAATAACAATTCTTTTGGGTCTAGGGGACGGTCTCCAAATCCAACTCTCTGTTCTTTTTGTTCCCAGCAAATAGTAGCAGGGGCAATCAACTGTCCTTTCTCAGGAGTCATCCAGAAATATTCATCCCAGACCTGGTAGCATTGCTCAAGGTACCGGGAGGCCTGTCCCCCTTTTGTAAGGGAGCCCTTTTCCTCTTTAATTCTCATATATGAGGTATAAGCCTTTGTTATCTCCATAAGGCTGGTGTTCATGTTAAATGTAACCCTATGTCCCTGGCCTATTGATGGCTTCTTCTTACACCAGGAGAGCAAAGAAAGGTTATGGTTGGTGAGAGAGAGGCCTTTCTGTTGTTAAAGTCCCCATAATGGAGTGGCGATACCCACCAGGGGAGTCTGTCTATTACTGACAGGGGCATAGCCCCACATACCCAAGTTCAGAATTGCATTGGTGAGGCCGAGCAGCAGGAGTCGTTTACCCAGCTCCATCCTGTAGAGGCCTCGTCCGGGACCTTGTTTTCTTCTTCCTCCTCAGAATGATCTTGGTTTCCCGTGGGTCGGTGGGGTCCTTCTGGGTGGTCCACTCGGCGTCCATGTGGTATGCCTTCTTTGCTCTGGTGTGATGGATCAAGGGACAGTACCTGCAACTTTAACTGCAGTAGGGGTAGTTAGAATAACATAAGGGCCCTTTTACCAAAGGGCTAGCAAATCATGTTTCCAATCTTTGACCCATACTTGGTCACCAAGTGTAAACTCATGAATCTGTTCCCCAAGGGGGAACGGCACCCTTTCTTGTACAAACTTAAAGGCCTCCCATACACAATTTTGTTTGGAGAATAGCCTTGGGACTGTGGGGTCATCCTGAGTCTGAGCAGAGCCATTGGCAGCAAGTCCACTCAGGAGCAGTCAGTCTCTCTGATCCACTTGGAGAGTCTCTTTAAGTGTCTGGTTGGTTCATTCCACCATCTCAGAACTCTGGGCCTATATGCAGTGTGCAGTTTAAAGTTTTGCTTACGTGTTGTACTAAATCAGCTACAAAAGCCGGGCCACTGCCTGATCCAATGCTGGTAGGAAATACTGTCCTGTCCCTGGGCCAGATGAGGTTTTCCGGTGGGCCCGAGATAGACTTTCCCAGAGCAGCAGCTTGCACTGTAAGTCTCTTGTCTGTTCTCTTTCGTTCCCTCCGGCTCTCTGGCAGAGCGTAGTCTCTGCTTAATTCCAACGTCTCCCTCCCCTTCTTGTCAGTACTCACCGGGAGAGGCAGGTATAGCTTGGGCGGTTCGGTTGGAGCCAGATCCTGGAAGTGTTGGCCAGAGGCTTCTGTCACCGGGATCGGAGCCTGCCCAAACGGCGGCTCTGCGAACTCCGGGAGAGCTGGCAGCGGAGCAGCGGCTACTGCAGAAACTTCACCTGGCCCTGGATCGGGCATTAAGGCAGCCTCTGGTCCTGGTGAAGCACTGGGAGGCAGGCGTGTCATTATCCAGCATGGGGGAGGGGTCAGGTCATCCCCGTCCAAACCCTGTAGAATTTCTTTTTTTTATCATCAGTCAATTTTTCTGCCATTAATATTTTTCCCTTTCCCTTCTGGATACAGAACCTTGTCCAAGTAGGAGGGTCTCGAGCTAACCCTAGCCATGAGTCAATAGATGGATATTGATCCAGGTGTCCTGGCTCTCCTGTGACTACTGTATAGATTGAAGTTCACGGTGTTCTCTGGTGGCCATCCTGCTCCCAAAGGGGTCCATTCGACCTCACAGAGTATGTGGAGGCAGTTAGGCTTCATCTTCACCCCATAGTCTCCTCCTAATCCTTTCTTTAAATTTTTCACTCCAATACAGTTGCCTTAGATTCACTTCCCCCCATCTTGCTTACCTTCTCAGACCTTCTTCTACTTTTCCTTTTAGTTCTGTCTACGAAGTTCTCAGTACCCCATGTACTTCTGATATTTCCACTCAGTGACACTTAAATTGCCATTCTGTCTCCTTCCTAATTGGGGTGAGAAGAGCCTTACCTGCCAGACCCCAGAGGGAGAAGAGGGATTGGCGTGTCTTCACCTGCAGGTCAGCACAGCTGAACCAGAACATCACATGGTCCAAGACTGTTTCTCCCTTGAAGTCCATTCTGCCTTGGTGGGCTTGAAAACACAGGTGGGTTAAATATCCCATGTCCCAGGCCATCTCTGGAAAAGCCAATTCATACTCACTTCTGTATCCCCCTCCTTCTAGCCTAACAATTCCGAGGGGGTCAAGAATTTCACAGCAGACAGGACACCTCCTGGGGGAGGGCAGAATACGAGCATACAAGGACTAGTTTCCTATTCTAAAAATCCCCTGGTGATCACTTGGTAATAATTTTCCCCGAGACGCCGTGGACACACCTCCTAAATGACCTTCACAAATTTCCTTCCTAAACCCTAGCACGCTTGTCGACCTGTGTACCAAGCAATCGCCGCCTGCCTATTCCAGGCTCCTATGGGTCCCCGCTCCTTCTAGTCCCTCCCAGGGGGGTGGTCAGGTCCCCTCTTCCACCTTGCTGGGTGGGTTCCTCCTCACCTGAGCGCTCAGTTCCCCTGCTGCCATCCACTACTTGCTGACATGAAAGGTCCGGGCGTTGAAAAGCAGAATCCTTCCAGAAGGGCGAGGCGCCTTCCCCCCTCTAGGAGATTCAAGCTACAAAACCTCGGGGTGGCCTCAAATGAGACCTGTCTACTCAAAGTGAGGAGTTTCCCGGCCAACGCACCAAATGTTGTAGCCATGCTTTCCGGGAAACAAACTCACTCAGAAGGACAATGCAGATAGTGGAGTGAAGTTTATTACACCGGCGGGCCCAAGGCAGAGTCTCCTCTTAGCCAAAGACCCTGACCAGCTTTTGTGAAAATCTTTTATACCCCATGCGTACGTGTCCAAACCCACCAGCCCAAATCCCTTGAGGCTTACAAAGGAAGGGTAAATACAATCACAATAACCCCATCATTCACGTGTTATGTGTTCAAACAGTTAATAATCAATAACCCTGTGGTTACATTCTGATAGATACTGTCCGGAGGCAGGGGTGATTAGTGTCTGTTTTCTGTTAGGCAATGAGTAACCTGGATGTGATCTTCAAGATTCTCCTACCCAGAGGGGGTCTTATCCTTTCATTGTCATTCCCACAGGCACTAAGCACAGAGTTCAGAGTCCATTGGAGAGGCGGCCTAGCACGATCAGCATGGACAGGCCTGAGATGGAGTCCAGGCCCTATGAATTCCTTCTTCATTCCAACAACACAGGAGAAGACTCTACTCATGGACATCACCAGATGATCAACACTGAAATCAGATTGATTATATTCTTTTCAACCAAAGATGGAGAAGCTCTACACAGTCAGCAAAAACAACACCGGGAGCTGACTGTGGCTCTGATCATGAACTCCTTATTTCCAAATTCAGACTGAAATTGAAGAAAGTGGAGAAAACCACTAGACCATTCAGGTATGACCTAAATCAAATCCCTTATGACTATACAGTGGAAGTGAGAAATAGATTTAAGGGACTAGATCTGGCAGACAGAGTGCCTGTTGAACTGTGGACAGAGGTTTGTGACATTGTACAGGAGACAGGAATCAAGACCATCCCCAAGAAAAAGAAATTCAAAAAAGCAAAGTGGCTGTCTGAGGAGGCCTTACAAATAGCTGTGAAAAGAAGGGAAGGGAAAGGCAAAGGAGAAAAGGAAAGATATACCCATTTGAATGCAGAGTTCCAAAGAATACCAAGGAGAGATAAGAAAACCTTCCTCAGTGATCAATGCAAAGAAATAGAGGAAAACAACAGAATGGGAAAGACTAGTGATCTCTTCAAGAAAATTAGAGATACCAAGGCAACATTTCATGCAAAGATGGGCTCAGTAAAGGACAGAAATGGTATGGACCAACAGAAGCAGAATATATTAAGAAGAGGTGGCAAGAATTCACAGAATAACTGTACAAAAAAGATCTTCATGACCCAGATAATGGTCATCACACGATGGTGTGATCACTCACATAGAGTCAGACATCCTGGAATGTGAAGTCAAGTGGGCCTTAGGAAGGATCACTGAGACAAAGCTAGTGGAGGTGATGGAATTGCAGTTGAGTTATTTCAAATCCTGGAAGATGATGCCATGAAAGTGCTGCACTCAATATGCCAGCAAATTTGGGAAACTCAGCATTGGCCCCAGGACTGGAAAAGGTCAGTTTTCATTCCAATCCCAAAGAAAGGCAATGCCAAAGAATGCTCAAACTACTACACAATTGCAGTCATTTCACACGCTAGTAAAGTGATGCTCAAAATTCTCCAAGCCAGGCTTCCGTAATACATGAACTGTGAACTTCCAGATGTTCAAGCTGGTTTAAGAAAAGACAGAGGAACAAGAGATCAAACTGCCAACATCTATTGGATCATCAAAAAAGCAAAGGAGTTGCAGAAAAACATCTATTTCTGCTTTATTGCCTATGCCAAAGCCTTTGACTGTGTGGATCACAATAAACTGTGGAAAATTCTGAAAGAGATGATAATAACAGACCGCCTGACCTGCCTCTTGAGAAATCTGTATGCAGGTCAGGAAGCAACAGTTAGAACTGGACATGGAACAACAGACTGGTTCCAAATAGGAAAAGGAGTATGTCAAGGCTGTATATTGTCACCCTGCTTATTTAATTTATATAGAGTACATCATGAGAAATGCTGGGCTGGACGAAGCACAAGCTGGAATCAAGATTACCGGGAGAAACATCAATAACCTCAGATATGCAGATGACACCACCCTTAAGGCAGAAAGTGAAGAACTAAAGAGCCTCTTGATGAAAGTGAAAGAGGACAGTGAAAAAGTTGGCTTAAAGTTCAACATTCAGAAAACTAAGAACATGGCATCCAGTCCCATCACTTCATGACAAATAGATGGGGAAACCGTGGAAACAATGGCTGACTTTATTTTTCTGGGCTCCAAAATCACTGCAGATGGTGACTGCAGTCATGAAATTAAAAGATGCTTACTCCTTGAAAGGAAAGTTATGACCAACCTAGACAGCATATTAAAAGCAGAGACATTACTTTGTCCACAAAGGTCCATCTAGCCAAGGCTATGGTTTTTTCAGTGGTCATGTATGGATGTGAAAGTTGGACTATAAAGAAAGCTGAGAGCTGAAGAATTGATGCTTTTGAACTGTGGTGTTGGAGAAGACTCTTGAGAGTCCCTTGGACTACAAGGAGATCCAACCAGTCCATCTTAAAGGAGATCAGTCCTGAGTGTTCAATGAAGGACTGATGTTGAAGCTGAAACCCCAATACTTTGGCCACCTCATGCAAAGAGCTGATTCATTGGAAAAGACCCTGATGTTGGTAGGGATTGAAGGCAGGAGGAGAAGGGGACGACAGAGGAAGAGATGTCTGGATAGCATAACCAACTCAATGGACACGGGTTTGGGTAGACTCCTGGAGTTGGTGATGGACAGGGAGGCCTGGTGTTCTGTGGTCATGGGGTCACAAGGAGTTGGACACGACTGAGTGACTGAACTGAACTGAACTGAGGGCTGGCCCTGAAGGCAGTGTAAGGGACAAACCCCCAACCACCCTCTGGTCTTGCCTGAGATCCCACTCCCTCCCCCAGCCACCCTGGGTTGGGCCACTGCAGGAGGATTTTTCCCTTTTGTTCCCATAAGCTATCTCCTCCTGACCCCCTCCCAAACATCCTTGGTTCTTTCATGCATATAAACCTTGGACAGTTCCGCCAAGCACACAGGAAAAGTCTGGATGCTGAACCTTGGGGTGAACACTGCTTTGTTTTATTTTCATACCCAGCCCACCATACCATGGATGCTCAGTCATCTCTTCTGGAAAGCAGGTTGTATATTGGGTTCACTTTTCCCATCTTCCACCCCCAGCCCACTACCTGGTGCTCTGCATAGAATAGATGCTAACTGTTTGCATGTCCTAACAAGGAGCCAGTACGGCATCTGAGAGGGGGTGCTATGTTGAGAGCCCAGATGTGGACAAATCTCCACAAACTCTGCCATTCGTTTACCATGTCCCTTTGGGCCTGTCACAGCCACTTTCTTGGCCTCAGTTTCTCCATTTGTGAAATGGGAAGATTATCTGTAAGATTCTGCTTTTATCTGACATTCTGTAAAAGAATAAAGAATGGGGACTTCCACGGTAGTCCTGCAGCTAAGACTCTGTGCTCACACTGCAGGGGGCCTGGGGTTCAATCCTTGGTCAGGGAACTAGATCCCACATGCTGCAACTAAGACCTGGCACAGCCAAATAAATAAATATTTCAACAAAGAGTAAAGAATGAATTTCTCATCCTTGAAAGGCAAGGGATCTCAGAGTTGGGGTCCCAGTAAAATAAGCACTGATCTCCCTAAAGCTCAGAGCTAATGTGGAGCAGCTAAAGAAGCCTGGGGAGGGGTCTAGAGAGTACATAAGGGGCACAAAGATTCCTGTACATCTCACTCAAAGGCCTGAGCTGGAGGAGCGTTGCAAGCAGAGGGAAGTGTGCCCTTGCTAGGGGCAGAGGGGAAGCAAGCAAACGGGAGAAGGGACCAAGACAAGAGTTAGATGCTGGCTTCAGATATTTCTAGAAAGCTCACTCTTTATTCCTCTTTCCTTTACCCCTGACCCTGAGTGGGAGTCTGAGCTGATGATCAAGGTCCACTCGGAGGATCCCTGGTGGGAGGTGGGGGTGTCAGCCCACTGGGAGGAAGGAAGGAAGGATTATTCATCGTGAGGAACTTTTCCATTCCTCATCTGTACGTTGTTGAGGAGGGGGTCCCAGGGGTACTGGGGATTCTGGAGAACAGCAGAACCTTGGCTCTGCCTCCTCTCCACACACACCCCTCCCCGGCCTTTCCCTTGCATGCCCCCAAGCAGGGGCCCAAGCCAGACCTTGCGCTGGGATATTTCCAGCACAGCCCCACGTGAGATGTCTCTGGATGGCTTCAAGCCCAGCATCTGGAATGCAGGCTCTGGCCAAGTTTTTTCTCCAAGGAATCTGGGAACTTCCAAAGCTATCTCAGAGTGGAAATTTTCACTCATTTCTCCCGCACGGTGACTGGCCCTTCAGCTGGGAAGAACAGCTATTCTTGACAGAGCAGAAGTGAGAGGGAGATGGCTACCACCTTCCAGAAGACTTTCTCTTCTGACTCATAATTTCACCTTTGATCCTGCTTATCGCCTGACACTTGCAGTGACCCAGTCACTTTCCAAAAATGGTGATGCCTTCCTGAAGCAGTGACACAGGTTTAAATACTCAGAAATCTGTCTGAAAACTCAGGGGAAAAAAAACAGAAAACTTCTCTGAGTGACCATGTGCAAACAGAGGCCAGCTTGACCTGTTTCTGCCTGTAGCAAGAATCTGATCTCCTTACACAAAATGAGGAGATTTACTACAGAATGTCTACAGGGCCTTTGGTTAGGGAACAAGGCATGATAATAGCCTGGCAGAATCAGGAGAAAGCAGTCTCAAGATCTCAACACCTTTATTTATTTATTGAGCTATCATAGTCCAATTCAGCTTTAAAAAAAACTCTTTATTTTATATTGGAGTAGAGCCTTGGTTTCTAAGGCAAACCACTCAACATCACAGTAATCCAAGTCTATGCCCCAACTGTTAATGCCAAAGAAGCTGAAGCTGACCAGTTTTATGAAGACCTAGAAGACCTTCTAGTGTGTGTAATTGTTAGTCACTCACTCATGTCTGACTCTTTGCAACCCCATGGACTGTAGCCCGCCAGGCTCCTCTCTCCGTGGAATTCTCCAGGCAAGAATACTGGAATGGGTTTCCATTCTCTTCTCCAGGGGTCTTCCAGACCCAGGGATCAAACCCAGGTCTCCTGCACTGCGGGCAGATTCTTTACTGTCTGAGCTAGCAGGGAAGACTGACCTTTTAGAACGAACACCAGGAAAAAGATGTCCTTTTCATAACAGGGGATTAGAGTGAAAAACTAGGAAGTCAAAAGATACTTGGAGTAACAGGCAAGTTTGGCCTTGGGGTACAAAATAAAGCAGGGCAAAGGCAAAGAGAATTTTGTCAAGAGAACACATTGATCATAGCAAACATCCTTTTCCAACCACACAAGAAGTGACTATACACATGGACAGCAACAGAAGGTCAATACCAAAATCAAACTGATTATATTCTTTACAGCCAAAGATGGAGAAGATCTATAGTCAGAAACACAAGACCTGGAGCTGACCATGGCTTACATCATAAGCTCTTTATTGCAAAATTCAGGCTTAAATTAAAGAAAGTAGGTTAGGTCACTAGGCCATATGGGTATGATCTGAATCAAATACCTTATGTTTATACAGTGTAGGTGAAGAACAGATTCAGGGAATTAGATCTGAGTGCCTGAAGAACTACGGACAGAAGTTCATAACACTGTACAGGAGGGGATGACCAAAACCATCATCAAGGAAAACAAAAGCAAGAAAGCAAAGTGGTTGTCCGAGGTGGCTTAACAAATAGTTGAGCAAAGAAGAGAAGTGAAAGACAAGAGAGAAAGAGACACCTGATTGAAAGCAGGGTGACAGAGAGCAGCAAGGAGAGATAAGAAGACCTTCCTAAAAGAACAATGTAAAGAAACAGGAAAACAATACAATGGGAAAGACTAGAGATCTCTTCAAGAAAATTGCAGATATCAAGGGAATATTTCATGCGAGGATGGGCACGATAAAGGACAGAAATGGTATGGACCGAACAGAAGCAGACATTAGGAAGAGGTGGCAAGAAAACGCTGTACAAAAAGGTCTTAGTGACCAGGATAACCACAACGGTACGGTCACTCACCTAGAGCCAGACATCCTGGAGTGTGAAGTCAAGTGGGCCTTAGGAAGCATTACTATGAGCAAAGCTAGTGGAGGTGATGGAATTCCAGCTGAGCTATTTCAAATCCTAAAAGATGATGCTGTGAAAGTGCCGCACTCAATTATGTCAGCAAATTTAGAAAACTCAGCAGTGGCCACAGTACTGGAAAAGGTCAGTTTTCTTTCCAATCCCAAAGAAGTACAGTGCCAAAGAATGTTCAATGTACCGCACAATTTTGCTCATTAAACATGCTAGTAAATTTATGCTCAAAATTCTTCAAGCTAGGCTTCAGCAGTATGTGAACTGAGAACTTTCAGATTTACAAGCTGGATTTAGAAAAGGCAGAGGAATCAGAGATCAAATTGCCAACATCCATTGGATCATAGACAAAGCAAAAGAGTTCCAGAAAAGCATCTACTTCTGCTTCATTGACTACACTAAAGTCTTTGGCTGTGGATCACAACAAACTGTGGATAATTCTTAAAGAGATAGGAATACCACCTCACCTGTCTCCTGAGAAACCTGTATGCAGGTCAAGAAGCAATAGTTAGAACTGGACATGGAACAACAGACAGATTCCAAATTGGAAAAGGGATATATTAAGGTTGTATATTGTCACCCTGCTTATTTAACTTATATGCAGAGTATATCATGCAGAATGCTGGGCTGGATGAAGGACAAGCTGGACTCAAGATTTCCAGGAGAAATATCAACAAGCTCAGATACACTAATGATACCACTCTAATGGCAGAAAGTGAAGAGGAACTAAAGAACCTCTTGATGAGGCTGAAAAAGAAGAGTGAAAAAGCTGGCTTGAAGCTCAACATTAAAAAATGAAAATCCTGACATCCAGTCCCCATAGAAGGGGAAAATATGAAAACAGTGACAGGTTTCATTTTCTTGGGCTCCAAAATCACTGAGGATGGTGACTACATCCATGAAATTAGAAGACACTTGCTCCTTGGAAGGAAAGTTTTGATGAACCTAGACAGTATATTAAAATCAGAGAGGCCATTCCAGATTCTTGGGTGTAATTCCAAAAGGCAGGACAAAGAGAACAGATTAACTTGTGCACTTCTTTGCTTCCACTCTTCTTGGAGCCCTATTTGCCTTCTGTCTGACTCTTTCTAACTTCCTCCCACTGCGCCCCCAACTTAGGTTGAAATCTCTGTTTGGCTCAGTGCTCTGCCAATGACTCAGTCCACTCTTACTGAACGAATCAAGAGTTTTCAGGAATGGAGACTATGCGTAACTTCAGGCATGTATTCCCAGACCATCTCTTAGATTCTCCAGGAAATCAATATCCATCCTGACACATTAAGCCTTGTGCCAGGAAGTATCTGGTATCCAAGTGTCCTGGATGAGAATCTCAGCCCCACCTGCTACTACCTGTGAGATCCTAGACAAAGCTAGTTAACTTCCATTTCAACATAAGGCAAGTTGGGTTGTTTGGAGGACCAATGAGACAAGGTCGCCAGTCACCCCAGCACAGGGTCTGGCTCCTGGGAAACACTCGATGATGTCAGCTACTCCTCTTTGCCATTACTGACCATTAACGAGGGACCAGACACAGTCATTTGTTCAATAGAATCTATTTCTTATTAGAAATACAGTGATCCTCTGCTATATTTACTAGATGGATAACCAACAAGGACCTTCTGAATAGCACAGGGGACTCTGCTCATTGTTATGGGGCAACCTGGATGGGAGGGGAGTTTGGGGGAGAATGGATACATGTGTCTGTATGACTGAGTCTCCTTGCTGTCCACCTGAAACTACCACAACATTGTGAATCAGCGATACTCCAATATAAAACAAAAAGTTTAAAAAATAAACAGAAAAAAATGCAGTGATTGGCAGACAGTTCTTCCCAAAAGTTCCATATGTTTCAAAGACATTGTCTTAAAGACTCTTCGAGAAAGAAGGATCAGCAGGGCCTTCCATGCCCACTGGGCAAAGCCAAGCAAACTCAGAATCACAAGGCAGTGGAATCAGGAGAGTTGAAGCCTGAATCTGAGGCTTGGCTCAGCCACCAGCATGCCTCAAGGAATTCCATCATATTTGTGAAAGAAAAGAGTTCAATGAAATAAACACTACGGATTCTGGGGTTTCTGAGGAAGTCTAAGGTGGAGTTGCAGCATGAAGGCAGCCGTTCTAATGCAGGAAGACTGTTCTTTGGCTCACGCCTTCTCCTTGGGAATCCTAAAGAAGCTGGGATAACAGTTGCCATAGCCGAGGACACGCCTCTTACTTTGTCTTGTCTGCCTGCCATGCTAACCACAGGTTCCAGATTCCTGTAATAACTTAACCGCAAGGAATGTCCTCAACTCCCTTTCAGATGTCTGCTGATTGGCAGAGATTGAGGCCAGAGGGCATCCAGATATATGATCAGGCAGCCAGCTAGAGAATGTGCCCCTTCATCTCGAAGTATGTCCTAGCCGTGACAGCCCAGACACTGGGTTTTGTTTGGGGGAACTTGAACAGGTTCCTTAACTCCTCTGTACTTGGGCTTTCTGACTATAAAATGGAAATGAACAATACCTATGGATGGGGTTGGAGTACTGAATATTCCCAGTGCAGAGTTAAGTACTGCATGAGTATTATATCTGCATGATCTAGATGGCTTCTTCCACATCTTAAATCTGATGATCTTATTAATAGAATTCAGTTTTATAGTTTAAAAAAACCCTATAGTTCTACTAAGCTTCACTTGTACCACCATCCTACATTTTAAAGAGCAAAAGGATTTCATACGCTATTAGGGGTGCCTGCCAAGACTTTAGGACTCCTCCTTGGCTTGAAGGTCCCTGGACTGTTGTTTGAGGGTGGACCAGTCATTTGCTCAATAGAACCCGTTTCTTACTATGCACATAAGTGATTCACTGCTATATTTATTAAATGGATAACCGACAAGGACCTTCTGAATAGCACAGGGAACTCTGCTAAATGTGATGTGGCAGCCTGGCTGGGAGGGGAGTTTGGCGGAGAATGCTTTCTTTCAGCATCCTTGTGACTTCTACCTCCCTGGCTTCCTTTCTTTTCTGCAGTTTTCACTTCAGAAAAGGGGAATCTTAAGAATAAACCATTTGGTTTACGTCTGCGGTCTCAGGATGTAACTGCACCCTGCCCCTCCCCCTTTCTTTTGATCTCAGCTGCAAATGGAAAATTGCCCAGTCCTGACCCACCGCTTGCCTCTCCTACTTCCTGGAAATGTCCTGGCTGCTTCACTTGCTCAGCACATTTAAGATTCCACTTCGTCATTCATTGAGGAGGATGCCGCCAGGGGCCAGCCTCACTCTCTCAGGGACTCCACCCTCTTGGTTGTTCAATAAAAGGCAGGCAGAGCCACTGGAGGAGCAGAGAGGCTGAGACCAATCCAGAGACCCACAGCTCCCACGCTGAAGCTTGAATCCTCTCGCTGCAACATGAAGGTCTCCGCCGCCCTCCTGTGCCTGCTGCTCGCAGTAGATGCCTTCAGCACCGAGGTGCTCGCTCAGCCAGGTGAGCCTCCTTCTTCCCTCTGAAGCCCATCGCCCCCTCTCTGGGCCACGATGGGCCAGCAGAGCAGAAGGGTATCTGCATTCTCACTTTAACTACAAGATCAGGAAAGTCCGAGAGGCGTAGGGGTGAGCTTGATCACACAACTTCTCTTGGACGGTGCCTGGATGAGAATTCCAGCTGTGGACCTCAAATCCCGCTCCTTCCAGGATTCCGGCTCTGGAAACCTGAGCCCAGCGCAGTTACTGCCCTGGCTCCTTCCAGCAGCATGTGGGGGCTGGGATACAAGGAGAGGGGGTCTCCGGCAGGGTATATCCAGATACTACAGAGGCCAGAGGAGAAGATCCGAAATCTGGACTCCAGAGACTCAGTTTTGTGGGTATCAGGGAAACTCACAACCAAGCACCCATTTCTTCTTACCTAAAGAGGACCCTTAGCTCACTTTGATAACTTGGATTATTTGCTCCTACTAATAGAATTTACCAAAATTATCTAGTTTTAACAAAGCTCCCTTCCTTCAGTTCATTGTCAGTGCTACATGCCCATTTTAGGGCTTAGGAAACTGAGTCCATCTGATACCGTAGCTTTGAAGCACAAGCTGAAATATTAGGATTGAAAGGGTTCTCCCTGCACCCCTGATGCCATTTTGCCTTCTCTTTACTCCTCTTTTCTGCTCTGATTGAGATCGGAAAGAACCTAGTCCATTCTAAAATGTTTTTTCCTTGTGGTTCTATTTCCAGATGCAATTAACTCCCAAGTCACCTGCTGCTATACATTCACCAGTAAGAAGATCCCCACACAGAGGCTGACGAGCTACAGAACAGCCACCAGCAGCAAGTGTCCCAAAGAAGCTGTGATGTAAGTTGAGGACACCAGTCCTCCGGGTGTCCAGTTCTTCCTCAGGGTGTAAGGGGCAAGGTTCACACAAACGTGACATCAGAGAGTTACATCATCTAATCCAATATTCAAAAGTGCCCCCAACATCACACTCCCTCTGGCCATCCCAGTTTCTTTAGCCTGAAGTCAGGATGGTTTCAACTGGGACATCTATATGATCAACCTGCCATGGGCTCCCTCCTTCCACCTGCTTTCCTCCTTGAGTTCCCATGGCAGCTTTGGGGCAAATGGGCTACATTTGTAGGCTGAGATTTCAATGGAACTCCATCTAATCTTACCCTCTCTCTCTCCTCTGCAGTTTCAAGACCATCCTGGGCAAGGAGATATGTGCAGACCCCAAGCAGAAATGGGTCCAGGACTCCATAAACCGTCTCAACAAGAAAAACCAAACTCTGAAGCTTTGAGCACTCACTCCACAACCCAAGAATCTGAAGATACTTTGTGTTCTTCTGGCTTTCCCTAACTGCCCTCTGATATTACCTTATTATAATTTTAAAGAGTATGAACTTTATTGATATGAAACATGATGCCTTAAGTAATGTTAATCTTATTTAAGTTATTGATGCTTTAAGTTTATCTTCCATGACTACTAGTGTTTTTTTGTTTTTGTCTTCTTTTTGGTTGTTTGTTTGTTTTTATGGAGATTTGGGCAAATTGCTTTCCTCTGTGAATCTCAATTCTACCCCTGGGATGGTGGAAGAGACCTCACAAGAATGATTAATGCAAGAACTTTTGGTTTTACATTCTATGTCATTGCTAAAACTGCTATTGTGGAAATATATATTATGTAACTATTGAAAAAATACACATATATATTTTTGTACAAAACCTGACTGTTGGCCTTTTCTTGAAGGAAACTTAAAAAATGAGTATAATCTTGGTTGATGGGGGAGGAGC
Source organism: Muntiacus reevesi (assembly GCF_963930625.1). Lineage (NCBI taxonomy): Eukaryota > Metazoa > Chordata > Mammalia > Artiodactyla > Cervidae > Muntiacus > Muntiacus reevesi. The sequence continues at coordinate 45,903,376 of NC_089266.1, forward strand.
AGGGTTTCAAAGTTTGAGGCTCATGTTTGGGAAGAATAAGAAAGTGAACTGGCTGTGGTCTGTTTCACCAGGTGAGCTCATGTGAGTTCCTACAGAAGAATTTTTAAGGCAGGACGCAATCAGGCATTTCATCACTGTCATGCCAGCATCATCTGCCCCAATCCCAGTGACTCTTGTTCCCTGTGTAGCAGCAGCCTACTCAGCACCACTGTTGTCTTCACAGCCCTCACCCTCTCTCACAATCTACTGCAACTTCCCCCTAACTCGGTTACTTTCCCTTAATTTCTGCCCCCCCTCCCCAATTAATCCTCCAACTTGGAGTGATACACACACTGGAGACATTGGCAAATGACCATTGCTAAGATTAATTAAGTAGATATGACTCAGACTTTGCCATCCAATGCACGGGCTGCAAGTTCAATCCTTAGTTGGGGAGCTAATACCCCACACACCTCAAGGCCAAAAAAAAAAAAATTAAAAAAACAGAAACAATGTTGTATCAAATTCAATAAAGACTTTAAAAATGGTCCACTTCAAAAAATCTTTAAAATAAAGGAAGACATGACTTGAACTTATCTTTGATGATTGAATGAGACTTTTCTAGAGAAATTTCCAGATCATGAAGAAAAAGAGAGGGAATTCCCTAGTGGTTCAGGCATTAGGAGCCCATGCTCTCACTGCTGAGGGCCTGGGTTCAATCCCTGGTGGGGAAATGAAAATCCCACAAGCTACGTGGGGTGAAAAGAAATAGAAAAAAAGGAAAAGGAAAAGAGTGAGAGCAAATACCTAGAGGTAAAAGTGATGTTGACGTGTCCATCAAAGAGGGAGAAAAACAATTAGATGGGAATTGAGGTCCATGCCTTTCAAGTGATGGATAAGATGAGAAATAAAGCTTGAGAAGAGAGTTTTAAATATCAAGGTGGCAAGTTAATACCCAACTTCGTAGGTTAAAAGGAGATGTTGGGAATGATTGGTCCAGTGAGAAAGGACATGCTCAGAGGTTCAGACATAAGTTTCAGTAAATGTACCTCATGGGCTTCATGCAGACCTGGATAAGTAGCGACAAGAGAGAAGTTACTGCTGTGGTCCAGGCAGAAAATGGCAAATGTCTGAATATGCAGTCTAAGAGGTAACACTGGAAGAATGAGCTGGGCAGAGTGAAAGGCTGGGTGTTTTAGATGGAGCAGAAGGACCGTGGCTTAAGAGGAAGTCCCTTCTATAACCCACATTTTAAGGGGACAGCTTGTCTGAAACCAGAATGCATTGCTCCCCACCACTATGTCCCAGTCCCAACTCCAGGAACCTGCAAACATCCAGTTAGATGGATGAGCCTCTTTTTCCTGAGTGTCCACCTAAGGTGTCTATTCTCTTGCATGGCATTTGATCTCCTTGTGAGGCATTCGATCCACATAGACACAGACAGCTCCTCCACTAAAGAAAGTGGATATCTTGCCCTATTGAATAAACTCTGCATGGTGAAATTGCAGATTCCCAGGCCACTCTGGTGGGGAGATGGGTGGTGTATCAAGTTAGATCAGGCAGTGCCTTTGGCAGCAGGGAGACCATTGACTGACAGAAGGACACTGGGGTCCTAATCCCAGAACTGGCACTGACTCTCACCTAGGGCAGGTTGAATATTCTGAGTCTCCATCAATAAAATGGGGATAATGGTGGACTGCTTCCCCAGTGGCTCCGTGGTAAAGAATCTGCCTGCCAATGGAGGAGATGCTTGTTCAATCCCTGGGTCAGAAAGATCCCCTGGAGAAGGAAATGGCAACCCACTGCAGTACTCTTGCTTGGAGAATCCCCTGAACAGAGGAGCCTGGTGGGCTACAGTCCATGGGGTCACAAGAGTCAGACACGACTTAGTGACTAAACAACAAAACAACAATGATGTGTTACAAATAGAAACTCAGCAGAACCTCGGTTTTGAGATCAAGTAGTGTGTCTTTTGGAAAGCTTTCATTTCTACCACCTAGAGCGGAAAAGGAAGAGGGGATTCTGCTTTCCGACTCCTGAGCTTGTCCCGGAGACCTTGATTCTGGCTGAGGGATTCCATCAAAGCCCCAAGGAATGCTCCCCAAGTGCCCTGTGAGTCTATCAGTCAACAGACAATTCATTGGCAGCTATTAAAGGCACTCGTTGACCCTTGTGCCAGGTCCGACAGTCTCCCTTGCCCCTCCTTCCCTCCTCCAATCCTCAGCCTTGATCACTCGACTTCCAGTGGATGCCAGGAGGCAAAAACAGAGTGAGTGCAAACAGAGGGGGCATCATCATTTGCTTACAGGGCATCAGATCTTCTAATGTCAGGCAGATTTGAAATGGAGGGTCTGCAACCACGGGAGGCTAAGAGAGAGGCCATGCATGTGCTCAAGTTCCCAAAATAATCTGTTCACATTTCCTTTTCAAGGCATATCTATTCACTTTCAGAAAACCTTGGGTCCATCTGTTTCAGTGCCAGCTAAGCATGGGATTCCTTGCTCCTTGCACAATGAATCTCTGGGCACAAAGCTCTGGCAAGAGGCCCTGTTTTAGGAGGGAATGCCAAGTGTAGTGAATTCATATCCTGTAGCAGCCAGGAGTCTGTTCCAGGAAACCTAGGCTTTTCTTACCATTCTCAAAATTCTTCCAACCTCTTCTCACTGCCCCATTCTAAAGCCACTGCTATATTGTCCCGTGTTTGCTCTAGCAGCACCCCTGGCTACCCAGGTGGCGTAGTGGTAAAGAACCTGCCTGCCAACGCAGATGTAAGACACTTGGGTTTGATCCCTGAGTCGGGAAGATCCCCTGGAGGGCACATGAACCCCCTCCAGTATTCTTGCCTGGAGAATCCCCTTGGACAGAGGAGCCTGGTGGGCTATAGTGTTGCAAAGAATTGGACAGGACTGAAGCAACTTAGCATACACGATTGCCTAGCAGCACCCCGGTTCCAGGTACCAAAATCTGTACATATTTCTTATCGCCACTTAATAAACTAACATAAACTTCATGCCTTAAAACAACACAAATGCATTATCTTACAGTGCTGGAGATCAGACATTTAAAGTAGGTCCGGAGGGCTTCTAGAGGGCTTCCTTCTGAGGCTCTAGGGGACAATCGGCTTTCGCACCTTTTCCAACTTCTAATACTTATTTATTTTTACTTAGGTATTAGGCAGCTCTGTCTTAGTTGTCACAGCTGGGATCTTCAGTTGCAGCACCTTTTCTAACTTCTAGAGGTTTTCTGCATCCCTTAGCTTCCGACCCCGCTTCCTCCATTCATAGCAACTTTAAGCAGGGGTAAGGATGGAGTGCTATATGTCAAAGTTCACATCTACTGTTGTAATTGTTGTTTAGTTGCTAGGTCACGTCCAACTTTTTTGCGACCTCATGAACTGCAGCCCGCCAGACTCTTCTGTCCATGGGATTTCCCAGACAAGAATACTGGAGTGGGTTGCTAGGTCCTTCCCGAGGGGATCTTCCCGACCCGGGGATGAAGCTCGTGTCTACTGCCTTGGCAGGTGGGTTCTTTACCACTGAGCACCTGGGAAAACCAGTATTGAAATTAGGATGGTGTTAACCTGAGCTAGGTGCTTACAGATGACAGTAATAACAGCAATCTTTGTTGTGCCCACTAAGACAATAACTCAAAAATATATAATAAAAGATAAAAGGAAATGAAATAGTACACCAGCAACTATGTAGCCCACAAAAGCAGTTTTAAAAGTAATGGAAAGAAGACTGAAGTCAGGAAGATGGCCAAAGAAGATGTCCCTTGCTCACATATCCCCGTCAATGACTTTTGCACCCAGCCATGGACAAAAGTGCCTTTTTGGAGCTGTGAGATCCAGCACCATATGCCAAGTGACCTGGGAGGAGTCCTGCCCACCCATTCACCCATGCTAGGTCAAAAGCACACAGATCATGGTCTTGACTGTGAGATCTGCGGTAGCCGGTGAATTGGCACCTCATCTGTGGTTTGGAAGCCCTTGGAGAACAGTGTCTTAGACAATCACCCATAGATGAGAGAGCCTTTGTGGAAGCCAGGTTTGTAGTGGCGAAGTCCAGGTTTGCACACCACACAGTTGGAACAAAATATTCAAGTGTGGATGCATTGGAGACAGTAGGAGGCCCAGTTTCACATGACGTGCATCACCCTTCCCCCAAAGCGGCACAGCTCAGCGCCAAGAGAAACCTTCTTGGCTGGTGTGATTATTCCTCCTGGGAGGTTGGTGACTGGGGGGTGGGAGGGAGGAGCGGGAGTGTGATCTTCTCCAGTTTCCCAGCTATGTGGACACTGCTATGGAGACCCACTTCTTTCCCGCTCCACACAGAGTACTGAGTCCTGAACTGCATGACCAGGGTTTAAGAAGAGGTTGGGAAAGCAGCAGGTAGAACTCTGGGGGAGGGACTTCCCTGGTGGTTCAGTAGTTACGACTTCACCTTGCAACGCAGGGGGTGCAAGTTCGATCCCTGGTCAGGGAGCTAAGAGCTCACATGTCTCTGGGCCAGAAAAAAAAGCAAAGCTTAGAGCAGAAGCAACATTGTAACAAAAATTCAATAAAGACTAAAAAAACGGTCCTCATCAAAAAATATTTTTAAAAAAGAATTTTGGGGAGGCATCAGAGGGAGGCGGATCCTAGTAATTGCATTGCAGACCCCAAAGATCTCAGCTGCAGAGCCCTCTAAGTGGCCCGCATCACCGCATGAGTCTCACCTACACCCATACCCATCCTGTGGCTGGTTCCCAGTGATGATTCCTGAAAATGACTAGAGTGAGCTTCGGCAGACACCTAGTGAGCACGCGCAGAAAACCCGCCTGAATCTGCGCGCCAGGCAGAGACCTACCTTGGCTTTAGTTCTGCCCTTGAGAAAGCAAGCCAGGCTGTCAGCACTTGGCCTGGTGTGTTGCAGGCTTGAGAGGAGGCAAGCAAGTTGAAGGATTCTGCCACAAGAGGGAGCTTAAAGCATGGAGCAACCATATATTTAGAAATTCTGAGACAGCGTCAAAATCCCTAGCAGTGCCGATAGAAAAGTATTTCTCTCCTGAAATCACTCAGTTACGACCTGAGAGAGTGACTGAGTCTTCAGATTCAAAGAAAGTGGGACTTCTCTGGTGATCCAGTGGCTAAGACTCTGTACTCACAGTACGGGGGGTGTAGGTACAATCCCTGGTCAGAAACTAAAGATCCTGCATGCTGCAAGGAAGAGCAAAGATCCTGAGGGTGGCAACTAAGACCTAATGTAGCCAAATAAATAAATATTCTAAAAAAAAAAAAAAAAAAACAACTTTGAAGAAAGTGACACAAGACTTCAAGAAATACGAAAAATCAAGGAACTTGACAGCGTCAAAGGATCACAATAATTTTCTAGTAACTGACTCCAAAGACATGGAGATCTATAATTTCCCTGAAAAGAGAATTTAACGTGGCCTTTGTAAGAAATCTCAATGAACTACAAGAATGTGAAGAAAGACAATTCAACAAAATTAGGCAAAAAATGCACAAAATGAGAAGTTTAACAAAGGAAAACTATTTTTTTTTAAATTATGGTGCTGGAGATACAGTGAATGAAATGAAAAAGGCAATAGGTTCCATCAACAGCAGAATGGGCTGAGAAGAAGAATTTGTAAAATAGAAGACAGAACCTTTGAAATTATCAATCAGAGGAGAAGGAAAAAGAAAAAGATTGAAGAGTGACTTTGTGGTCTACAGCGTAAAGAAACAATCTGTGAATTACTGAAGTCCTAGAAGGAGAAGAGATGGGGGAATGGGAAAGAAAGTTTATTTAAAGAAATAGTGGCTAAGAACCTCCCAAATCTGTAGAGACATTTAGATATTCAAGTTGATGAAGTTCATAGGTCCCCAAGCAAATTCAAAGAGACCTTCTCCAAGACATATTTTAATAAAACTGTCAAAAATCAAAGAGAGAATTTTGAAAGGAGCAAGAGAAAAGAAGCTTGCAACTTTAAAAAAGCAACACCCATAAGACTGTCAGTAGATTTCTCATGAAGAAACTAACAGTCAGGAGAGTGGGATGTTACCATCAAAGTGCTTAAACAACAAGGACAGCAAAACTGCCAATCAAGAACACTCTACCTGGAAAAGTTGTCCTTTAGAAATGAAGAAAGAGAAAGATTTCCCCAGATAAACAAAACCTGGAGGAATTTACTACCACTAGAACTGCCTTAGAAGAATGGCTGAAAGGAGTTCTGTAAATGGAAATAAAGACACTAATTAGTTATATGAAAATATACAACCCGTAAAGGTAAGCATATAGTCAAATTCAGAATACTATAGTTCTGTGTATTAACCACTTAACTCTAATACCAATGCTAAAGAACAAAAGTATTAAAAAATAAATACAGCCACAATAATTTGTTATTGGTTATAAAACATACAGAGAGGCTAATTGTAACATAACAAATATAAAAAGAGGTTAAGTAAGTAGATGGAGAAGCTGTATAGAGTCAGCAAAAACAAGACCAGGAGCTGACTGTAGCTCAGATCATGAACTCCTTATTGCCAAATTCAGACTTAAATTGAAGAAAGTAGGGAAAATCACTGGATCATTCAGGTACAACCTAAATCAAATCCCTTAGGATTATGCAGTGGAAGTGACAAGTAGATTCAAATAGATTCAAAATCTGATAGGCAGAGTACCTGAAGAACTACGGATGGAGATTCATGACATTGTACAGGAGGCAGTAATCAAGACCATCCTCAAGAAAAAGAAATGTAAAAAGGCAAAATGGTTGTCTGACGAAAACTTACAAATAGCTCAGAAAAAGAAGAGAGGCTAAAGGCAAAGGAGAAAAGAAAAGATATACCCCTTTGAGTGCAGAGTTCCAAAGAATAGCAAGGAGAGATGAGAAAACCTTCCTCAGTGATCAATGCAAGGAAATAGAGGAAAACAATAGAATGAGAAAGACTAGAGATCCCTTCAAGAAAACTAGAGATACCAAGGGGACATTTCAGGCAAATATTCATGGGCACAATAAAGGACAGAAATGGTAGGGACCTAACAGAAGCAGAAGATATTAAGAAGAGGTGGCAAGAATACACAGAAGAAGTATACAAAAAAGATACTCATGACGCAGATAATCACAATGATGTGATCACTCACCTAGAGCCAGACATCCTGGAATGTGAAGTCAAGTGGGCCTTAGGAAGCATCACTATGAACAAAGCTAGTGGAGGTGATGGAATTCCAGTTGAGCTATTTCAAATCCTAAAAGATGATGCTGTGAAAGTGCTGCACTCCATATGCCAGCAAATTTGGAAAACTCAGCAGTGGCCACAGGACTGGAAAAGGTCAGTGTTCATTCTAATCCCAAAGAAAGGTAATGCCAAAGAATGTTCAAACTATGATACAGTTGCACTCATCTCACATGATAGCAAAGTAATGCTCAAAATTCTCCAAACCAGACTTTAACAGTACATGAACCATGAATTTCCAGATGTTCAAAGTGGATTTAGAAAAGGCAGAGGAACCAGAGATCAAATTGCCAGCATCTGTTGGATTATCGAAAAAGCAAGAGAGTTCCAGAAAAATATCTATTTCTGCTTTATTGACTATGCTAAAGCCTTTGATTGTTTGGATCACAACAAACTGTGGAAAATTCTTAAGGAGATGGGAATACCAAACCACCTGACCTGCCTCCTGAGAAATCTGCATGCAGATCAGGAAGCAACAGTTAGAATCCAGACTTGGAACAACAGACTGGTTCCAAATTGGGAAAGGAGTACATAAAGACTACATATTGCCACCCTGCTTATTTAACTTACATGCAGAATACATCATGCGAAATGCCAGGCTGGATGAAGCACAAGCTGGGATCAAGATTGCTGGGAGATATATCAATAATCTCAGATGTGCAGATGACACCACCCTGATGACAGAAAGTGAAGAAGAACTAAAGAGCCTCTTGATGAAAGTAGAAGAGGAGAGTGCAAAAGTTGGCTTAAAACTCAACATTCAGAAAACTAAGATCATGGCTTCTGGTCCAATCACTTTATGGCAAATAGATGGAGAAACAGTGGAAACAGTGACAGACTTTATTTTGGGGGCTCCAAAATCACTGCAGATGGTGACTGCAGTCATGAAGTGAAAAGATACTTGCTCCTTGGAAGAAAAGTTATGACCAACCTAGACAACATATTAAAAAGCAGAGACATTACTTTGCCAACAAAGATCTGTCTAGTCAAACCTATGGCTTTTCCAGTAGTCATGTATGGATGTGAAACTTGGACTGAAAAGAAAGCTGAGCACTGAAAAATTAATGCTTTTGCACTGTGGTGTTAGAGTGGACTCTTGAGAGTCCCTTGGACTGCAAGGAAATCAAACCAGTCCATCCTAAAGGAAATCAGTCCTGAATATTCATTGGAAGGACTGATGCTGAAGCTGAAACTCCAATACTTTGGCCATCTGGTGCGAAGAACTGACTCATTTGAAAAGACTCTGATGTTGGGAAAGATTGAAGGCAGGAAGAGAAGGGGATGACAGAGGATGAGATAGTTGGATGGCATCACAGACTCAATGGACATGGGTTTGAGTAAACTCCGGGGGTTGGTGATGGAAAGGGAGGCCTGGCATGCTGCAGTCCATGAGATTGAAAAGAATCAGACATGACTGAGTGGTTGAACTGAAGTAGGTAGAGTTTTGGTATGCAATCAAAGTTGTTATCAGGGCAAATAGACTATCTATAATTTGTATTATGTGAGCGTCAAGGTAACCACAAAGCAAAAAACTACAGCTGATACATAAAAAATAAAGAGAAGGTAATCAAAACTCACCACTTTGAAAAAGTACCAGTTCACAAAAGCAATGAGAGAGGAAGAAAGGAACCAGGCAACTACAAAATAATCAAGAAACAATGAGATGGCAGTTTAAGTCTTTTCCTACCAATTGTTACTCTCAATGTGAATGGATTAAGTTCTCCATAAAAAGCATAGTGTGACTGAATGGATTACAAAGACAGGATCTGACTATATGCTTCCTACAAGTAATTCACTTCAGTTTTAAGGACACATACAGGCTCTAAGTGAAGGGATGGAAACAGATATTTCATGCAAGTGGAAACCGAAAGAACCTAAGTAGCTATACTTCTGAGTGTATATATACACTCCCAGATGGCACTAGGGGTAAAGACAAAATAGACATTCAGCCCCAAAATGAAAGAGACAAAGAAGGTCATTGTATGATGACACAGGTGTCAATTCATCAAGAGAGCATAACAATTATAAGTACATGTGCACCTACCATTGAAACAAATAAATATTCATATTAAGCAAATACTAGTAGATCTAAAAGGAAAAATAGACAACAATACAATAATAGTAGGGTACTTAAATTCATCATTTTCAACAATAAATAGGTTATCCACATAGAAGATCAATAAGAAAATTTTAGACTTGAGCTATACTTTAGATGAAATACTCCTGACAGGCAAAGCAGAAGCAGAATATACATTCTTCTCAATCATACACAAAACATCTTCCAAGGTAGATTATATGATAGATAAAAAAAAATAAGTCTCAATAAATGTGAGAAAATTGAAATCATGGCAAGTATCTTTTCTGAACACAATAGTATAAAGCCATAAATAAATAACAGGAGAAAAAGTGGAAAATTCACAAATATGAAAATCAAACAAACCCTCCTAAACAATGGGTAAATGAAGAATCAAAAGGAAAATCAAAAGATATCTTGAAACAAGTGAAAACGGAAACTAAAACATATAAGATGCAGCAAAATATTCTAAGAGGAAAGTTTATAGTGACTAATACCTTCACCAGAAAAAAAAGATCTCAAATAAACAATTTAACTGTACACTTTAAGAAACTAGAAAAAAGAGGAACAAATTCGGCCTAAAACTAGCAGCAAGAAGGAAATAACAAAGATCAGAACAGAAATAAATTAAATTGAGTCCAGAAAAACAACAGAAAAGATCAACAAAACTAAGAGCCGTTTTTTTTTTAAGATAATCAAAACTTGACAGTTTGCTACACTAACTAAGATAAAGAGGGAAAAAAGACTCAAACAAATAAAATCATAAATTAAAAAGAAAACATTACAATAAATACTACAGAAATGCAAAGGATTACATGGGACTACATGAATAATTTACACCAACAAATTAGATAACATAAAGTAACGGGTAAATTCCTAGAAACATGCAACCTACAAAAACACAAATTAGGAAGAAACAGAAAATCTATAATAAGTAAGGAGATTGAGTCAGCGATCAAATCTTCTAACAAAGACAGGTCCAGGACGAGAAGGTTTCCCAGATGCTTTTAATCAAACATTTAAGGAAAAATTAATGCCAATGTTACATAAACTCTTCCAAAAAACCAAAAAGGAAGAAACATGCTAAAACTAATTTTATGAGGCCAGCATTACTTTGATATCAATGCTGGATAAAAATATTACAAGAAAAAAAGAATACAAGCCCATGTTCCTGATAATATAGATGCAAAAATTCTCAATAAAATATCCCAAGCTGAATTCAAGAGCACATTAAAAGGATTTTATACCACTATCAAGTGGGATTTAACCATGTAAAGGTGATTCAATACACACAAATCAATAAATATGATGTACCACGTTAATAGAGTGAAAGATAAAAATCATACAATTCTCTCAATAGATGTAGAAAATGCATTTGATGAAATACAAAATCCTTTCATGATAAAAACTCTCAACAAATGGGATATTAAAGGAATATACCTCAACGTAATAAAGGCCATAGATGACATGCCCAGAGCGAACATCATACTCAGCAGTGTAAGGTTAATAGCTGAAACAGTCGTCTTAATACATGTCTGCAACTTATTTTACACTCCTTGCATTTACACATGTGGCCTATGTTCACTTCCCTTGCATCCGGGAGCCTAAAAGGAAAATGGGGAAATTCCGTGCATCTCCTTGACCTTGGTACCCCTATTTCCTTCCTTTTTCTACAGAAAGTGTTTTATTTCCAAAAAGCAGAAGCTTTAATTTCAGCCAGAGGTCACATCTTGTGGTCTGACTGGCCGTAACTCCCACCTTCCCTAGCACTCCTGACCGGAGAATAAAAATAGGCCAGTGTCAAGTCACACTTTTCTCTTTCACATCTTAACATCCTCCTCAGGACAGGGTGATGGCTCAGCAGATTTGTCACTCCATCTTGTGATTCATTCCCAAAAATAAGGGCCTCTCACCCACTGACTTATTCCTTATTCCTATCTGTTCTCTGTGAACGACATGCAGAGCCACTAGAGGAACAGAGAGGCTGAGACCAACTCAGAAACCAGCAACTGCCACGGCAAAGCTCAAGTCTTCACCCTCCATCAGAGCCCTTCTGTGTCAGCTGCCTTCAGCATCCAGGTGCTTGCTCAGCCATGCAAACACCCCTCTTCTTCCCTCTGAAGCACATCACCCCACTCTGGGTCATGATGAGCCATCAGAGCAGAAGGGAACTCACACTCTCACTTTAACAACTGATTTTACAAGATCAGGAAAGGTCTGAGATGGGTAAGGAGCAAGCCTGATTGCACAGTTGCTCCTAGGCAGAGCCTGGGTGAGAATTCCAGCTGTGGACATAAAATCCAGCTCCTCCCAGTACAGTTCAATTCAGTTCAGTTGCTCAGTCATGTCCAGCTCTTTGCAACCCCATGGACCACAGCACGCCAGGCCTCCCTTTCCATCACCAACTTCCGGAGTTTACTCAAATTCATGTCCATTGAGTCTGTGATGCCATCCAACTATCTCATCCTCTGTCATCCCCTTCTCTTCCTGCCTTCAATCTTTCCCAACATCAGAGTCTTTTCAAATGAGTCAGTTCTTCGCACCAGATGGCCAAAGTATTGGAGTTTCAGCTTCAGCATCAGTCCTTCCAATGAATATTCAGGACTGATTTCCTTTAGGATGGACTGGTTTGATTTCCTTGCAGTCCAAGGGACTCTCAAGAGTCCACTCTAACACCACAGTGCAAAGGCATTAATTTTTCAGTGCTCAGCTTTCTTTTTAGTCCAAGTCTCACATCCATACATGACTACTGGAAAAGCCATAGGTTTGACTAGACAGATCTTTGTTGGCAAAGTAATGTCTCTGCTTTTTAATATGTTGTCTAGGTTGGTCATAACTTTTCTTCCAAGGAGCAAGTGTCTTTTCACTTCATGACTGCAGTCACCATCTGCAGTGATTTTGAAGCCCCCCAAAATGAAGCCTCTCACTGTTTCCATCATTTCCCCATCTATTTGCCATAAAGTGATTGGACCAGAAGCCATGATCTTAGTTTTCTGAATGTTGAGTTTTAAGCCAACTTTTGCACTCTCCCATTCTACTTTCATCAAGAGGCTCTTTAGTTCTTCTTCACTTTCTGCCATCAGGGTGGTGTCATCTGCACATCTGAGATTATTGATATTTCTCCCAGCAATCTTGATTCCAGCTTGTGCTTCATCCAGCCCGGCATTTCGCATGATGTATTCTGCATGTAAGTTAAATAAGCAGGGTGACAATATATAGCCTTGACTTACTTCTTTCCCTATTTAGAACCAGTCTGTTGTTCCATGTCCAGTTCTGACTGTTGCTTCCTGACCTGCATGCAGATTTCTCAAAAGGCAGATCAGGTGGTCTGGTACTCTCATCTCTTGAAGAATTTTCCACAATTTGTGGTGATCCACACAGTCAAAGGCTTTGGTATAGTCAATAAAGCAGAAATAGATGTTTTTCTGGAACTCTCTGGCATTTTCATAATCCAGCAGATATTGGCAATTTGATCTCTTGTTCCTCTGCCTTTTCTAAATCCACTTTGAACATCTGGAAGTTCATGGTTCATATACTGTTAAAGTCCAGTTTGGAGAATTTTGAGCACTACTTTACTAGCGTGTGAGATGAGTGCAACTGTATTGTAGTTTGAACATTCTTTGGCATTGCCTTTCTTTGGGATTAGAATGAACACTGACTTTTTCCAGTCTTGTGGCCACTGCTGAGTTTTCCAAATTTGCTGGCATATGGAGTGCAGCACTTTCACAGGATCATCTTTTAGAATATGAAATAGCTCAACTGGAATTCCATCACCTCCACTAGCTTTGTTCATAGTGATGCTTCCTAAGGCCCACTTGACTTCACATTCCAGGATATCTGGCTCTAGGTGAGTGATCACACCATCATGATTATTTGGGTCATGAATATCTTTTCTGTATACTTCTTCTGTGTATTCTTGCCACCTCTTCTTAATATCTTCTGCTTCTGTTAGGTCCATGCCATTTCTGTCCTTTATTGTGCCCATGAATATTTGCCTGAAATGTCCCCTTGGTATCTCTAGTTTTCTTGAAGAGATCTCTAGTCTTTCTCATTCTATTGTTTTCCTCTATTTCCTTGCATTGATCATTGAGGAAGGCTTTCTTATCTCTCCTTGCTATTCTTTGGAACTCTGTATTCGCACACCAGCTTGGGAAACATGATCTCAGGGCAGTTACTACAATGGTTCCTTTCGCTGGTGTTTGGGGACCAAAATATCAAAGAGGGGGCCTCTAGCAGTCATTGTGCAGAATATTTCCAGATATGTTGGAGGGCAGTGGAGGAGACCAGAATCTGAACTTCAGAGACACAGCTCTGCAGAGGCAGTGGGAATCAAGAAAATCCATGATGGAGCAGAGATTGGCTAGAGTCTAATAGGCGACCCAAAGCTGAGAGCCCCTGACCCTAAAGAATTGTAATGCTCTATTTGCTACTCCAAGCATGTCAGCCCAGAGTTGTCATCAGTTTTTCTCCCACTTTATAGTCCATGCAAGTGAAACCAAGAGTTTAAGGAACATCTTAAAGGGCAGAGTCACTAGATTTAGGATGAGCAATTTCCCTTTTCTTTGACTCCTCCTTCTATGATTTTCTATACTTTATAAGCAGAAAGATCACATCCTGAATCACCTTTCTTTTGTTGTTTTACTGTAAAGGAATTAATTGTTCAACTGCCTACTGCTCTACACTCACCACTAAGAAGATCTCTATCCAGAAGCTGGAGACCTACCGAAGAATTACCAGCAGCCAGTGTCGCTGAGAAGCTGTGATGTGAGTGGACCATGACCACCCACACTCAGCCCTTGATCCTGAGTTCTTCTGTGCAGTGAACAGGATTCTTATCAGACTGAGTTGGAGATGCTTCAAACCATCTCTAACCCAATCCTTCCTTAGTGGCTCAGACAGTAAACAATCTACCTGCAATGCAGAAGACCCAGGTTTGACCCAGGTTCAAGAAGATCCCCTGGAGAAGGGGATGGCTACCCACTCCAGTATTCTTACCTAGAGAATCCCATGGACAGAGGGGGCTGGCAGGCTACAGTCCATGGGGTCACAAAGAGTTGGACACGACTGAGTTTCTGATCTGATCTGAACCCAATCCTAGAAATTTTCCCATGGGAAAACAGAATTCAGGAAAATAAATGGACTTCCTCCTCCCAGATCCTGTCCAGTCTTCGGTTCAGCTTTCAGTTCCTTCATGCAGGAGACACAGTGGCTTCCCTTGGGCCAACAAAAGCAGCTGCTTCTCCTGAGGCCCCATTCTTCCTCTTCTATCGCTGGGGTGGCCCCAGCACCCTGACTATCAGACCAGGCATGTTTCCTATATGGTAGTGACACTCCCAGGCTGAACACTCAAGGTTCTCCATCTAACTGTGCCCTCCTATCCCCCACAGCTTCAAGGCCAAACTGGTCAAGGAGACCTGTGCTGACCTCGAGCAAAGTGGGTCCAGGATGCCAGGACAAGAAAACTCAAACTCCAAAGCTTTGGTACTCATGCCTGCACTGAAGCCAAGCTGGCATCTGAGAAATGATTAATAGTTCCTATTCTTCCCCAAAGAATAGTCTAGTCTAGTCAAAGTTATGGTTTTTCCAGTAGTCATGAATGGATATGAAAGTTGGACCATAAAGAAAGCTGAACACCAAAGAATTGATGCTTTTGTACTGCTGTGTTGAAGACTCCTGAGAGTCTCTTGGACTGCAAGGAGATCAAACCAGTCAATCCTAAAGGAAATCAGTCCTGAATAATCATTGGAAGGACTGATGCTAAAGTTGAAGCTCCAATACTTTGGCCACCTGATGCAAAAAGCTGACTCATTAGAAAAACACTGATTCTGGGAAAGATTGAAGGCAGGAGGAGAAGGCGATGACAGAGGATGAGATGGTTTGATGGCATCACCAACTTGATGGCCATGAGTTTATACAAGCTCTGGGAGTTGATGATGGACAGGGAAGCCTGGCATGCAGCAGTTCATGGGTTTGCAAAGAGTCAGACACAACTGAGAAACTGAACCGAACTGATTCTTCCCAAGATGTGTCCTGAGATAATTTTATTATAATTCTAAGGAATGTGAGTTTTGTACAATTATTTGAATCATATTTTTTCTTAAGTAATGCCCTTTTTAAGAGTTGGTATTGTAATTTGACGTAACATGAAATTAACTCCATTAATTACTTCAATAAAATGGGTTTTAAATGTAGACCCTTGGAAACATCCATCAGTACCCTGAAAACTGCAGGACGCTCCTCTCCCCTCTATCTCACTGATTTGCCTTTAGAAACCTAAAATGTGTGGTACTGATTAGATATTCAACAGTAAAGAAGCTAATATTTTGTGTTGAAAAGATGGAGGTTCATGTTACAAAGAGTCAAAACTGTGAGGTCCTGTCTGCTGAAGTTGTAGCTTTAAGAATGAGTATGAAAAATATACATTAGTCATGTACTGGTTGCTTTTGTCTGCACCTGTTAAAGTATTGCAAGAAAGGGATGAGTTCAGGAAAGAATGGACTGATTTTAAGTGAAATATAATTAAGTACCCAAATCTTAGATCTGAGATTATTGGGAAAGCTATCTATTTCGAGTCCCAAACATTAAAAGAAGGAATTTAAGGGAGGAAAGTAAAAGGATTTCAGTAATAAAAATCAGAAAAAAAAATTCTTACTTGGATGAAGTGACTTAGGGCAAAAATCAGATTGAAGCTGGAGTCTTGCCATTTCAAGCCCCATTAAGATCAAGGAGAGAGGGAGGGAGAGAGAGAGAGAAAGAGAGATGGAGGGAGGAAAGCAGAAAACCATTTAATAAGTTTATCTAGAAAGAAACATGGGCTGTGGTTACTGGCATATGAAATTGACTGAGTGGGAAGGTATCAGCCTACTAAGTTATCAAAAGAATTATACTATATCACCATAAAAGCCATGACTGAATGATTGTGGACTGGAAAAACAAAAAGAGAAGCCACTGACAGATCAAAATGAAAACAAATTCCGAACCCTACAGTGCAACAAGCAGTCATCAAAGGCTGCAGGGCCCCCTAGAAGATCATATCTCTCTATAACACCCACTTCAAAGGTGGCCAAGGGGAATAACGTAAAAGCAGCATCCTTACAAGGGCAATCAGGAGCCAGGATCAAAGGGACAAAGGAGACTCTCCAGATTGCAGAATCAAGCCTCATCAAGGGCAGGGACTTGATGAGTCCCTCCAACCTCTGCCTGAAGGACTGAAGGATTGCTACAGAACAATACCCACTGGTGTCTGCCATCTTCCCCTCCATGAAAGAGGGTGTGGGTGGCAAGAAGCCTGTCCCCTGCAAACACAATACATTGCATCAGGAGCAAATAGCTTGTCTTTTTAGTTCATGGGTCACTGGACAAAGTATTGTTGTTGTTCAGTTGCTCATTCATGTCTAACTTTTTGAGACCCCACGAACAAAAATGTACTGAGTTGGCCGAAGCGTTCCTCCAGTTTTTAAGTAAAAATAAAATACACACTTGTCATTTTCACCAAGAATTTTATTGAACAACATGTTCACCATTTTGCTCCACTATTTTGTGCCATTTTTCCAGGGAATTTCATAGTCCCATCCTCCCAAAGCTATTTATTTTTTTTGAACAAAGAACTGTTCCAGGTGCCTTTTATAGTCTTCCAAGGAACTGAAAGTTTTTCCATTAAGAGAATTTTGTAAAGACCTAAATAATGGAAACCTGAAGTTGCAGTGTCTGAACTTTCCAGCCACGCCATTAACAGTTTTTGCTTGATCATCAAAGAAACACAAGGTCTTACGTTATCCCAATGGAAAATTATGCATTTTGTGTTGACTAATTCCAAACGCTTTTCATCTAGTTCTGCCTTCTGTTGGTCTAATTGGAGTTCATTGTAATTAATCGTCTGGTTTTCTAGAAGGAGCTCTTAACAGAGGACTCCCTTCCAATCCCACCACGTACAGAACATCACCTTCTTTGGATGAAGTCAGGCCTTTGGTGTGGTTGTTGGTGGTTCATTTTAGTTGCCCCATGATCTCTTCCATTCCACATTATTTTACAGTATCCACTTTTCATTGCCCATGACAATTTGCTTTAAAAACAGATTTTGTTTTTTAATGTTTAAGTAGAAAATCACACTTGGAAATACAGTCAAGAAGGTTTTTGTTTTTGTTTTTTTTTTGCTGAACTTACGTGGAACCCAAACATCAAAGCAATGAACAAAGCTAAGCTAGTGCAAATGATTTTCAGTGCTTAATTTGGATATTTGGAGTATATCAGCTATCTTCCACATGGTATAACATTTGTTCTCAATTAATGTCTTGATTTGATCGCTATCAACTTCAACTGTTATACCCAATCATGGAGCATAGTTCAGCAAAAAATCTCCAGCATGAAACTTCAAAAACAAATTTTGACATGTTCAATCAATCAGTCACAGCTGGAAATACCAGACCACCTTATCCATCTCCTGAAAAACCTACTTGTGGGTCAAGAAGCAACAGTTAGAACTGAACATGGAACCACAGACTGGTTCGAAATTGGGAAAGGAGTACGTCAAGGCTGTATATAGTCACCCTGCTTACCTATCTTCTATTCAGAGTACAGCATGCTAAATGCCAGACTGGGTGAATCACAAACTTGCCAGGAGAAATATCAACAACCACAGATACACAGATGATACCACTCTAAAGGCAAGAAGTAAAGAGGAACTAAAGAGCTTCTTGATGAGGGTGAAAGAGGAGAGTGAAAAAGCTGGCTTAAAACTCAACATTCAAAAACTTAAGATCATGGCAACCGGTCCCATCACTTCATGACAAATAGACGGGGAAAAAGTGGGAACAGAGACAGATTTTATTTTCTTGGGCTCCAGAATCACTGCAGACAAGTGACTGCAGCCATGAAATTAAAAGATGCTTGCTTCTTGGAAGGAAAGCTATGATAAACCTAGACAGTATATTAAAAAGCAGAGGCATCACTTTGCCAACAAAGGTCCCTATAGTCAAAGTCCAGTAGCCATGTATAGATGTGAGAGCTGGACCAGAAAGAAAGCTGAGCACCGAAGAACTGATGCTTTTCAATTGTGGTGTTGGAGAAGACTCTTGAGAGTCCCTTGGACAGCAAGGAATTCAAACCAGTAAATTCTAAAGAAAATCAGTCCTGAATATTCATTGGAAGGACTGATGCTGAAGCTGAAACTCCAATATTTTGGCCACCTGAAATGAAGAGCTAACTCATTGGAAAAGACCCTGATTCTGGGAAAGATTGAGGGCAGGAGGAGAAGGGGGCAACAGAGGATGAGATGGCTGGATGGCATCACTGACTCAGTGGACATGAACTTGAGCAAACCCCAGGAGATGGTGAAGGGCAAGGTAGTCTGGCATGCTGCAGTCCATGGGACCAAGAAGAGTCAGACATGATTTAGTGACTAAACAGTAGCTTCCTCTGTATGTTGAACTAACCTTTATGTGCATTTTAGTTGTTCTTTTCTTTATTGAAATAATAAAGCATAATATGCTGAAAATGTTTTTTTCCTTCCAACTTCCATATTAAAATGGCTACACAAAAATTCACCACTTTTGATAAATATTTTTTAATTCATGCTGATGTGACAGCTGTCACAGTGCAATCTAGCAAGATTGTTTCAAATGAAGTTAAAGACAAGCAAACACTACTAGAGCCACCTTATGGAAAAATCCAAATGAACTATCTGGTCAACCCAATAGCTCCATATCCTCACCTGGTAGAGAGGACGACCAGTCTGTGGTTACATGTCCAGTTCTAACTGTTGCTTCTTGATCCAGAGATCCTGAACATTTCGGTGGATGCAGTAGCTACGTAGGACTTTGGGTTGTCTGTCTCAGGGATAGGTTAACTGTGTTAACTGATGTTGAGAAAAAGCAAGCAAAGGACAAACTATGATGGAAACTATTAGCCCTCACCAAAATTCATGTGCTCCTCTTCATTTCTCAGCCTCCTTTGCACTTAGACTAGATCCATATAATAAGTGAAAGTCAACATGATGTAGACAGATGTGATACAAGCTGTGTCCATGCCTGGTTCTTTAAAACATCTTACACAGTCTATCTGCTCTCTCCCCTTGCTTCAGTGAACTTGGAGGCTCCAGGTTCCAGATGGTGGCTGTAATTTACAAACCAGTTGTATCTCAGAATCACTCCTCAGAAAACAGCACTCTTGGCAAGGTGACACAAACCAATATTTCTGTGACACAAACAGAAAATAAATATCTGTCACAATAAGCTACTGAGATTTTCGTGGTTGTTATTGCTGAAGCATAGGCTAGCTTTACTGTGACTAATGGCTCAAGGAAATACTTCCAGCATTCCGTTGCTTCAGATTTATCCTTTGCACAAAAAGTTAAAGTTGATTGCTCCAAAAAAGATTATATGGGATAACATAGCAAATGAGTCTTTTAGATACAAGACTTTTAAATGTACGGTCTTTACTTACTTTTATTTATTTATTAAAATTTTTATTGGAATATAGTTAATTTACAATGTGTTAGTTCAGGAATACAGCAAACTGAATCTGTTTGCATATGCATTTGCATATGTGCATGCTTGGTCGCTTCAGTCGTGTCTGACTCTTTGTAACCCTATGGACTGTAGCCCACCAGGCTCCTCTGTCCTTGGGATTCTCCAGGCAAGAATACTAAAGTAGGTTGCCATGCCCTCCTCCAGGGGATCTTCCAACCCAAGAATTCAACCTGCATCTCCTGCATCTTCTGCATTGCTGGTAGATTCTTTACCCACTGAGACACCTGGGAAGCTTATATATACATATGTGTGTATATGCACATACATATATACATATGTGTGTACATGCATATACATGTATACATACACACATATATCCACTCTTTTTTAAACTCTTTTCCCATATAAGCCATTACAGAATATTGAGTAGAGTTAGTTCCCTGTGCTGTACAGTAGGACTTTATTAGTTATCTATTTTATATATAGCAGTGTATACACGTCAATCTTCTAATTTATCCCTCTCTCTTCTTACCTCTCAGTAACCATAATTTAAGTTTCTACATCAATAACTCTATTTCTGTTTTGTAGATAAGTTCATTTATAGCCTTTTTTAGATTCCATATATAAGTGGTATCATATGATATCTGTCTTTCTTGGACTGACTTACTTTACTCAGTACAACAATCTCTAGGTCCACCTGTGCTGCTGCAAATGGTGTTATTTCATCCTTCTTATGGCTTACTAATATTCCATTGTATATACGTACCACATCCTCTTTATCCATTCCCCTATTGATGGATATTTAGGTTGCTTCCATGTCCTGGCTATTATACATAGTGCTGCAGTGAATATTGGGGTGGCTGCATCTTTTCAAATTATGGTTTTCTCCAGATTATATGTCTGGGAATGGGATCACTGGTTCATAGCTTGATTTTTAGTTTTCTAAGGAATCTCATACTGTTCTCCATAGTGGCTGTACCATTTACATTCCCATCAACAGTGGAAGAGGATTCCCTTTTCTCCACACCCTCCTCAGCATTTATCATTTGTGGATTTTTTCATGATGGCCATTCTGACCAGTGTGAGGTCACTAAGGAAACAATCTCATTTACCATGGCATCAAAAAGAACAAAATACCTAGGAATAAACCTACCTAAAGAGGAAAAAGAAAACTATAAGATACTGATGAAAAAAATAAAAGATGACACAAACAAATGGAAAGATATACCATGCTTTTGGATTAGAAGAATCAATATTGGGAAAATAGCTATACTACCCAAAGCAATCTATAGATTCAAGCAATCCTTATCAAATTAATTTTTCACAGAAGTAGAATAAAAACATTTTTTATAGTTTTTATGGAAACATAAAAGATCACAAAGAGCTAAAGCAATCTTGAGAAAGAAAAATGGAACTGTAAGAATCAGGCTCCCTGACTTCAGACTATACCTAAAAGCCACAGTCATCAAAACACTATGGTACTTATGGCACAAAACCAGAAACAGATCAGTGAAAGAGGACCGAAAGTTCAGAGATAAACCCATGCATCTACGGTCACCTAATCCATGATAAAGTAGGCAAGAATATACAATGGAGAAAAGACAGTCTCTTTGATAAATGGTGCTGGGAAAACTGGGCAGTTACATATAAATGAATGAAATTAAAACACACCCTAACATCACACACAAAATAAACTCAAAATGGATTAAAGGTGTAACTCTAAGGCCTGATACTATAAAACCTTTAGCAGAAAATATGGGTAGAACACTCTCTGACATAAATCACAGCAAGATCTTTTTAATTCACCTCCTAGAATGATGAAAATAAAAACAAAAATAAACAAACAGGACCTAATTAAACTTAAAATATTTTGCACAGCAAAAGAAACCATAAGCAAAATGAAAACACAACTTTTAGAATGGAAGAAAATATTTGCAGACGAAGTAACCAACAAGGGATTAATCTCCAAAATACTGAGATCACACAGCTCAATAAAACAAATGAAAAAAAGACCCAATCAAAACATGGGCAAAAGATCTAGATAGAAATTTCTCCAAAGAAGGCATACACATGATTCAAAATGTTCAACATCACTAATTATTGGAGAAATGCAAATCAAAATATAAGGCTTTTATATAAAAGGCTTTTTTTTTTTAGGGCAAATTTTTATAAATGATTTCACAAAAAAGGAAGTCACTTGAATTCCATAAGTCTCTGTTTTCTCCTCTTTCAAATGAACTTGATTTGAATACCTGCCTCATATACATGCTGGTAGGATTCAATGAGTCAACCCATGTGAAGTGAAATAATATGGCAGCTCACATAGATTACAGAAGTTAGCACTGTTATTGAAAACTTACTATTTTTTTAGACATGTTAGACTTTATACACTAACGTATACTCGTAACATTTCATACTAACATTTTCCTCCAAAAGTGCACACTTGGTCTCAGTGACTCTTGAGAAAGAGAGGTGTGCACATGTGTGCTAAGTTGATTCACTTGTGTCTGACTCTTTGTAACTCTATGGACTGTAGCCCACCAGGCTTCTCTGTCCTTGGGATTGTCCAGGCAAGAATACTGGTGTGAGTTGCCATGCCTTCCTCCTGGGGAGCTTCCTGACTCAGGGATCATGTTTGCGTCTCTTATGTCTCCTGCATTGGCAGGCTCTTTACTACTAGTGCCGCCTGGGAAGCCCAGAGAAAGAGAGGTAGCAGACCCTGATTTGCACTTAGGAAAACCAGGGTCCAAGGGCTTTGTTATGGTGCAATTGTCACCAGACAGGTTCTAGAATCAGTTCAGCCTAAAACACACCACCTTGCCTTAGGGATTTTGTTACTGGTTTCCTTCCAAGTCTCAGATTTCTATATTATTTTTTTTTCTTTTTTAAAATAGAGAATTGGAATAAAATGAAAGTTAACTTCTAGGAACCTGGTGGGCTACAGTCCATAGCGTCACAAAGAGTCGGACACGACTGAAATGACTTAGCACACACACACAATGTCTCTCAATTCTGTGTATAAATTTGCATTATTAGAGGAACTATGGAACAGAACTGCAAAACAAACAAGGAGCCCTGATTCCCAGGATCCTTGCCCACTGATCATTCATCATTCTTTGGAAAACACTCAGGACGGGAATGGCAATCCACTCCAGTGTTCTTGCCTGGAGAATTCCATGGACAGAGAAGCCTGGCGGGCTACAGTCCATGGGATCACAAAGAGTTGGGCACGACTGAGCAGCTAATACACACACACACACACACACACACAGGAAGCTAAGATTTCCCAATGACAGGGATGGGGGGGACCCCTGCCCTGCCCATCACTCAGAATCATTCCTGTCCAAGGTCCCACATCTATCAGGCTCCAGGCCAGAGGCAAGTATCAGATCCAGCTCAAGTCACTGCTGAGTGCTAGTTCCAAGGAAGAGAGACACAGTAGCCAAGGAAGCTGCCTCCACTTGTAAGAGACAACCAGGCAGCTGGATGGAACAGCTGCTGAACTTCAATGATTTGCGATTTTGGTTTATTTATTCCCACTGAGGTTTCTCTGATTCAGATGCAATCCAAACCTTTGGAAGGAAACACAAAAATGTGAAGTCATTTGCTCATAGGGCCCTCAAAACACCCAGGAGAGTTCTAAAACTATTCCTATTAAGGACACATATCACTCAATGGCATCCACCAAACACCTTAGAGGTCAGGAATGTTCCCAACTTGTTATACTGACACAGCTTTGGAGACCTCACATCCTCCACATGTGTAACTCAGGCATTCTTGGGAACTATCCTTACTGTAACATGCTTTTACTTGGAAGCCGTTAGGAAAATTGGGGTGAAGACATGGAGGAAGCCATCTGGCTAGCCTCAGGGCCCTTTTCTAGCACCGACTGGCTAACAAAATCTGACCTA
The DNA here is from genome assembly GCF_963930625.1 of Muntiacus reevesi. Classification (NCBI taxonomy): domain Eukaryota; kingdom Metazoa; phylum Chordata; class Mammalia; order Artiodactyla; family Cervidae; genus Muntiacus; species Muntiacus reevesi. The sequence goes on from NC_089266.1 coordinate 45,927,022, forward strand.
TTTCTTAATATATGAACTTCCACTTACTGAGTAACACAGTAATCACTGCACTGGGTTGGCTCAGCTGGTAAAGAATCCACCTGCAATGAGGGAGGCCTGGGTTGGATCCCTGGGTTCGGAAGATCCCCTGGAGAAGGGAAAGGCCACCCACCCCAGTATTCTGGCCTGGAGAATTCCATGGGCTATAGTCCATGGGGTCACAAAGAGTCGGACACAACTGAGTGACTTGCACTCACTTTTATTATCTTACATTATATGTATGTATAGCCATGTATATATGTATAAGCCATATATATATATGTGTGTGTGTGTGTATAGCTTCTCAAGTAGTGCTAGTCATAAAGAACCCCACTGCCATTGAAGGAGACATGAGAGACGCAGGTTTGATCTCCGGTTTGGGAAGATTCCCTGGAGGAGGGCATGGTAACCCACTTAGGTATTCTTGCCTGGAGAATCCCAATGACAGAGGAGCCTGGCCGGCTGCAGTCCATAGGGTTGCACAGAGTCAGACACGACTGAAGCAACTTAGCCTGTATATATATATAGAAAGATAGATGGATAGATAGATAGATTTATTTCACACAATGATCCTCTAAGATAGGCATAGTTAGTATTTTCATTTTAACCTAGCAGAGAGTGGCTAATAAGTTGTCCATGGTATCAAAGCTAATTAGTGGCAGAAAGTTGAAAGTGAAAGTAGTTCAGTTGTGTCCAACTGTAAGACCCCATAGACATAGTCCATGGAATTCTCCAGGCCAGAATACTGGATTGGGTATCCTTTCCCTTCTCCAGGGGATCTTCCCAACACGGGGATTGAACCCAGGTCTCCTGCATTGTGGGCAGATTCTTTTCCAGCTGAACCACCAAGGAAGCCCATTAGTGGCAAAGCCATCAGGATGCTGATTTCAAAGTCTATACCAGACCACCTCAACCGGAGCTGAGCAGGAAAGAACAAGGAAGATCCAGATTTCCTGGCCTCTACTTGGTCCCTTCTTAAGTAATTGGAGACCAATTACTTTAGATGAGAGCTTAGAGACCATGCAGGCTAGTAAGGGGACTCTTTTAATCTTGTGCCCATGATGGACATGACCAGTCAGCCACATAACTGCAATCTACTAATGCCAGCCAAGTTCTCAGAGTCCTTCTCAATACACCTCTCTGTGTAACTGTACAAATTTGATACATGAATGTAAAGGAAAAACCTGCAAACAGTCTTGCAATGACTCCATATCACTATTCAATTCTGTATTCACCACAGTGATCCCATTAAGGACTCTAATTAAGGACTTCATTAAAGACCCCACTAATGATGACTTCCCCTTACTCCATCTTCTGCTAGGGAGCATAATGTTATGCCTGAAGAAGATACATGTGGGTTCTTGTCTCCTTTTCCTCGTTGGTGTTTTTAGCCATCAGGCACCTTGTCTGCAGTGTGTGCTCAGGGAATAATAAGAACTAGATGGCTGGTTTTTCGAATGTGCTCCTTGAATCCTTGGGGTAGGGTGGCACGTTGTCTTTGTCATTTAGTCGCTAAATGTGTCCGACTCTTTTGCAACCTCATGGACTGTAGCCTGCCAGAATCCTCTGCCCATGAGATTTTCCAGGCAAGAATAACTGGAGTGGCTTGTCATTTCTTTCTCCAGGGGATCTTTCTGACCCAGGGATCGAACCTGCATCTCCTGCATTGGCAGGTGGGTTCTTTACCACTGAACCACCAGGGAAGTCCTGTGAGGACAGGGGGTCACTTATTCTGCTTCAAACAGAACCTATCCATGACAGTGTATTTGATGAACAGAATTTGGCTATTTTATTTTGATTGGAAAAAGGCTTTAGCAGCTAAGTGAATAGTTTAGAAATGCACAGGAACCTCCATACTGTTTTCCACAGAGCACACTCACCAATTTCCATGCCCATCAACAGTGTACAGAAATTCCCTTTTCTCCACATCTCGACAACATGTACTGTGTCTTGTCTTTTTGATAAAAACCATCCTAACAGGTGTGGAGTGATATCTCCTTATGGTTTTGACTTGCATTTCTGGGGTGGTAATTGCCAAAGTATACAAACATTCAGTTATAAGATGAATGAGTTCTGGGGGTCTAAGGTGACTCAAGTTAATAACACTATATTATATACTTGAATAAAATGGAATTGGAAGGACTGATGCTGAAGCTGAAACTCCAATACTTTGACTACCTGGTGTACACAGCTGATTCACAGGAAAAGACTTTGATCCTGGGAAAGACTGAAGGCAAAAGAAGAGGGCAGCAGAAGATGAGATGGTTGGATGACATCACCTATTCAATGGACATGAACTTGGGCAAACTCTGGGAGATGCTGAGGGACAGAGAGCCCTGGTGTGCTGCAGTCCATGGGGTTGCAAAGACTTGGACACATCCTAGAGACTCAGCAATAGCATCAACAATATGCTTGAAATCTGCTAAGAGAGTAGATTATAAGTGTTCTCACCACACACCCCCCCCCCCCACCCAAGAAAAGTAACTACGTGTGATGATGGAGGTGGTGGATGCATGAGTTAACTTGCTTGTGATAATAATTTCCTAATGCATATAAATGTCAAACCATCACACTACACCTTCAATACATAACAGTCTTTATTTCTCAAATATTCCTCAGTAAAGCTGAGTAAAGACTGCACAGGAAGAGGAACTATTCAGTTCTGATGTTCCTGGACACTAAATTATCAGGGAACTAAGATTCTCTGACCACTAGATTGAATTATGTGGGTAAGATTCTCAGGTGCTAGAGTTTATGGGTTCCCAGAGTCCTGGAAATGTTCAGAGTTGCTGAGATCTCCTGCATTAGGAAGGGAGCCTAGAAGAAGTCTTAGGGCACCTTTCTAACCTTCAAAATCCTAAAGACCACCACATGAACATAGGGACCAGGGAAGGTACTTGAATCTCCTTATCTCTTCATGCCCTTGGTCTCCTGGATTCTTTTTCCACTGCATAAGGTTCATTTCAGAGAAAGCAGAGCTTTGTAAAAATGACCCTCTAGATTACCATCTGTGCTCAGTCATTCCACAAACATGGTTTAAATGGAAAAAAAAAAAAAAGTGTCAAGTCCCACCCCCTAGTTTACCTCTTCTGTCCTGTTAACTTGCGGGAATCTGTAACAGCAATTTGGGACCTGCCTTCATTATGATTCATTCATGACCCTGGCCAGGCAAAAGCTTCCCTGGATGCTCTCACAGACCCTGCGCGGTCTTTAAAAGGCACACAGAGCAGCCAGAGCTGCAGAGAGGCTGAGACAAACTCAGGAACCAGCAGCTGTCAGGCTGACGCTGGAGACCTCGCCCCTCGACATGAAGGTCTCTGCAGTGCTCCTGTGTCTGCTGCTCACAGCCACCCTCTGCAGCATCCAGGTGTTGGCTCAGCCAGGTAAGCTCCTCTCTCTGTGAAGAAAACTGATCACTGCCTTCACTGTCGGATCAGCAAGAATCTTCAGAGGCTTGCTGCAAACTCCCACATTTTAAACATGGAAAAACAGGTTTCATGAGTGGACAAGAAGAGCCTCAGCCTCACAATCAGAGCAAAAGACAGAACTAGAAACCCAGGCCACTGAGCTGGTACCCCTGTTCTTTCCTGACATGAATGTTGAGAGCAATGCTGTATCCATCCATGATCTGGATGCCCTTGCATGTTTGAGGCTGGGGGCACATGAGAGAATGACTTCTCTTACTAGGGGCATAGAGGGGATTTTTGTCAGTGATGGAGAGAAAAAGAAAATCTTTTGTTTGTACACCCCAGATTTTTACTGGACTCTAAGACAGCCTTTAGGATCAATGGTTAGGGGAAGGGCATGAGGTTGCCGGGAATCTCTCAAGGTGATGTGTTTTGATTCTGTTTGGGAAAAATATCTTTACGCTTGTACATAATTCATGTTTTCACCCTCTGATGACTTAGATTTTTGTATCAGTCTGAACAAGGCAATGCACACTGGGGTAACAAACAAACCTAAATTATCAGTGGCTTAAAACCACAGAGGTTAATTTTCTTACCTGTACTGAACATCCATACTGCATTGGCTAGAGCTTTGACTTCATATACTCAGGATTCTGGATAGATGGGGCAACTGATGGATTGGGAACATTACTGCTTATTGTAATGAAAGAAAAGAAAGATCTCAAAGGTCTTGCACTGGCAACTACAAAAATTGGCTTAGAAATGGCATTTGTCACTTCGTCTCCTCACTTTTTTGTCAAAATTAGCTAATGGTTCCAATCAACCAAGAGTGGCAGAGAAATGTGAGTCTACTATGTGTCCAGAAAGCAGAGAATGGAGACTATCTGTTGAGCGGTATTATGACTTTGGCACAACTACGTAACTCTTTGTGAAGACAAAGTTGGAGTGTATGGCACAGACCAAGCTTTTCCCAAATCCTTGCCTGTAGCAATGGGTCTCCATTGCATAGCTGGGGACACCTATCAGCGGCAGAGGTACAGGATCTCAGAGCAAAGAGATTCTGTCTCCATCTCTTACATTTCTTTGCCTTCTCTTAAATTTCCTTCCTTACAAAGTCATGCTTAAAAATTATCTACATATCGTTAGTGCTCATGCTTTCTGTTCACTTCTCCCCCAATTCAGCTTCTATTCCAACCATCTGCTGCTTTAAAGTGACTGGAAAGAAGATCTCCATTCAGCGACTGCAGAGCTACAGTAAAATCACCAGCAGCAAATGTCCTCAGAGAGCTGTGATGTAAGTAGACAAAGCTTACCCTCTCCCAGTCCCAAACTTCATTTCTGGGGGAGAGAGTTCTTGAAACAACACTAGAGCTTCCTGGAACTCTGCACTTAGTTTCATCTCTGTCATCCAATTCCTGAGTTTTCACAACAGGAAATTTTCACTCTAGCTCTCTACGTGGACGTTTGTTCAAGTCATCCCAGTTCCTTTGAGTCAAGAGCAAGGATGGCTTTACTGATCCATCAGGAGCAGCCACTCAGCGTCAGAATCACACCCTTCTTCTCTCCCCTACTCCTGCTCACTCTGCAGGCCCTTTATCCCATGGCAGCTTGTCCTGAAAGGTTTAGGATTAAACAAGCACAATTTTCAAAGAGGATCCTTAATATTTTCTTCTCTCCCACAGATTCAACACCAAACAGAACAAGAAAATCTGTGCTGATCCCCAGGAGAAGTGGGTCCAGAATGCCATGGAGTACCTGAACCAAAAATCCCAAACTTTAAAGTCATAAATATTCACCTTTTAAAGAGCCTCAAAAAGCTTGGTTCATTTTCCTGTTCTTCCTAAGATGTATTCTGAGATAATCACAACTTCATTCTAAAACTAATGGCTTTTATTTAATAATAATAATAAGTAAAAAAAAAAAAAAAAAAGAAAAGAAAAAGTGCTAAGTCGTGTCCAACTCTTGCAATCCCATGAACTGCAGCCCGCCAGGCTCCTCTGTCTACGAGATTCTCCAGGCAAGAATACTGGAGTGGGTTGCCATTTCCTTCTCCAGGGTATCTTCCTGACCCAGGAATTGAACCCAGACCTCCTGCATTACACGCAGATGCTTTACCAACTGAGCTACCCAGGAAGCCCCTTAATAATAAACCATGTATGCTTTATTTAAGACATTCTCCATTTAAGTTATTAATGCTTTTAAAAGTTCTTCACCATAAATTTTTGCTATTTTTAAAATGTAAAGCTTTGGTTGGGTCCCTTTCCTTCAGTGAACCCCAATTCAATCCCCTGCAAAGGATGAGGAATGTTGTCTCTTTCTTCCTTACCTCCCTGGAATCTTGTAAGGGTCCTGGCAACGATCATCAAAAGGACAGTGTTTTGTATTTTTAAGAAGATGTCGCTCAAGGAAACAATGGGATGAATTGAGAGAATAGCATGGAAACATGTACATTATCATACACAAAATAGATAGCAAGTGAGAATTTGCTGTGTAGAACAAGGACCTCAACCCAGGGTTCTGTGACAACCTAGAGGGGTATGATGGGAGATGGGAGGGGAGTTCAGGACAGAGGGGGCATGTGTACTTGTGGCTGATTCGTGTTGATGTGTGGCAAAGGCCAACACAGTATTGTAGAACAATCGTCCTCCAAACATTGCATTTTATTCTATACTTCTCAATAGTCTACAATGATAATCTCTGATAATTATAAAAAAGAAGACATCAGTGTCGTAAACCAAAGGTATGACTCATAACGTTAAATGGAAATACATGTTATTTTAGGGATTTATAAAAATACATTTTTATTACCATCTGTGGTTGTACTCTTTGTGGGGAATCCACATTGATCTGGGAGAGAGAAAGATAGAAGAGATGAGAGGTATGGTTATGGAGGGGAGACTGTGTTCCTGAGACATAGTCTTTTGGTTCTGCTGGTTTTCAATGAGATTCAGGGCAGGGGTTGGGGTGGGGTGTGAAATGAAGACGGCCAGACCAGACAAAACCTTTCTATCCCTCTACTTCCCAGTCTCCCAGAGAGGTTTCCCAGACCCCAAGTACTTTAGTCTCTTATTTAGCAGGACCCTCACTACCATTCCTTTCCTGGTCAGCGCCAAGTTTGCCCCAGATTTTCCTCCTGTGACCCACTGCCGCCTGTGATATCCTCCCATGCCTTCTTTATTCCTCTGGTCATTCCCCTACCCAGGATAAATGGAAAACAAACACCATGAAGTCAGACAATCCTTGACAACAGGTTTATTCAGACTATAGCTTTATGAGCACTTAAGGAGGATTCATCGTGGCACTTAAACCTGGTCTTCATGGATGGAAAAGCACAGGGGCTCTTTGAGAGGGTTTTTGAGTGGCTCAGATGGTAAAGAATCTGTCTGCAATGGGGGAGACCTGGGTTTAATCCCTAGGTTAGCAAGATCCCTGGAGAAGAGAATGGCAACCCACTCTACTGTTTTTGCCTGGAGAATCCCATGGATAGAGGAGCCTAGAGGGTTACAGTCCAAGAGTCAGACACAACTGAGCGACTAACACTTCTGTCTCTGCCGTAGCGGTTATCTAAAAGTGTCCACAGGAGGCAAAGGTCAGCTGTTGGGTTGGCCAAAATACTCATAACATCTTGTGGAAAACCCTGAACAAACGTTTTGGCCAATCCAATATTGGCGCTAGTGGTAAAGAACCTGTCTGCCAATGCAGGTAGATGTAAGAGACTCGGGTTCGATCCCTGGGCCGGGAAGATTCCCTGGAGGAGGGCATGGCAACCCACTCAGGTATTTTCACCAGAAGAGCCTGGTGGGCTACAATCCATGGGGTCGCAAAGAGTTGGACACGACTGAAGCAACTTAGGACCCAAGATCGCAATATTTACTCTGTCCTGTTGTTATTTCCATCTAGAAGTGCAAACAGAAGGCTGGGTGTAAGTATCTAGCCTAGAGCCCACCAGCCTCCTTCCTTAGGAAATGTAAGCAGGAGGCTAGCTGTAAATGCCTAGCCTGGAGCACATCTATCTCCTGCCTCATGATCAAAATTTAAGACATTGGCACCACTGCTAGCAACTGCTCTGCAGTTCTCACAGCTTTTGTCTATCCTCTGTGTGGCATTCATAAGCCAGGACCTTTTTATAACTTCATCTCTGTAATATTCACAGACCACAATTTTAGGTTCACCATTTTTAAGTTGGCTATTTTTCTCTTTGTTCCTTTTCCTGACATTCTAGTCATAAAGAGAACACAACACAGCCGGGAGATTTCCATGATTATTATAAGCCAGATAATCTCTAATGTTTGGAATGCACTTTGAGCCATGGTCTCTAAGACCCAAACCAATCAAAATCATATGTCAAAGAAAGACCCATCAAAGGAGCCATCTTCCAAAGCCAAGTGGCTGGCTCAGTGATTTTAACATAACCCTCAGCTTCACCAGAGGGGTTAATCCAAATGCAGCAGGCAGTGTTGATCACAGTGCAGACCCCTCCTTGTTCAACTAAAAAAATAATCAAAGGCTATTCTGTTATTAAGAGTAACCTTGGACAGAGAGTTTAAGGATAATTGTTGGACAGCACTTGTATTAAAACATGTAACATCTGCAGGAGTTAGGAGGGGTCTTGAGCCTAATGTCATTTGTAATTACTCCTAACCAGGCAAGTGTGGATCTGCCAAAGGAAGTGAATCCTGTCGTGAACATCTGCTGATATTTCCTTTCTAATGCAATGGTGTGAGTCCAGAGAGGTCAGTCAATGAGATGACAACTCATTTGTGGTAAGTTAGGGGCACCATTAGATAATCTAGGAGGCATTGCCTGGCTGTGTTTCCATAGGTCGAGGGAGAATGAATACAACCACAGAGAGGGACAAAGCGTGTTGGGGCACAGACCATTCCAGGTACTACTAATGGACTTATTTACAGGGTTTGCTGCATTTACCCATCCAAGCCAGGGGTCAGTCAGGTCCTCAGCACATGTGAGAAGAGAATCTCCTAGCCTGAAATAAAGAGCCATCCTAAATGTCTCACAAAAATGTGCAGTGCTGGCGAGATGTCTCAGTGAGTGGGAGACCAATCTGATTTAGACTATCTTGGGAACGTGGGGTTGCAAATGCATTAACACTAAGATTTGTGTAGGTGTTTGTATCTAATTGAGTGCATACAGTTATGATTGGAGAAGGGGAAAAGCAAGGCTCTGGATGTTTGGGTTGTAAGAGTTGAACTAATAGGGAGTTCCACGTGGGGGTTAATTGTTGTTTGCAATGACACTGGGAACAGAAGAGAAATTGGTCAAGAGGGTCTCTAGCATCATGGATAGATTAGAATCTTTGATGACAGACTGAGCATTCTGAAAGGTTTACTCCCCTTAAAAATGGCCTGGGAGATACAGATGAGGGTGTTATCCTTCCAAGCCAATGCCAGAGGAAAAGAAAAAGAAGAACAATTTTTTCACATCCAGGTAAAGGATGAAGTCCTGCTCCACCATCTTTTGTCTACCTTGAAGCCAGCTGCTTCTCTCTCTTATGGATTTGGTCCAGGGATCTCCAGCATCTGCACAGGACCAGATGTTGGGTGGGGCCTTCCTTAGCCATGAGGTGTGTACCCAAGGCTCAATGCCCTCTAGTTTCACCACAGCGTTAGTGTCAGGAGCACTTGGTAAGGTCCTTTCCAACAGACTTTGAAGGCTATTTTCTTCTGATGACGTTTCCAGAATACTCGGTCATCAGGCTCCAGACTGTGACCAAAAGGATCTTTTGTACTGGGATCCAGGAAGCCTTTAACCTATTGATAGACTTTAGCATAAGACATAACCCTTACAGGAGCTAATCACATTAACAGGAAACAAGGGATCAGCCAAAGTTTTATACCACGGGACTTTGGTCTATTAAGTGACTGTCTCAAGTGAAAGGAGTTTATAGTTCCCAAAGGGTGTATTATAAATGGTCAGCAAGGCCAGAGGCAATATTTTAGGCTAAGGGAGTCTAATAATTTCAGTAAGTTTAGAGTTTTTTTCTTTTTCTTTTTGGCCACACCACATGACATGTGGGATCTTAGTTCCCTGACCAGGGATCAAACCCGAATTTTCTGCCTTGGAAGCATGACAGGGAAGTCCCAAGTTTAGAGATTTGAAGTTTGAGGATTCCATTAGTTGTCTTGGCCTTGCCTGATGATTGAGGGTGACATGGACTGTGATGACTCCAAAACTTTTGCAAAGTTTTCACTAAGGTTCACCCAGAGAAGTGGGTGCCTTGATCACTGGAGATAGTGGAAGTTTTACCTCAAGTGGAAAACACATTTTCCCAGTTTTTTTTTTTTTTTTCCATTGTGAAAGCATCAGACTTGTGGCAGGGAAATGCTTCGATCAATCCAGAAAACATACACACAATAGCAAGAACATAGAAAACCACTGCAGATGGTGATTGCAGCCATGAAATTAAAAGATGCTTACTCCTTGGAAGGAAAGTTATGACCAACCTAGACAACATATTAAAAAGCAGAAACATTACTTTGTCAAGAAAGGTCTGTCTAGTCAAGGCTAAGCTTTTCCCAGTGGTCATGTATGGATGTGAGAGTTGGGCTATAAAAAAAGCTGAGAGCTGAAGAATTGATGCTTTTGAACTGTGGTGTTGGAGAAGATTCTTGAGGGTCCCTTGGATGGCAAGGAGATCCAACCAGTCCATCCTAAAGGAGATCAGTCCTGGGTGTTCATTGGAAGGAATGATGTTGAAGCTGAAACTTCAATACTTTGGCCACCTGATGCAAAGAGCTGACTCATTTGAAAAGACCCTGATGCTGGGAAAGATTGAGGGCAGGAGGAGAAGGGGACGACGGAGGATGAGAAAGTTGGATGGCATCACCGACTGAATGGACGTGAGCTTGGGTAGACTCCGGGAGTTAGTGATGGACAGGGAAGCCTAGTGTGCTGCGGTTCATGGGTCCCAAAGAGTCAGACATGACTGAGCGACTGAACTGAGCTGAACTGAGATAACCCATTCCAGGTGGCAATTGAATGAAGTCCAGTTTCAAGTGTAAAAAGGTCCAGAGGGAAGAGGTCCAAGTCTCTGGGAACAAAAATAATTTTTTCAGGATTAGGGCCCTGACAGGTCAGGCATTGCTGGTAATAAACTGTTTTCGCAATTGTATAGACATCTCCCACCCCAATGTTTATTTATCATCTGAATCATTTTAAATACACCATAATGAGTGAAAGAATGCAAACACTGAAAAAAATGAGATTAGCCTGGGAACCGAGAAGAACTAAGTAGCTGCCTTGAATTTCCTGTAACTGTTTATTGAATTTACAACCGCAGTTTGCCCATATTAATTTCTCTGACTCAAAAGCAGACTGTTGCTGTGTTGCAAAGCCATCTGCATGGCAGAAGTCTGGCGATAAGAGGTCAGAATATAGAGGCAGAATGGACCAGCCATGTGGGCCACAACTTTTACAGACACTGTTGGTACGACATTTGCATAAAAGCCAGCCAGGGTGTCTCCCTGATATTCAGGTTCAGTTCTGTTAGTGTGAGCCTTGATTTTCATGAAGGCAATTTCGGAAGCTAAGAGAATAGCAGTAAGTAGGCCCTTTACTTGTTGTCCGTGTTTGATAGGGGTGCCAGAGAATGAAAGAAAACCTCTTTGTTTCTGTAACTTCCCCAAATCATGGATGACACCAAAGACATAACTGGGTGTCAGTTTATCCTGATCCTGTCATGGAGTTTGGCTCACTGGGCTGATTTAGTCTGTGGGAGATTTTCCCTCTCAAGTAATAGTAAGAGCATCACCAGTGTGGAAATTCCTTTTCTCATCTTTTACAAACCGAACCATCCACAAGCAAAATCAGATCAGGATGAGTCAACAAGATGTCTCACAAATCAGGACATCATGTCACAAAAAGGGACATTAACAGCTCAAAGTCATGGGGCTCACCTTTGTCAGGTAAGAGATAGTAACACAGCAAGATGAAGGATGCTGTTAAAGATCAGGTGGTGAGAACAGAAGGATATTGTAGGAAATTAGTCTGCTTGCAGAGAAATGTTGGCTCAGTCCAGCATTACGAAGACTTTGGACCGAGTAAGAAACTTACAAACATTTCCTAGAGTTAGGTCCGCTGAGGCTCTACTAGCTTTGCAGCTGTGATTACAGCCCTGAGACAGCTGGGGTGGCAGGAACAACAGAATCAAGCAGATGCTATCAGAGGCCTGTGTTTATTGCCAAGCTCTCAATATTCCTAGGGTCTGGTTCTCTCTGTCCTGCATAGATAAGGTAGCCCAAGACAGGAGGTTCTTGTTTCAGTCTTAGAAAACCCTACTTATGTTTATCCTGCCATGGAAGGAGTTCAAGGACAGAAATTTGAGTAAGTTCATAGAGTAGGGAGAGAATAATTAAGAACCCGTAAGGTCTGTATAGTCAAAGCTATGGTTTTTCCAATAGTCATGTACAGATATGAGAGGTGGACCATAAAAAAGGCTGAGCACTGAAGAATCATTGCTTTTGAACTGTGGTGCTGGAGAAGACTATTTAGAGTTCCTTGAACAGCAAGGAGATCAAACCAGCCAATCCTAAAGAAAATCAACCTTGAATATTCATTGGAAGGACTGATGCTGAAGCTGGAGCTCCAATACTTTGGCCACCTGATGCGAAAAGCTGACTCATTGTAAAAGACCCTGATGCTGGGAAACATGGAGGGCAGGAGAAGAAGGGAGTGACAGAGGATGAGATGGCTGGATGGCATCACTGACTCAGTGGACATGTGTTTGAGCAAACTCTGGGAGATCGTGAAGGACAGGGAAGCCTAGTGTGCTGCAGCTCATGGGGTCGCAAAGAGTTGATGACTTAGTGACTGAACAACAACCACAAATAGCTGGCAATAGTCAGCTAGACCGAGAAATCCAGGAAGCTGTCTCTTAGTTGTGAGCCCAGGAAATCCTCGAATTAGCTTCACTCTTTTCGAAGACAGGTGGATTCCTTCAGCACTTATGTTATGATGTGATAATGAACAGTGTCTAGAGCCAATTGTAACTTTTACTTACAGCAAATAAGTGGAATCCTTTACGGATGCCTCTTTGGTAACTAAGAACAAGAGGTAACCTACTTACCGTAGAAGGTTGATTTCCTGGGACTGGAGGGTCTTACATTTTGGGAGAGACAGGAAGTGGCCTCAGTGAACCCTTGAGGTGTGACTACCCAGGTACATTGTTGATTGTTCCAAGTCAAGGTGAATAGATATTGGCTATAGCGGTCCACAGGGATACTGACAAAGGCCCAGCAAAGGTCCATCGCAGTGAACAAAACCTTTTGTGTCTGGTAGAACTTGTGATAAAAGGAGGATCAGCACTGGAATGACTGGGACACAGGGAACAGCTATCTTGCTGATGGTTCTTAAGTCCTGTACAAATCACCATCCACCTATTAGGTCTGTGGACTGAGAGAATCTGCATGTTTCAGGGGTTGATACAGGAAAAATCAGCCTCAGGGTGATTAAGTCTTCTGCTGTGTGACAAGGTGAGAGGTCTTGTATAGCCTCAGGTGTTAATGCACAAGGAGGCATTTTAGGAAAAATTCTAGCCAGATCCACCTGAATATGTACTGTATGCCTTGTATTGAAATACTTTTTATTCTACCAACATCAGTACCAGAAGTAGCCCACAGATTTTTGAGCACCTTGATTAAATAAGGGGATTTGTGCTGGATTTCTTCTTCTAATTCAAGGACAAATTGTAAAGAACATATGAGATCAGGTTCAAACCGGTCAGGAAATTCTAAGGTGAAGTCTCCATGGGAAGCAAAAACTATTGGCCCTTTTCATTTGGAAAAGAGGTCTCTATTTAATATTGATACATTGACTGGGACTGTGTCACACTGTTAAAAAGAATGCTTTACCCAGAATCACCTTGCATTGGTTGAGATAGAAATTCTCTCTGAACATTATTAGACAGAAACCTTTTTTTCATAGGATTTGTCCAATGAGAATGGCGGAGAGTGCAGTCCCAGGACCTATCAGAATTTGGCAAGATTTCTATCAGTTTCTGCTCTGTTTTTAAACTTTTTATATTATATCGGGGTATGAAAGTGTGAAAGTATTAGCTGCTCAGTCAGGTCCTACTGTTTGTGACCATATGGACTGTAGCCCTCCAGGCTCCTCTGTTCGTGGGATTCTCCAGGCAAGAATACTGGAGTGGGTAGCGATTCCCTTCTCCAGGGGACCTTCTCAACCCAGGGATGGAACCTAGATCTCCCTCATTTCAGGCAGATTCTTTACCATCTGAGCCCCCAGGGAAGCCCTGTATTGGGGTACAGCTGATTAACAATGTTGTGACAGTTTCAAGTGAACAGCAAAGGGATTTAGTCATCTTTATACGTGTATTCATTCTCCCCGAAACACCCCTCCCATCCAGGCTGCCATATAACCTTGAAATTTTGTCTCCCTTGGGCTGCTTAAGGGTTTTGTTTATAGCACTCTGCCAGAGGGTGCCCTGGGGCCCCATCAGTTTTGGGAGAAGCCTACATGGGGGCTCTCTCTTGGGGGGCATTTGGGTGGCTATTGAGGAATTTGTATAGGACTCTGCACACAATTTTTCTTTCCCAGTGCCCCAACTGACTACAAATGAGACATTGCTTCTTGGGTGGGCGCTTTAATGATGGACCCTAGCAGGATGCGATGTGGGAAGCCCAAGTATTATTTGAGATCTGGTCTTGGAGCTGTTGTAGTTAAAAGGCCAATAATGCATCAGATCTTTGTTTATCATCTTATTCCATAGTCCTTTCAAAGTACTCAGCTATAATCATGACTTTGCTTGTGCCAGTGGCCTCCTATTTAATTTTCTGCCTTTTTAGTTAATTCACTCATCTCACAAGATATTCTGTTTACAAATAGGCCACTGGAGCTGCTTAGGCACTTAGACAACACCATTCATTATATGAAACCACAAATGCCACAGGACAAGCATTCTTTCTTTGCATGCTTGAATAGCAGAACAGATAGTGTGGGGAACATTCTAGGAATAGCTTGTGAAAAGTCAGTGGCTATTTCACAAGTTTTTCTGGTTGAGGATCTCAAGTATCATCCTCAAGGTTTTGCTGTTCTGTTTTCCCATCCATCTGGGGACTTCCCCAGGTCCTACCATCCCGCTCACAAGCCAATAAAGGTCTGGCACCCCAGGGTCATAGGCTTCAATAAAGATTCTAAATGAAAGTTGCTCAGTTTCATCTGATTCTGCAACCTGGTGGACTGTAGCCAGCCAGGGTCCTCTGTCCCTGGGATCCTCCAGGAAACAGTACTGGAGAGGCTGCCATTCCTTTCTCCAGGAGACCTTCCTGACCCAGGGATTGAACCTGGATTTCCTGCATTTCAGGCAGATTATGTATTGTCTGAGCCACCAGGAAAGTCCACAGAGATTCTAAACTCTTAAAAAAATTCTTGGACTCTTCTTAGGGTTTAGGAAATCCTTTAACTATAACCTTTACTTCAATCTAACTATTACCCTAGTTCAATCTTTAAGGAATAAAAGATATCTGAGGCAGGTTGCCTGCAACCTTGGGCAATTTTATTTGAAAAAAATAACTACTTACTAGTCTTAGAATAAAAAGGAAATCAGAGAATTAGTAAAATCTGAGTTTCCAGATAAGGAAGGACAGAGGAGAGCGGGGGGAGTTGTGCCAGTTCTATTGTCTTCTGTTTTAGTACCTCCAGTGTCTTTAATTTTTTATTCACCTTTTGCAATGTTTTTTTCTCAATTTTTAAATTGAGTTATTTAAATTTTTATTGAAGTATAGTTGGGTTAATTTCAGATGTACAGGAAGGTGATTCAATTTTATAATATATGTATATATTACACATATATATGTATTAGTTGCTAAGTCGTGTCTGACTCTTTTGTGGCCTCACGGACTATATAGCCCGCCAGGCTCCTCTGTCCATGGGATTTCCCAGGCAAGGATACTAGAGTGGGTTGCCATTTCCTTCTCTAGGGGATCTTCCAACCCAGGGATTGAACTCCATGGCTCCTGTATTGAAGGTGGATTTTTTACCACTGCACCACATGGGAAGCCCTATATGAGTATATATGTGTATATTCTATGTAACATATATGTGTATGTGTGTATACACACATACATATATATCAGTAATAGTCTATACAACTAAATATACACATATGTGTATATATCATTTATATTCTATATAATATGTATATACCTATACATTCTTTTCAGATTCTTTTTCCTTATGATTTTTTAGCAGATACTGAATATAGTTCCCTGTGCTATACAATTGGATCTGATTGTTTATGTGTCTTATAGGTAATGCTGAGTATCTGTGAATCCCAAACTCCTAATCTATCTCTCCTCACTCCTTTTACCCCTTAGTAAACATAAGTTTGTTTTCTCTGTCTATGAGCCTGTTTCTGTTTTGTAAACAACTTCATTTGTATCATATTTTAAATTCCACATATAAGTGACATCATATGGTATTCGTCTTTGTCTGATTTACTGTACTAAGTATGATAATCTCTAGGTCATCCATGTTGTTGTGAATGACATTATTTGATTCTTTTTTATGGCTGAGAAGTATTCTATTACACATATTTACGACATCTTAAGCCAATTTTCTGTAGACAGGCACTTGGGATGTGCCCACCAACAGACAAACAGGCTATTTTGCAATCTTGAAACCTTTTGGAGGCCTCTGCATATCAGGTGAAATAGGTATCCCTTTCTGTTTTTTTAATTCAGGAATTCTTATTTCAAGAGCACTTCTTAAATGAATGATGATGCCTAATTAAAATGTTCCCCATAACAGTCATTGTAATTTCTAAGCTATTTTTGGTAAGATTCTGCCATTTTGTAGATACTTATAGCTCCCAGGATCATACTTCTCAGACATAAAAGTTTCTGTATCTTGACCACTTTAGATGGTACTGCTATGAACATTTGGGTGTGTGTATCTTTTTGAATTAAGAGTTTTCTCTGGGTATATGCCCAGGAGTGGGATTGCTGGATCATATGACAACTCTGTCTTCAGGTTTTTGAGGAACCTCCATCCTGTTTTCCATGGTGGCTGCCGATTTACATTCCCACCAACAGTGTAAGAGGGTTCCCTTTCTTCCATACTCTCTCCAGCATTTGTTATTTGTAGACTTTCTAATGCTGAGGTATCACCTCTCACTCTGACAAGTGTGAGGTGATACCTTACTATAGTTTTGCAATTTTCTAATAATTAGCAATGTTGAGCATCTTTTCATGTGCCTATTGGCCATCTGGATGTCTTCTTTGGATAAATGTCTATTCTGCCCATTTTTTGATTGGTTTGTTTGGTTTTTTGTTATTGAGTTGTATGATATGTTTTTACATTTTGGAAATTAAGCCCATGCTGTCACATTGTTTATAAATATTTCTGTTAAATGGTCTCTTTGTTTTGTTTGCAATTTCCTTTGCTATGCAAAAGCTCGATGAAGTTTCATTTGTGGATTTAGCATTTATTTCTGTTGCCTTGGGAGACTGACCTAAGAAAACATTACTATAATTTATGTCACAGAATGTTTTGCCTGTGTTCTCTTCTAGGAGATTTATACTGTCATGTCTTACATTTAAGCCTTTAATCCATTTTGAGTTTATTTTTGTGTAAGATGTGAGGATGTATTCTAAATTCATTGACTTACATGTGTCTGTCCCCTACTTGTTAAGGATACCGCCATTTGTCCATTGTAAATTCTTGTATATTCTTGCCTCCTTTGTAAAAGATTAATTGACCATGGGTGTGTGGGTTTATTTCTGGGTTTTGTATCCTGTTGCAGTGTTCAGTGAGGCTATCTTGGAATCTTGAAGGCTTTTGGAGATTTCTGCATACCAGGTAAAATAAGTATCCCATTTTGCTTGTTTAATTTGGGAACCCTTACTTTCAACTGCACTTCTTAAATGAATGATTACATCTAATTAAAATGTTCCCCATAGGGACTTCCCTGGCAGTCCAGTGGTTAAGAATTCACCCGCCAATGCAGGAGACGTGAGTTTGATCCTCAGGGCGACTAAGCCTGTGAGACACAATTACTGAAGCCCATATACCCTAGAACCCATGCTCTAGAAAAGCGAAGCCACTGCAATGAGAAGTCTGTGCAGAGTAACTAGAGAGTAGCCCACATGTTGGAGAAGGCAATGGCAGCCCACTCCAGTACTCTTGCCTGGAAAATCCCATGGACGGAGGAGCCTGGTAGGCTGCAGTCCATGGGGTCGCTAAGAATCGGACCCGACTGAGTGACTTCACTTTCACTTTTCACTTTCATGCTGTGGAGAAGGAAATGGCAACCCACTCCAGTGTTCTTGCCTGGAGAATCCCAGGGACGGGGAGCCTGGTGGGCTGCCGTCTATGGGGTCGCACAGAGTCGGACACGACTGAGGCGACTTAGCAGCAGCAGCAACAGCCCACATAGAGCAACAAAGATCCAGAGCAGCCAAAATAATAATAAATAGATAAATTAAGTAATTATTTTTAAAGAAGAAGTTGGGGGGAAAATAGATTATTTTTTAAAATGTTCCCTATAATGACTATTGCCATTCTAGGCTATTTTTGATAAGATTTTGCCATTTTTGTAGATATTTGTAGCTTCCAGGATCATATTTTTCAGACATAAAATAAGCAGATGTGTGAAAAAAAATGGTACATTTGACTCTTCAGAGTCTAAGGATCCCATTAGCTAAGACTTTGGGTTTCCTGGAGATGGCTAATGCCTAAAAGCAATGTGCTGCTGAGTGGGATTATATGGTATTTTACAGTGTACACAGTCACGTGGAAAATTTCTTGAGGTTGGTGACTGACCTAGTGTCAGTCTGACCCACTTCGTGACAAACTTAACCCAACACAGAAGTGTATGGGTTTGGGGGCAAGTGTTTTCACAGCTCTTATGTGCTTCACCTGTGCCCACCAATTTTTTCAGCTTTTGGGCCTCCCAGATTCCTATTAGCTATAGCCTTTATCTACACAAGAGGAGTTCCAAAGAATAGCAAGGATAGATTAAAAAAAAAAAAAAAAAAAAACCTTCCTCAGTGGTCAATGCAAAGAAATAGAGGAAAACAACAGAATGGGAAAAACTAGAGATCTCTTCAAGAAAATTAGAGATACCAAGGGAACACTGCATGCAAAGATGGGCTCAGTAAACGACAGAAATGGTATGGACCTAACAGAAGCAGAAGATATTAAGAAGAGGTGGCAAGAATACACAGAAGAACTGTACAAAAAAGATCTTCATGACCCAAATAATCACGATGGTGTGATCACTCACCTAGAGCCAGACATCCTGGAGTGTGAAGTCAAGTGGGCCTTAGGAAGCATCACTACGAACAAAGCTAGGGGAGGTGATGGAATTCCAGTTGAGCTATTTCAAATCCTGGAAGATGATGCTGTGAAAGTGCTGTGCTCACTATGCCAGCAAATTTGGAAAACTCAGCAGTGGCCACAGGACTGGAAAACGTCAGTTTTCATTCCAATCCCAAAGAAGGGCAATGCCTAAGAATGCTTGAACTACCGCACAATTGCACTCATCTCACATGCTAGTAAAGTAATGCACAAACTTCTCCAAGCCAGGCTTCAGCAATATGTGAACCATGAACTTCCAGATGTTCAAGTTGGTTTTAGAAAAGGCAGAGGAACCAGAGATCAAATTGCCAACATCTGCTGGATCATTAAAATGCAAGACAGTTCGAGAAAAACATCTATTTCTACTTTACTGACTATGCCAAAGCCTTTGACCACGTGGATCACAATAAACTGTGGAAAATTCTGAAAGAGATGGGAATAACAGAACATCTGATCTGTCTCTTGAGAAACCTGTATTCAGGTCAGGAAGCAACAGTTAGAACTGGACATGAAACAACAGACTGGTTCAAAATAGGAAAAGGTGTGTGTCAAGGTTGTATAATGTCACCTTGCTTATTTAACTTATATGCAGAGTACATCATGAGAAACGCTGGGCTGGAAGAAGCACAAGCTGGAATCAAGATTGCCCGGAGAAGTATTGATAAACTCAGATATGCAGATGACACCACCCTTATGGCAGAAAGTGAAGAGGACCTAAAAAGCCTCTTGATGAAAGTGAAGGAGGAGAGTGAAAAAGCTGGCTTAAAGCTTAACATTCAGAAAACTAAGATCATGGCATCTGGTCCCATCACTTCATGGGAAACAGATGGAGAAACAGTGGAAATAGTGACAGACTTTATTTTGGGGGCTCCAAAATCACTGCAGATGGTGACTGCAGTCATGAAATTAAAAGATGCTTACTCCTTGGAAGGAAAGTTATGACCAACCTAGACAGCATATTTAAAAGCAGAAACATTATTTTGCCAACAAAGGTTCCGTCTAGTCAAGGCTATGGTTTTTCCAGTAGTCGTGTATGGATGGGAGAGTTGGATTATAAAGAAAGCTGAGCGCTGAAGAATTGATGCTTTTGAACTGTGCTGTTGGAGAAGACTCTTGAGAGTCCCTTGGACTGCAAGGAGATCCAACCAGTCCATTCTAAAGGAGATCAGCCCTGGGTGTTCATTGGAAGGACTGATGCTGAAGCTGAAACTCCAATACTTTGGCCACCTCATGTGAAGAGTTGACTTATTGGAAAAGACCCTGATGCTGGGAGGGATTGGGGGCAGGAGGAGAAGGGGACGACAGAGGATGAGATGGCTGGATGGCTTCACCGACTCGATGGACATGGGTTTGGGTGGACTCCGGGAGTTGGTGATAGACAGGGAGACCTGGAGTGCTGCGATTCATGGGGTTGCAAAGAGTCAGACACGACTGAGCGACTGAACTGAACACAAAATAAGGGACTTCCCAGGAGGCTCAGTGGTAAAAGAACCTGCCTGCCAATGCAAGAGACACAGGAGACGTGGGATCGATCCCCAAGTCAGGAAGATATCCCCTGGAAGAGGAAATGGCAACCCACTCCAGTATTCTTGCCTGGAGAATGCCATGGGCAGAGGAGCCTGGCAAGCTATGGGCCATAGGGTCACAAACAGTTGGACACAACTGAGCACACACACACACACACAAACACACACACACACACAAGACAAGCAAACATGTGCACGTTAATATATCAGCAATAACCAAGAGAGGTTACTGTACCCTGGGCCAAGAAAAGGCCCTGTGCATACCAACAGCGATGAAACTGGGGGATGGGCAAAGGATTGAACTAGCAAAACCCCAAAGAACGGAGACTGTAGGCTGACTCTAAACAAATGTGGAAATGCAGACTAAACTGCTACATGGAATCTGGAGGCCAAACCGAGAGTTTCAGTTTCCAATCAAACAGGGAATTGTGATCCAAACTACCAGCAACTCCCAACCTAAGTTAATTAAATTGGGAGCTCAATGCAAAGAGCTGCTGCTGCTGCTAAGTCGCCTCAGTCGTGTCCGACTCTGTGCGACCCCATAGACGGCAGCCCACCGGGCTCCCCGTCCCTGGGATTCTCCAGGCAAGAACACTGGAGTGGGTTGCCATTTCCTTCTCCAATGCATGAAAGTGAAAAGTGAAAGTGAAGCCGCTCAGTCGTATCCGACTCTTAGCAACCCCATGGATTGCAGCCCACCAGGCTCCTCCATCCACCGGATTTTCCAGGCAAGAGTACCGGAGTGGGGCGATGCAAAGAGAGAGATGCCCAAAGTCAAGAGGAAACTTACCCTCAGGATTTCTGAGCGAGACAGTGAATTTAAAGGATTCATAGGGAACATGCAAGTCTCCTTCAGTCCCACCATGCTGCCAAATCCATTAAACAACAAAAGTTGGACGAAGTGAATTCAAAGATCAAATTGACTTTTTTCAATGGTTGGTGAGTAAGGCAGCATGCCATCTAGCAATAGAGAGGTGCTCCCCCAAGCTGAGGAAAAGAGATATTTTTTAAAGGCAGAGAGGGGTTGGGAAGAGGAAATTATTAGCAAAGAATGCATTATTTCAGGCAAAGTTGCCTTTCTAGAGGGAATGGAAGGGCCTGTTAGGGAGACCATCTCACTGGTGTTGACCAGTGAGAAATTCAACCTGGAAATTCCAGGTTGACTGGTTAAAGGTTATATTCCTGGGGGATTGAAACTGCAGTTAGATTAAATATTAAATCCCCATTTGGGCATGCTTTCTTCTTTTAACAAGGTAATGGGGGATGGAACCAGGGAACTGGTAGATGAGGCGGATGGGGAGAGAGCAATTGTAAGAAGAATGTGACTAGGTCAAGAGAAATGTTGAATGTTGTGGATAGAGAAAGAGAATTAGTGATGTGGGAACTTCTGAAACTCCACAAAGCTGCAATTAAAGGTCGACTGCTTAGACCCAGAAAATTCACTTCCCTCCATCAGTCTTCCCACTACACCCCAAATTTCCAAGTTCGAGAGCTGCCAATAAAGTGAACAGGATCCCCACTTCCTATGTCAGCGGCTCCAACTGGGCTTCCCTTGGACCATATGAAATCAACTGGCATTCTGTCAGTCATGTGATCCCTGGACACAAAGACCCACCGTTTCTAGTGTAGGAAAGGATCACAGGTGCCCCCTGGTGGTGTAATTCTACTCAGCCTGATGCTGCCAATCTGGACAGGCAATGGTCTGTTGCAAATCGTGTTCCATCCAGCAGGGTCACTGCATCGCATAACTCCATGGGGCACACATTCACGCCAAGGTCCCCTTGGTCCATTATATGTGGTAGTCAGGGCACATGGCAATGTAGATGGTGGCATGAGGCTGTGAGGCGAGCAGAAGTAATGCCATGGCAGGCAGCTTAGATTAGGAGTAGGACTTCCTACTTCTGGGTGGTAAGATTATCAGGCCACCTGGATCAGCTTTCGCTTAACACTGACCGCTGTTTGCCAATTAGGAACGGGGCGGAAACCTCTGGGAAAGTCCCGGGCGTGCGAAAGTTTTGACCAATGAAATTGCTTTGCAATCCGCTTAAACCAACTACCAACGGCGTGTGCTCACCCTATAAATTTGTGTAACAGCTTGGGCTCGGGACTCTCTGACCCCACACCACTGCGTTGGATGCGGCAGGAGCCCTGACTCGAGTCAGCAATAAACTTCCCTTTTTGCGAGCTGCATTGTCTTGGAGGCCTTCTCTTTCCCCGCTCGGGGATTCGGACATCGGGCATAACAAGGCATCAGGAAGACCACTTACCTGGGAGGCAGGTGACTGGTCTCTCTCACTGTTTTACCTTGGGCTTGATTGAATGAAAGAAGTTGCTCAGTCGTGTCCGACTCTTTGCGACCCCATGGACAGTAGCCTACCAGGCTTCTTCATCCATGGGATTTTCCAGGCAAGAGTACTGGAAGTGGGCTGCCATTTCCTTCTCCATGGGCTTGATTACTCTCTCCATAATATGAAAATAATGAGGTTTTAGGTGTCGATTGAAAGAAAACACACAGTACAAGGGCAGTGAGTTTATTCAGGGACTTTAAGGACTAGAACCTGGGAGACAGCCTCTCAGATATCTCTGCAGAACTGCTCCAAAGAGAAAGGCATACACACACACACACACATAGATATGTATTTTTAACCTGGGAAATGCATGTAGTCATGTATACACCTAGGGACTTTCCTGGAGGTCCAGTGGTTGAGACTTCACCTTCCAATGAAGGGGGTGCAGGTTTTGATCCCTGATTGAAGAGCTAGGATCCCACATACCTTGTGACCAAAAACCCAAAACATAAAAAAGAAACAACAGAAGCAATATTGTAACAAATTCAATAAAGTGCTTAAAAAATGGCCCACATTAAAAAAAAAAAAAAGCATACATCTTGGTAAAAGATTACTGTTAATTACAAAAAACAAATATCTCAAGTTAATGATTTTATTAATAGTGCACTGCTATGTATGAACATGGGCAAGAATCTTAGGTCACTGAAATTTTTCCTTAGATATGCATCTTAACCATCTTGGGGCTGTATATCCAAAAGTCAGAATGCTTCTCTGTTTTTCTCCATCTCAAACTTTCCTCACACTGACAGTTTGCGTGCTTGACCCTTGTCTGATTATGAGAGCGTGAGCACAACGCCCCCATTCAAACTCCCCCGCCCCTGTGTGTGGAGATAGCAATGCTTTCCTAGAGAAAGTGCTCGCAGAGCAGAAGATCTTGTAGGACCATCTATTTGATTCCTTATTCCTTCCTTGTATCAACAAAAATAACAAGAGTCTCATTTGCCCTCCAGTTATGCAAAGGATTAAGTCGAAACCCATTGACAGTGGGCCCAGAGGAAAATCTGTGATCCATTCATGGGCATTCTTCTGATTGGTTGGTGGTGAGGTAACCAGGAGTCAACATCAACCTTCTGGTTCCCATCTGCCTGGGGTCTCTGCTGTTTGTGGAAATCGTCCAGTTAACTTCTTTTACGTGGTTGAGGTTCAGTATCTACAAAACAGCCAAGGACTTGGCACAGAAGACTATCTAAAGCCCTCGAGGAGGACCTAAAGGTTCTTGACTTTGTTTAATGGCTGAACTATTATTATTTTTGCCTTGCTTGACTGATGTCCTTTCTTTCTGCGTTTTCTCACTTCTCTGAGTAAAATTATTCTTTGATTAAAGTTTTTCTATAGACAAGAGGCAAGCAGAAGACCTGAGGGGAGGGGTCTATAGTGGGAAGGCCCCACAGGGTCCCGCTTTGGTTACACACATCCCCCAGCCAGGGACCAGGAATGCTATCAGAAGATTTCTCTGGGAAGCAAACTCTTAGATGCAAACTCTTCACTACTGCAGCTGGTCTTGAAGTTGTGTATGATACTATGACATTGCATATATATCTTACGTGTATATGGCACTATGATACTAATAATAAGAAATATATGTTCTTGGCACTGAGCTTCTAAAACCCTTGGGATTTCCCATGATGAGAGTTATTAGGAGCTGTTATGCTAATGAGGTTAAGAGCCCAAGGATGGAGGTGCTCTGTCCTTGCTCGATCCAAAGGCGCTGTTTCCATCTCACGATGGATGGGGGCGCTGCTGCTGGGCCCACCTGGTGTTATAACTTGGGTTTGACTGAACTCAGCTCATGATGAGCAGTTCCAGCTGGAAGTTCACTTGAAATCATCTGACCAGGCTCTTTGTCTCTGCAGTTGCCAGTAACACACTGGGAACTTTTTTTTCAGAGGATGCAAACTCTCCTCTTTAGATGGCATGGCCTTGGTCCAAAGCCCAGGCATCTGTTTTGTGATTCTCTGACTGTCGTAGACTCCATGGGGCACAGACCGTTTCTCCCCCCACTGCTTCTGCTGTTTCATCGCTAAGTTGTGTCTGACTCTTTGCCACCTCATGGACAGTAGCCTGCCAGGCTCCTCCATCCATGGGATTTTCCAGGCAAGAATATTGGATTGCATTGCCATTCCCTTCTCCAGGGGATCTTCCTGACCCAGGGATCGAACCTGAGTCTCCTGCTTGGCAGGTAGATTCTTTACCCCTGAGCCACCTGGGAAGCCCTTTCCCCCAGCCCATTTTCCTCTAATACCTGGGTCTGGCTGGTTGAATGGCACAAGCTGCAGGATCACTTGCCCCACATCTAGACCTGCTGGAACCCGCTGGTCCTCTGTGCCTCAGTCACAACTGGAAGTCTTTTGTATATGTAGTCAGAGCAGTCTCCCCACATACAGAGAAGCTGACCCCCAGGTGCTGTGCCTCTTTTTTCAATGATGGGAGGCAAAGGATGCTATCGTTATTTCTCTTAGTTCAGAGGGGATATCCCAGTGTGCCCCCAGACTCATCCTGTGAGGTGCTCTGGAGCAGGGATGCTCCTTTAGAGTTGTTCCAAATAAAGAAAAGGGAACAGGCCTTTATCTGTCTATATCACCCATCACTGGATGTGGGAACTACTCCCAGAAAAGAGGATGTGACTTTGAGGAAGGGCTGTCCCTACAGCCAGAGACAGTTCCTAGAGAGGCACTTAGTGCAGACCTGTTGGTCATCAATGCTGCTAAAGTTGGGGGGACGATTCCCCAGGTCCTGATAAGAGGAGAGGGCTCTAGGCAGAGCAGTGTGGTAGCTGCTATAACAAAGCAGGCCTGGGCCTGAGGCGTGTCTGAGCCCTGGCGGGGCTGCTCCTCCAGCCAGTCTGGAAGGTACCTTTGGAAGTTCGCATTTCCTCCCTGCACTTTGGTGTACACGATCATAAAATGGACACTTGAACTAGATATATGACTTCTCATTGACTGTGCATTAGAATTGCCATGGACATAAAGTCACAGGTTCTTTTTTTTTTTAAATTTATTTTATTGAAGTATAGTTGATTTACAATATTGTGTTAATTTCTGCTGTATAACAAAGTGATTCAGTTATATACATATATATATTTTATAATATATATATATATATTAGTTGCTAAATCATGTCTTTTGCAACACCACAGACTGTACCCTGCCAGGCTCCCCTGTCCATGGTATTTCCCAGGCAAGAATATTGGAGTGGGTTGCCATTTCCTTCTTCAAGGGATCTTCCTAACTGAGGGGTTGAATCTGTGTCTCCTGCATTGGTAGATGGATTCCGCACCACTGAGCCACCAGGGAAGCTATATATATGTGTGTGTGTGTGTGTGTGTGTGTGTGTGTGTGTGTGTGTGTGTGTGTGTGTGTATGTGTATGAAGTGAAAGTTGCTCAGTCGTGTCCAACTCTTTGTGACCCCATGGACTATATAGTCCACGGAATTCTCCAGGCCAGAATACTGGATTGGGTAGCCTTTCCTTTCTCCAGGGGATCTTTCCAACCCAGGGATCAAACCCAGGGCCCCGCATTGCAGATGCATTCTTTACCAGATGAGCCACAGGGAAGATATATATATATGCATTCTAGCAGATGCAAACTATTATATACAGAATGGATAAATAATAAGGTCTTATCATATAGCACAGGGATCTATATTCAATATCCTGTGATAAACCATAATGGAAAAGAACATAATAAAGAATGCATATTGCATCTGCTAATCCTCCACCCCCAATCCTTTCCTCCTTCACTTATCCTCCTTCTTTGCAACCACAAGGCCGTTCTCTGTCTAAAAGCACAGGTTCTAAGTCATCTTTCCCAAAGACTCTGTATTAGAGTAATGTATTAGAGTGGAGGATCTAATCTAATAATGTATTAGAGTGGAGGATCTTATTCTACCTACTAGAATCAATTCACTTCTGGCTTGCCTGAACTGGTTGTGCGTTCTCCAGAAAATCATTTAATCTCTTAGGTAAACTGGGGATCAAGTGGCCTGTTACTAGAGAATGGTATGAAATAATAGACAAAGAGCACTAAAAAAGGTGTGTGTGCGCACATGTTTCCAACACAGTTCAAGGGCATGTCTGCACAGAGAGGCAGCTCTCCCTCTTCTGGGCTTTGTCCTGTATGAGGAAGGCTTTTGGCTTCTCTAAGCCTCACTTCTTTTATCTTTATAATGAGCATCATAAAAGCACTTATCTCAGATGTTGGCCAGGAAGATTAAATTAGATAACATGCATAAACTCTATAGTCCTTGACATGGAGAACAAAATCAACAAAAGCAGCCATCATTACTGCATTTTTATTGCATCAGCTGCAATGCTGAGCTTTACATGAAAATGAGTTTATAGACTCTTTCAAGAAGTTTCAAGAAACTTTGGGAAAGGCTGGTCCCAAACCTCAGCTGGTTCTCTTTTGTAGAAGGGAAAATTGAGCTTGAGAGAGTATAACACACAGTAAGTCCCCTAGATAGGAATCTTCAGGTGGTGACATTTCATAGACGCAAATGTGTATTTCATCAACATCAGGCCTGAGTGAAATCGCAGCTAGCCCTCCGACTCCATCTCCTATTGCTGATGATCCTTCAGCTCTACCATCTCCCATCCCTGGATCCTGGGACACACAGGCCTCTAATACCCTGCATGGCCTAATGGACTTGGTGTCTATCCAGGAAAGGGCAGGGTAGAAGACAATGAATTCTCGGGTCCTGTTTACTTCCTCCTCAGAGAATTCTGAGTCTGAGCTATAAAACAAGTCTGGGAATCTGGATTCCCAGGTTGCACTTCTACCTGATCATTCACCTGATATTCTTTTAGGGACCAGGTAAAAAGTCAGGACATCTGTTTCCATAGCGAGGGACTTATATCCTGCCCACATCAGAGTTATTCCTCATCACAGACTCCCCTGGCTACAGTCATGGGGTCACAAAGAATTGGACATGACTGAGCAACTGCCACTTCCTATGCAGGGGGTGCAGTTTCTATTCCCTGGTTGGGGAGCTAGGAGCCCATATGCCTCATGGCAAAAACACCAAAACATAAAACAGAACCAATATTGTAACAAATGCAATAAAGACTTTAAAAATGGTCCACATAAAAAAAAATCTAAAAAAAATAGAGAAATAGGGACTTCCCTGGTGGTTCAGGGGTTAAGACTGAACTCAAAGTGCATGGGGGCTAGGTTCAATCCCTGGTCAGGGAACCCGATCCCACACACCTCAACTAAAGATCTTGCTTATTGCAACTAAGATCCAGTGCAGCCAAATCAATAAACAAACATTAAAAAAAAAAAAAAGGGAAATAGCAGCCTGGTGTCACCGAATGCTCACCAGCTATGACACCAGCATCACTCAGAGCCGTTGTCCCTAGAATACATCGGCCACATTCTCTGAAACCTGGAGCAGTGAAAACATCTGATCCTGTCCATGATATCTGGGACCTTGCCCTTCTCTCTGGCATTCCTCTTGTTTCTTTTCCCATAACACAAGCTTTCTGAAAAAAAAAAAAAATCCCCTTTGCCACATGTCTCGATTTGGAACCTAGAGTGAATTTGGGGGAGAAATTAGGAGAATCCCATTGTCTTTCGCTCTGAGTCTCTTCCCAGAGACCCTCCCGGACATATTCTCTCTGAAGTCCCCAAAACTAAGGATTATTGAACTTATTGAGAACTTACCACGTGCCAGTAGCCACTGTTCAAAACGTTTTCTGTACGCCAGTGCATTTAACCCTCACAAAGTTGTATTAGCCCCATTTCCAGAAGTGCAAACTGAGATCTAGCTTCTGACTCCTCACTCTTCTCTACATCTCATGTGGATGTGCACAGGGCTTTGGTCTAGTGAACATTTTCCCTGGTCCCAGGACAGGGGCAATCAGGCCTGGACCTTGAGGAAGTTTCTAGAGAGAGGGGAATGCATCAGTTGAAGGTCAGTCACACCACAAGAGGTGTTCAGTCTCCTCCAGACAGGGTCCCTCTGCCATCCTCCACTTTCATGAGTTATCTGTAGATCTGGACAAATGTCCCTGAAATACTTCCAAGCCAATATTGGTGGCTCAGAGGTAAAGAATCCACCTGCCGATCCAGGAGACTTGGGTTGGATCCCTGGGTCGGGAAGATCCCCTGCAGAAGGAAATGGCAACTCACTCCAGTATTCTTGCCTGGAAAATCCCATGGACAGAGAAGCCTGGTGGGGTACAGTCCATGGGATGGCAAAAGAGTCGGACATGACTCAGTAACTAAACAACGAAACAGTTCTGGATGCAGTGTTTTTCTCTGATGCCCTGCATACACAATCCCCTGCTTCTGCACCAACTGTCCACTAGAGGGAGCAATTTCCCAGCAAGTAGAAACTACGTCTGGGCTGTGTTCACTCAGATTCTTGAAGTGTGTATTGGGAGGATGGGGGCGGGGATGATCGGGTCAAGGCATCTCACTCCGAGCTCTCTGGAAGCCTGGGTGTGACGGACAGGGCCTCCAGCTCCTGCCTCACGCAGACCACTCCACTTGCCCTGGTTGGTCATGGGATTCTGCCCATGATCTCACTTGGAGAAAAACTCAGACAACCAAGCTGAGGTCTGAAAACCACAGCACTCCAACATCTTTATCTGCCACCCAGCTCTGATCGCCTCTGATGCTAAGACCCAAGAGCTTTACAACCAGGATTCCTGAAGTCCTTCATTCGGCTCAACAGGAGGAACTTTGGATCTGCTCATTTCCCTTATGACCAGTTTCATTTCTTCAACTCCTTTAACTACAAAAAGATTTTCAGTGAAAAGAAAGTGGAGCCCCTAGGATGACCCTGCTCAGAACCTTTCCTGTTGTTTGTCTGGGCATGGCTACTCCGCCTCTTCCTATCTCAGCCGTTAGTCTGGTGCCGGATGGGAGACATGTCCAGTCCTGACCCACTGGTTCCCCTTCTTTCTTCCAGGAAACCTCCCCAGGACCCCACTGCTGACTCTGCAGATTTCAGGTCTCATTGCATCATTCCTTGACTGTGACCCTGCCAAAGGAAAGGCTTCTTTCCTATTTTTCCTTACTTTCTTCCTCCTATAAAATAATGAATCACAATTCTAAAAAAGCAGTTGTGCCAGAATGGCCAGAGGAGCAGAGAAGCTGAGATAAACCCGGAAGAATCCATGGTTTTAGGAAGTGGGGGCCAGGCCACTAACGAATGGCCTTTTGACTTAGCTTCTTTCCGTGTCAAGGTTCGGAACAGACAGGGCCATTCCAGCGCTGGGGTTCCAGTGCCTACGGCAGCTTACTGAGACTCCAGGACTCCATCTGTCCAGCACTGGCCCACAGCCATTTCCTTCCTCATCTGCTCACCCCTTCCTCCCACACAGTGAAAGCTACCTACCCCTTCCTGATCTGTTGCAATGACTTTCTCCGTTCTCTAGTCACGCCCTGGTGGCTCAGATGGTAAAGAATCTGCCTGCAATGCGGGAGACTTGGGTTCGATCCCTGGGTTGGGAAGATTACCCTGGAGAAGGGAATGGCAACCCACTCCAGCATCCTTGCCTGGAGAATTCCGTGGACAGAGGAGCCTGGCAGGCTACAGTCTGTGAGGTCCCAAAGAGTCAGACATGACTGAGTCACCAGCACTTTCATTTTTCTCACTAGTCACTCCCATCCATCTATGGTCAGTCCCGGAGAAAAAGTGATCTTATGTGGATTGAGACCTCAGAGGCAGTCTGGTGACAAGAGACTTTATAGTTAAGTGGCACTTTTTAGTAAAGAAGAGACATAAGCAGGACCTGCCTTAAAGGGTGGGGTGAAGATGCGGACATAGAGGACAGGCTTGTGGACACAGTGGGGAAGGAAAGGGTGGGATGAATTGAGAGAACAGCAGTGAAGAGTATGCATGACCAAATGCGAAATAGATAGCAAGTGGGAATTTGCTGTCTGACACAGAAGGCTCAACCCAGTGCTCTGTGACAACCTCGAGGGATGGGACGAGGAGGTAGATGGGAGGGGGTTTCAGGAGGGAAGGGACATATGTATGCCTGTGGCTGATTCCTGTTGATGTATGGCAAAAGCCAACACAATATTGTGAAGTAGCTATCCTCTAATTTTAAAAAAAAAATTGAGTGAAAAAGGAAAATAGGTGGGGTGAGATTAGAGAAGAGGGTTGTACAGATTTAGTTCAGGATGGGCAGAAGAACAGGCAAAAAGCAGGAATCTCAGTCTGCCGGAATTTGCTCCAGGAAAAGGAGGAAAGTTATTTAGCAATTTCAGAATTTCTAAAGGAGCTTGGAGTCATGTTTTCGAGCAGCAGTCCCCAGTCATTTTGGCACCAGGGACCGGTTTAATGGAAGACAGTTCTTCCACAAACTGGGGCGCCTGGGATGGTTTCCGGATGATTCAAGCACACTAGATTTATAGTGCACGCTTTTTCTATTATCATTACATCAGCTCCACCTCAGATCATCAGGCATTAGCTCTCAGAGGTTGGGGACCCCTGCTTTAGAGGATCTTGAATGTCAAGGTGGACAGTTTGGGTTTAATTCTGAAAGTGATAAGGAGATACTGAGGATGTTTGGCCAGAAGGAAAGCCGCAGTGCCATAATCAGAAGTGATCTCGTGGAGGAGAGAGCTGCGGGCCGGTTGGGGTGTGGGAAAGATGACCTGAGAGCCGGTCTCTGCAATGATCCAGGCAAGAAGTGATGGTGAGGGCGGAGGACGTGCCAGCCTATAGGGGATTTCTGGATGATCTCCAGTCGTGGGGACAGAGAGAAAGGTCAGTGATGTAGAGTCTCGAGCCAGCTCCCCCGACACCACAAGCTGGCATTTACAAGCATGTTCGCCCTATGCCTCAAATTCTCTTCCCTTTGTCACTATCTCCTGGAGTCCAGCTGCAAAGGTTTAAGAACGAGCATTTAAAGAGACAGGGTCTCCTTTTGATGAATGGTCCCCTAAGATGCCTCTGCAGTCTATGAGCTTGGTCTGCTCTTCTTTAAAAAATGGAACCCAGACTTGTATTGTATGGAAACTAGCCTCCCCATCAAAGTTTAAGATCAGCTAGAGGGCGCCGCCTACCTGCCAGTCTGGGGAGAGAGCACTGTGGTCAGTAACAGTGTACTCGGGAGCACGCGGAGCTGGAAATGTCCAGGCCTGGGAGGCGGAGGTGGTGGTGTTCATCACAAAAGCGGCATTGGCTGCCTGTGCACTTAGGCATGTCAGCTTCTCCTTCTGGGCCTCCGTTTCCCTCTCCATTCAGTGGAGATGATACTGTACCACAGGCAGGAAGTGGAAGAACTGGTAAGGGACCTCACCGTTTCCCACAGTCCCAGGAGTCATGTCTTGGGAGGAGCTGGAAGGCACCATGTTTCAAATCCACACTCAGGGCTCATCAGGGGCCTGGGTTACTATAAACCCACTCCTGGCTCAGTCACTGCCTGCCTAGACAGAGACATGTTTCATCAAAGCCTCCAAGAAGGCCCCCAAATTCTGGGAGCAATCAGCATCTTCATTCATCCTCAGGCTGGGTTCAGTAGTCCTGTGTGTCTCTTCTGCCACCAAGATCCCATCCCAAGCGGCCACTGAGAGTGACCCCTAGTGACTTCCCTGGTGGTCCAGTGGTTAAGAATCCGCCTGGCAATGCAGGGGACTTGGGTTCAATCCCTGGTCGGGCAACTAAGTTCCCACATGCCTCAGCACAACTACTGAGTCAGAGGGCCACAACTAGTGTTCATGCGTTGCAGTGAAAGATCCCCCAAGATGCAGTGAAGACCCTGTGTGCTGCAGCTAAGACGTGATGCAGCCAAATAAATAAATCTTTTTTTTAAAAAAGAGAGTGACCTTTAAACCTGGTGGCTCAGACGGTAAAAGCATCTGCCTACAATGCGGGAGACCTGGGTTCGATCCCTGGATTGGGCAGATCCCCTGGAAAAGGAAGTGGCAACCCACTCTAGTACTCTTACCTGGGAATTCCCATGGACGGAGGAGCCTGGTGGGCTAGAGTCCATGGGGTCGCTAAGAGTCGGACACAACTGAGCGACTTCACTTTAAACCTCCAGTGGAGTGGAGGCGCACACAGTGAGTCAAAGTCCAGATGACTAGGATGCCACCATATGGGTCCATACTCAGAAGCCTCTCTGGTGCTGGGCAGGTCTTGGGTAGAAGGTGGGGGATGGTGAGAGGCAGGGAGGGTGAGTTAGCTCTGTATGTACGACCACAAATAGAATCTGCTAGCACTCCGTTCGTAAAGCTATAGCTCTTCATTTTTAAACAGTCCTCAGCCCATTTGTCCTCCCACTCCTGTCCACGAACTTGTAAACTCTAAGCCCTGGAGACTCTGGGCCTCTGATAGAGAAGAGTTCCCATCAGGGGCCGGGAGCCAAACTCGGATGCATGGACACGTAATTGGATATCACCCCCTCTCTTCCTTAGGCTGTGCCTCTGCACTAAATTGCCAACTGAGTTATTGACAAATCATTTTCCTTCCATGACCCAGTGTACCCACCCATGAATGTGCTTCTGCCCTAGATCCATGGCTTCCAAACTGGCTGTGAATGGAAATCAGCAGGATTCCTTCTAAAAACACGGGTTTCCAGAACTTATCCCAAGATGCTGAGTCAACCCATTGGCTTACGGCTGTGTATCCATTCCGAGATTTTGATCAGTTTCCTTAGGGACCTGAGGCCCAGTTGGGATGCTTGCTGAGGTTCCTTTGTGCTGTTAATGCTTGGATTCTGCCCGCTTCTATCTTGAATTTGAACTTGCATGGTAGTCTTGGCAAGGACCTGCTCACCTCCAGTCCTGGCTCATCACAAACCAGCTGCGTCACCTGCTGAAAAGCACGTTATGTCTTTCTTCTAATACCTCTCTCCATCATTTCTGTGATTCTGTGATCTCTGAATAAACCTGGGGCAACGCTGTAAAATGTAGCTCAGGCTTGAGATTCCCAGGCTATTCGTCCACCTGACCTTGATGTGTGTCTTGGGAGTCACTTAAGAAGGTGGACACCAGCTTCCACTGCAGCAGCCTCATTTCTTTCCCAATATTAACCCCGCCCACTACCAGCTTATTGTCTAGACCACAGCCTTGCCATCCACCCACTCCTAAATGACAAGCACTGCTGTTGTTGTCTGTGCTTTAGTTAACAGCTAACTAGGAAGCCCCCCGGGAAAGGAGAGAGAGAGAGAAAAAAAACAACAACATAAGGATCCTGTCCTAGGGAGGGCAGTCTGGCAGCTGGCCAAAACAGCTGCAGAACTTGAGCAGTCTCGAGTTTCGTTTTAGCTTTCACATGAAGGTTTCCCACATCCAGATG
Source organism: Muntiacus reevesi (assembly GCF_963930625.1). Taxonomy (NCBI): domain Eukaryota; kingdom Metazoa; phylum Chordata; class Mammalia; order Artiodactyla; family Cervidae; genus Muntiacus; species Muntiacus reevesi. The sequence continues at coordinate 45,960,911 of NC_089266.1, forward strand.
GAAACCAAAACCAAAGGCGGGAAATTGTGCAATCAATGGAATTTGCTGATGGCAGTCTTTGAACTTCCCACGGAATCTGAGTGAGGTGCCTCTCGGTGTCTGTCTTCCCTGGGATCTGTCTCCTGTTCCTTCTGGGGGTCCAGAACCTTCTGCACCTCTGGTTCAAGTGCAGGTCTGAGGAGCCCATTCTCCACTGTTCCCAGGAGACCCTGTCTATTTCCTCATCTATAGCACAGGTCTTCCAGAAGGTCCATCTCTACTACCTCTTTTCCAAGAAACATGAAGACAGTTACAGGAACACTTTGAATGGTGCACATCCTTGGTACCTCCCTAGCATCCTCTGGTCACTACATCTCCCTCATGATGAATATTCATAACTGCTGACTTAGTAAATACTGTGGTGGTGCTGTTTAGTTGCTAAGTCCCATCCAACTCCTTTGCAGGCCGGTGGACTATAATCTGCCAGGCTCCTCTTTCCATGGGGTTTCCTAGACAAGAATACTGGATTGGACTGCCATTTCCTCCTCCAGGGGATCTTCCCAACCCAGGGATTGAACCCGCATCTCCTACATTGACAGGTGGCTTCTTTATCACTGAGCTGCCTGGGAAGCCCCAGGAAATACTTACTATATGCTTATGACACACTCTTCAGTGCCCTCCTGTGTCAACTCTTTTTAGGCACTCATTTTACTGGTAGGGAGACTGAGGTGCAGAGATCTGAAATAAGCATCTGGGTAACCAAATCCTAGCAGTCTGACTCCAGAGTTCATGATCTTAACCACTCTCCTGTCTCTGAGATGGAGCTACACAGGAAAGAACACTTCCCAGCTGATCCCTAATGTCCAAAATGTCCAATCTCAGACTGGACTCACTTCAAGATGATCTTGGGAGAAAAAAATTGATGGAACATAGGTATCTCCTGGCTCAGAAATGTCTGACATGTCACAAAACTGGAGTCCTCCCTAACACTGTGTCCTTGGAGGACATCAGTAAAGAGCCTCATTACTATTTCTCAGAGGCCAGCACAAGACCTTGTTATCCTTACTATCATCCTCTTGGGCTGACATCTGCACAGAAACCAACTCACCATCCCTGACCGTGAGCATCCCCATGTTTCATAGATGAGGCAGGTGGGCCTAATGGAATCAGTTTAGGTCACACAGCTACTTAGCAGGCAAGCTAGGATTATGCCTGCTTGCCCTTAATCCCTTGCATTTTGAAGAACCCACTTGTCCTGATAAAAGAGTTTTAATCCTATTTCTAGCTCTTGCTTCCAGATGCACCTCTGCATCATGCCATCTCACTGGAGAATAAAAATTTCCTGGCTTACTTAGTGGCCTTGCATGTGGACTGCGACTAAATATAAACTGGATCCCCAAACCATGCTCTACTATGTATATCCGACATGATGCAATTGGTGGGGACAGTCCCAGAGTTTAAAAAAGCTGCCATTCTGGAAAGGCTTAAGTTCCTTCCTCTAAGGGGAAATCCTGAGGTCTAGACTATGTTTCATGTTCTGTAACTTTTGTATTAAGAGGTGATACTGTGTTTTCAAAATATGAAATGTACAAGAGATAGAGTTTCTCTTATAAATAAGGGAAAAATAAGTGAATTTGCAAGCTAAGGAGACTATCAATTACAAGATAAAAAACTCAAACCAATGAACATATACACAAAGAACCAACCTACACATAAAAGTTTAAACAATGGAGTGGTTTCTTTTTACTTACTTTTTTTTTTTTCTTTTCTTTTTTTTTTTTTTACTTACTTTTTAATTGAGGTAATACTCTCCAAAAATAAAATTCAGTGAAGATAAGTCTGTTTTATACATGTCTACATTTATGTGGGGCTTCTCTGATAGCTCAGTTGGTAAAGAATCTTCCTGTAATGCTGGAAACCTCGGTTCTATTCCTGGGTCAGGAAGATCTGCTGGAGAAAGGATAGGCTACCCACTCCAGTATTCTCAGGCTTCCATTGTGGTTCAGCTGGTAAACAATCTACCTACAATGCGAGAGACCTGGGTTTGATCCCTGGGTTGGGAAGATCCCCTAGAGAAGGGAAACACTACGCACTCTAGTATTCTGGCCTGGAGAATTCCATGGGCTGTATAGTCCATGGGGTCGCAAAGAGTCAGACACAACTGAGCAACTTTCACTCATTATGGGGCTTCCCAGGTGGTGCTAGTGGTAAAGAACCCGCCTGCCAATTCAGGAGACACAGGTTGGATCCCTGGGTTGGGAAGATCCCTTGGAGGAGGACATGGCAATCCAATCCAGTATTCTTGCCTGGAGAATCCCATGGACAGAAGAGCCTGGTGGGCTACAGTTCATGGGGTTGCAAAGAGTGGGATACAACTGAAGTGACTTGGCACGTTTGCACCTACACTCCATGTAGCTGCATCTCGAATCAACATTTGTAGAACTTTTCCAAACCCCAGAAGTCTCCCTGAGGTCCCTGCCAGTTAATATCCCCAAAGGGGACTTCCCTGGTGGTCCACTGGTTAAGACTCCATGCTTCCAATGAAGGGGGTCATGGGTTCAATCCCTGGTTGGGGAACTAAGATGCTGCATGCTGCATGGCACACACACACAAAAAATTAATTAAAAAAAAATAGCAACTAAAAAAATCCCAGAAAATAATTTTAAAAAAATTTTCCCAAAAGGGAGACTCTAGTCTGAATTCTATCACTATAGGTTAGTTTGGCCCATATGTAAAATCATATTTTTATTAATAAAGCATCACACATTTTAAAAGAATAATTCATTTGTTTTCTACTACTATCATAATTAAGTACCACTAAAATCAGTGATTTATACAACACAAATTCATTATCTTACAGTGCTGAAGGTGAGATCCAGGTCTCATCAGACTAAAATCAAGGTGTTGGCAGAACTGTGTTTTTCTCTAGAAGCTATAGAGAAGACTCAATTTTCTTGATCATTCAGGGTGTTGGCAGAATTCAGTTCTTTTGGTTTATTGGACTGAGATCTTTATTTTTTGATGACTGTCAGCAGAGGGCTGTTCGCCGATTCTAGAAGCCACTAGAACCCTTGGCTCTGAGCCCCGTTCCTCCGTCTTCAAAGCCAGCAACAGCATGTCGAGTCTCTCTCACACACAGCTGGGATCTCTTCTCCTTCTGTCTCATCTCTCCGATGCCGTAGGACAGGGTCTCCACTTTCAGGGGCTGTGTGATTAGGTCGGGCCCACCTGGATAACCCGCTGCTCCCCCATCTCAAGTTCTGAACCTGGAACCATATGTGCAAAGATCCCTTTGCCATGTAAGACAACATTCTCACCCGTTCCAGCGACTGGGACTGGACATTTGGGGAGTCCATGATTCTCTTTACCACAAATTGTAAATGTTGTCCAGGGTAAAACTTTCTAGAAAGCTATAGGGTAATACATGTTAAAAGCGTCAACATTTCATGCATTGTGATATGTTAATTCTATAGCTACAAAAAGAAATAAAGATGTGGGTCAGGATTTTACACTGATTTTTTCCTCACAATGTTAACTTTAAAGGTGAAAATACAAATCATATATATACCCAATTACAGTGAAAGACTTTAATTATGGTATGTGTATGGTATGCAAAATGGACCACTATGAAGCCTTTAAAATTCAAGCAACTGAAGAATACCTAATGACTCAGAAGAGTACATGACCAGTGTTAAGGAAAGAAAGCTATAAATATTATCACATGTGCATTATGTCTAGATATGTGTGTATGTACATGGATATATGGATATATATGTGTATCTATATACACATACATGTGTATAGATATACCAAAACACATATATACTTTCATATGTATGCATACATACTGCTATATATAGCAGCATACATACTGCTATATATACACACATACACACACAGAGAGAAATCAAGAGAGAAGAAAGGGTTAAAATAAACAGGTTTCAGCCAGATTCAATCTTAGTATTTAAGATGCAGGTAGGGTGATCATTCTTTGTCACTTGCCCAGGACCGGGGGGTTTCCTGGGACACTAGTCATTTAGTACTAAAAACAGGAAATCACAGGCCAAACCAGGACGAGTCAGTCACCCACCCTAAATGCAAATGTATTTTGTCCTTTCCTTTTGGCATTTCCGTATATTTTTTGTTTCCAGCAAAGAGCAGGCAATCACTTGAAAATCATTAAAAGTCCTGCAGGTGTGTTACTCTGAGTTGGGAAAATGCCAGAGTCTGGGCCTGGGAAACATTTCAGAAGCCTCAGAAACATTTGAAAGTGTTACAAATCCTCTCAGTGTATCAGACAAGTGAAAGAAGAGCAGCGCCTTCCACCGAGGAAACAGATCTGAAGTCCGAGGGCAGATTCAGGAAGAAGTACCCTAATTCTGGATGGCAGCTGCCCCCGTAAACAAACAAGACTCCTTCCCTCTGAGCCTGTGTGATTGAGGGACCTTGGAGATTGAAATGGAAAAGCAATCAGTTAAAGACCGGAAAGCTAAAACTGAATACTTGGGAGCTGTGAATTGCAATGACAATTTCTTACCGGAGGTCCCTAGTGTGGGCATGGAGCCAGGGTTGCTGATGCAGGCTAGTGCGCAGGCGCCTGCGCAGAAGGCTCCGACTCCGCGGCAGTGCGTTGCTAAGTGCCTGGCTGGCTGATGTCTGGATGCCTTGGGAGGTGTTCTACATTTTTCATTCTGTTCCTGTGATAGAGTACTTTAATGTTTGTGATACCACCCTAAAGTTTCTACAACTGACTGAATGTTATACATTCCTATCTTTAAAAATGTAGGAAAAAAGTTATTTTTGACATAGAAAAAAAAAAAGTGAGCCTCAGAATGTTATGGAGCATAATACATATGATTGAATCAGGTAGACAGCTCTCAATTTTTTAAAGACTTTATTTTGTATTGAAGTATAGCCAGTTAACAATGTGATAGTCTCAGGTGACATCAAGGGGACTCAGCCATACATAGACATGTATTCATTCTCCTCCAAACTCCCCTCCCATCCAGGTCAATTTTTTAAAAACACAAATAGAGGGACTTCCCTGTTGGTCCAGTGGTTAATTCTCCCGCTGCCAATGCATAAGGCATGGGTTTGTTCCCTGGTCGCGGAACTAAATTTCCACGTGCCTTGGGGTTCAGCCAAAAGCTAAAACAAACAAACCAAAAACAAACAAAGAAAGAAAACCACAGAGAAATACAAGAGAGTGGCTGTCTGGTACGTGACACAGAACATGTCAAAGCACAATGACTCCTTCACAGGGCTTACCAGCTATTCACCCAGAGGCTCTTAGCCTTCATAAGCCTAATTGTGATCTTCATAAATAATAAAATCCAAATATCCCTCGAAGGACCAGTTAACACTTGCGTTCATTAAGGGCTTTATGATAATTTCCCACTTCACTGAGTTGAAGTGAATAACTTGATATGGCAATCATTAGTGTAGTTCCATGACATTTAGATAACAGTCAGTTGGGGAACAGGGTAGCAAAAAATGTACAACGTATTTGATTTAGAGTGCTAAATGTGAAACCACTTAGACTCACCACTTTGCCTCAAGTTAAAATTAAAAAAAAAAAAAAGTAAAGAGTGGACTGTTTTGGGACTTCCCCGGCCATCTAGTGGTTAACTCTCTGAGCTCCCACTGCAGGGGACACAGGTTCATTCCCTGGTTTGGGAAACTAAGATCCTTCATGAAACATGGCTCAGCCAAAATAAACAAGTAAAGGATGGACTGTTTTTAATGAGAATTATTAAAAATGGTTAAACCTAGGAATGTCACATAGCACAGACATTTCTTTACAACAGCTAATCGTTACTAAACTGATGTGGGTAACAGGGAACGTGTGGTGGACTAGAGAGAACCACTCATATTTCTAGTGTTTGAGCTTCTACCAATTGTAGGATTATTCTTCCATGCCATCTTGAAGATAGGCAAGGGGTATGACCCCTTTTGTGTCACTCCAGGGAGAAGCCGTTAAGAGCTAGTTTAAGAATCTCCATGTCCCTTTGACTTGCCCCAGTGACCAGGGATGTTTCTGATTGATAAAGATCCCAACAGGCCAAGTGAAGAAAGACTACAGCAGAATTAGCACCCTCTGCTCAGTTATTAGTGAAGAAACTATTCAAAGCAGGATGAGAGGCCACCTATCAAGTAATCCTCTTTGAAATCATTTACATTCCAACTGGGCCCACAATTGCTGTGCCATGCTGTATCTCACTGTTCCATGCATTGCCCTTGAAATCAGGGCCCTGGGAAGAGGCTGGCCTAGAATGCCTGAGACCTGGGTGCTTTGTTTTGTACACGTAAGACACATATCTGCTTTGCCCTGTTCCTCAGCTGTTCCATCAATAAAGCTGAAATAATGTGTACACTTCAAAAATACAGGAATCCAACAAAGTCCATTTCACCTCTCATTCTTAAAGTTGTGTCTTCAGACCACAGACCACATTGCCTTGGCCACCAGTGGGGACAGACCAGGATAAGGCATTACCTGGAATCCATACTACCTAACTAGCCAGGAGCATAAGGTCAGGGTAACTTCTATCCACATCCCAGTGGTAGCCCCAAAGCCCCAGGAGAAACTGAACAGCTTGTTGCCATCAAAATTCCTATTGATTCCTTTGAGTTATTGTAAAGGACAAAAACAGACATTGTAGATAGCCTCAAAAGGTCCTCTGTTTTTTATCAGTTATTAAGCATTGAGTGGGGAATGGTGATATAAGGGCTTGGGGGGTTAAACTACATATTCCCAAGTTGAAATAGAATCTATTCTTGTTCTTCTTGTTAAGACCTATAAGGTAATCCTCTTTGAGATCATTTACATTCCAAGTGGGCCCACACATGCTTACCTTTGTGACATGAACGTACAGACACAGGACACTGGGGTCTCTGTTAGAATGAAGACCATGCCTGTACCAGGAACCAAAGAAGCAGGCCCAGTGTGTAACTGGGCATAGCGATGGCATCTCTGAGTTCCAGTTTTGGGTTTTTGCTACATTGTCAGAGTGACTCTGAGTAAATCAGCTTACCATTCTGTGCCTCAGTGTATATGTCTGTAAATGAAGCATCTAAACCAGGTTAACGGCTCCCGAACTGGTCATGGTTAAAAGCCACCTGGAACACTTCAAAGAGAATTCGAGGCATTATCTCCAAAGATTCTGAGTGAGTATGTTAGAGTGGGTTAAGGCAGCCTTTCCATATTATAAGTCACTGCCCAGGGCATTCTGGTGTGATAGGCAGATCTGGGGACCGGTGCACTGGATGGTCTTTGGGGTTCCTGGGCACCTCTCCGTATTTTCCTGCCTGGTTCTTGTCTTCTAACTTGAAATTGAATAATGGCTTTCATGCTGACATGCCCATTTACCAGCCCTGGCTTGTCACAGGCAGTTGTACAACTTTATGACAAATCATTTCACCTCTATAATTCATTCTCTCAAGGGAAAAAGATTGAATAAATTAAATGCACTTTTTTCTAACTCATTCTATAATTTTGTGAGCACCGAGGACATTTGGGACAGTCCTGGAAAATGAAAGCAGGAACTTTGATTCCCGAGATCCTCTCCCGTCTAATCACACTCCTTAAGAGCCACATTTCCACATACTACAAACAATACAATCCTGTGATCCAACTTCTGGGCATATATTCAGAGAGAATCACAGTTTGAAATGATACATGCACCTTAATGTTCATTGAAGAACTATTTACAATAGCCGGGACACGGAAGCAACCTAAATGTCTATCAACAGAGGAATGGATAAAAAGGATGTGGTCCACAGGTACAGGGCTTCCCTGGTGGCTCAGACGGTAAAGAATCTGCCTACAATGCAGAAGAGCCAGGTTTGATCCCGGGGTTGGGAAGATCCTCTGGAGAAGCGAAGGGCAACCCACTCCAGTATTCTTGCCTGGAGAATCCCTTGGATAGGGGAGCCTGGCAGGCTACAGTCCATGGGATCACAGCAGAGTTGAACACACATATATATGATGGAATATTACTCAGCCATAAAAAAGGATGCAATAATATCATTTGTAGTAGTATGAATAGACCTAGAGATTGTTATACTGAGTGAAGTAAGTCAAACAGAGAAAGACAAATATAATATGATGTTGCTAATATGTGGAATCTAAAAAAATAGTACAAATGAACTCATTTGCAAAACAGGAATAGAGTTACAGCTGTAGAAAGCGAACTTATGGTTACCAGGGGAGGAAGAAATGGGGGAGAGATAAACTGGGAGCTTAAGACCGACATATACAAACTACAACAGATAACTAATAAAGACCTACTGTATAGCACAGAGAACTCTTTTCAATACTTGATAACTACCTATATGGGAGAAGAATCTAAAAAAGAGTGGATATATGCATGTGTATAACTTATTCACTTTGCTGGATAGCAGAAGCTACTACAACATTGTGAATCAGCTAGACGCTAAGAAAAATTCTTTAAAAAAGAAGGAAGCAGTAAAAAACAAACAAAATGAAGCAAAACAATTAGCACAAAAACAAAACAAAGTACATAAGAACTCAGATCCACTTCCACAGCAGGGTACCCACTTCTGGCCCTCTTTTAACAGAGGTTGTTTCTGATCTCTGGTGCCCCTTCACAGCCACTGACCCCTAAGTGAGCTGTCAAAACTGCTTAAGGAACATGCACGTTGGAAGGATGCTAAGGAGAAAAGAGAGAAGGCAGAGTGACCACTTCCTTAAACAACAGCATAACCACGCTACTGGAAAGAACAGCTGCTGAACTTGCATGGCCTAAAGTTTCGTTTTAACTTTTTATGTTGGGATTTCTTGAATTCAACTTGAGGACAAAACAATAGAGGGAAATTGCATAATCAAACTGACTCACCACTTGAGGTCTCTGAGCTCCTTGAAGAATTAAGACTTGGTGCCTCTTGGTGTGTCAGCCCTGGGGTTCGACCTTCATCCCCACTGTGGACCCCAGAACATTCTATGTGTCTGATTCATGGCAGGATCCCACGACCACACTTCTCTTCCTCTGGGGGTCTCTTTTTTTCCCCTCATCTACAATCCAGACATTCCTAGCAGTCTATTTTTACCACATATCTTAGTTGGAAGCAATTTTAAGGACAATTAATACAAGAGACCAGGGACCACACTGTGGGTCCCTTTCTAGCACGATCTAGACACAATACCTTTCTTATTTGACTATTAATAACAGCTAGCTTATTGATCACTCATCATATGTTACTGAGGGTTTCCCCAGTGGCTCAGCAGTAAAAAATCCACCTTGTAGTGCAGGAGACATGAGTTCAATCCCTGAATTGAGGACATCCCCTGGAAGAGGAAATGGCAACCCACTCCAGTATTCTTGCTGGGAAAATTCCATGCACAGAGGAACCCGAGAGGCTACAGTCCATGGCGTCGCAAAGAGTCGAACATAGCTGAGCAGCTGAGAATGCATGCACACATATGTTACTCACTCTGCAAAGCAAGTTTTGGATATCAGATCACTTAATATTCACAATAAACCCCATTTCCACATAAGAATAGGCGAGTAAAGAATATCTGACACAGATATTAACTAGTATTCCTTGTATCCAGATCCAGACTTTTAACCACCATGCTATTCATCTTCTCCTAGGGCTGACAGCTAAGTACATTTCTCTGCCAGTTCTCTTGGCATGCTAGCTTCTTAGTCTCTGAGTGGATACTTCCCAAACATAGATGAATTAAGTTACAGAAGAGATTAAATATGATTTAATCCAGGAACAACATCTGTGTTATACAGATAGTACCACTTTCTATTGCTGCATCCTTGGCAGACATCACTAATCAATCACAACATTGCATTCAATAACCCAAGGTAAGGCTTCACTGGAGCTTTTGTTTGGTTCTTTTGTTTTTTTTTTGTTTTTTTTTTTTTCCAACAAGCCTTCCTGTTTATCTGCCATCAATCCATTAAGTTAAAAAATTATTGAAAACGATTTGTCATCCCTGAACTTGTCAAACCTTTCTATTTGATAGATAAGGACAATGAATTTAGGAATCAAGATTTATCCATGGTCAGACTGGGCAGGTCATTGGCTCATTATTGGCTCCATCAGGATTAGAATTGAGTTACTTGACCATTAGTTCCCTTCATTTGACTAACGCTTGTTGATTCTCAACAATATCATTTTTGCTACTAATTGTGTCATCTGCTTATGGATGAACTTTCCATATGAAGGCAGCTCAGGGGAGAAATTAATAGGGTCTTGAAAGTTTTGTGTGAGACAGTGACTTTATTTCTGAACAAAAAAATGTGTGCAAATGACCTCTTAGACAACACACTCCCACAGAGGTCAGGGCTACAAGGTACATCTGGCAAGAGGACTGTCTGGAAGAACTCAAGTTCCCTTCTGGTCATAAGAAATTCTGATGACAGTGATTTATCCCATGTTCTGCAAATTCTCTACTCTTATAAGTCTGCACAGTATAATAAAAGGAAAATGCATGATATAAATGTTCTAAAGTCTCTTGGGAATCAGTAAGAACAATAAAAGGCCATATATTATAGAAACATGAATGAGTTAATCACAAGAAAAAAATAATTAACGCACTTGCTAAAAACAACAAATACATTAGAATGTAAGCAAAATAGTGCTGTGCTTTTTATTTACTTTATGTGGAAGCTTAATTTATATACAATAAAGTGCAGACACTTTAAGTGTACAATTTCATGAATTTTTAGTAGACATCTGCTTAAGTACCCCTCTGAGTAAGATAAAGAACATGCCTGCCTCTAAAAAGACTTCTGCATGATGTCAGCACCACAAAGGAAACTGCTATTCCATTGCTTAGTTTTACCCTTTAACAAGATAAATATCTTTTTCTTAGCAATTGTCAAATATTTTTAAGAACAATAAACTCACATTTTAATGAAGATGGAAATCTTCCAGCACTGTAATAATGATGTAATTTGATTAAGAGCCTTAATAATAGCCATATAACTTGATTTATTAATCCTTTAGCTATAGAATGGGAGACAATAATGATTATGTTACATCAGTTTTCTCATAATTGTTGTTTATGATTGTGAAAAAGTGGAAATTGTGTAATTTCCAACTGTAGAGAAAGGCTTCACTTAATTATGGTGACTTTATATATGGACCCTTATGGAATATTTAACATTCAAGATTATTGGGGAATATTGAATGATTTGTGAAAAGTCTGGAAATGTTCATTGAAAAGGCAATATGCGAACTTGGATTTGATGAAGAGATTTTAGCTAGAATACCAAAATGAACATCTATGAAAGGAAAAATTGATAAATTGAACTTTATTAAAATTTAAAACTTTTGCTCTGTGAAAAATATTGTTAAGAAAATAAGCTACAAACTGTGGAGAAAATATTTGCAATGCACATAGCTGGTAAAGGATTTGAATGCAAAATGTAAAAAGAAGTTTTCAAAGTCAGTTGTAAGGAAACAAACAACCTAATTTTTTAAGCAGGCAAAACACTGGACACCAAAAGTAAATGGCATTTTTCAAACAGATCTGTTCTATCCGAATCTGCATGAAATACTGGATTTCTTTGTATCATTTCTCTTGGAAAGAAACTTTAGTGTCTGATAAAATATTTGGAAATCACCACGTGGCAAGATTGTAGGCTTCCCTGGGGGCTCAGTGGTAAAGAATCTACCTGCCAATGCAGGAGATGCAGGTTCAATTTCTGGGTCTGGAAGATCCCCTGGAGAAGGAAATGTCAGCCTGCTCCAGTACTCTTGCCTGGGAAATTCCATGGACAGAGGAGCCTGATGGGCTACAGTCCATGGTGTTACAAAGAGTGGGACAGAACTTAGCAACTAAAACAACAGCAATCCTACAAGATCAGTATGTGTTATCCAGTTCTTAGGCTCCATGACAGAACATTCCAGAGCCTGAAGACTTGAAGATGCTTGGATTTACCATTCTGCCAAGATTCTCTCAAGCTACCTATGTGAGATATTAAAGGAGTGCAACTGGCTTAGGATGGCAGAGACCAGAGATGGACAAATAGCCCAGGCAAAGACTTAGAGCCCCTTCCCTGACCTCCTGGACCTTGAGGAGGCCCCAGACCCTTGATTCTTCCCACCCCACTAGGAACTCAGCTTCCACTCTTCCTTTCCAACAGATCATGTTCCGTTTCAAAGAAATCAGAGCTCTTAATAGTCTAATGACGTCACTTTGTACATTTTGCTGGCATGGCCACACATCCTTTCACCTCTGCTCCACCGCCCCAACAGATGATGGAAACTGCACAACTTCCTTTTCTTGGTGTTCGGAAATCACCACCAGGATCTGGTGCTTACTCAGCACATTCAGGGGCTTCTTCGGTCCTTCCTTAAGCATGACGCTACCCATGCACTCTGCTCCCTATAAAAGGCAGGCAGATCAGTCAGAGGAGCCAGATTTCCAGAGACTGAGACCAATTCAGCAACCACCAACTCTCAGACTGAAGCCCCTGGTGCTCACCCTCCAACATGAAGGTCTCCGCTGGGATTCTGTGTCTGCTGCTCGTGGCAGCCGCCTTCAGCACCCAGGTGCTCGCTCAGCCAGGTAAGGCTCCTCTCTTCTTCAGCCTTAACGATTTCACTACCCCAGCTACTAACCCCAGGCATAAGTCACCCCATGCTTGCTGCGTCACCTCCATTGCAAGGATGGAGAAAGTGAAAGTAAGGGAGGAATTAAGAAGAGCTGGCACCTCACAGCTGGTCAGAGGCAGGACCAAAACTAGAAGCTGAGGCCCCTGGGGCCAGGCTCCATTATCTTGCCCAGTACCACCTTTGGGACACTAAATGCAATCTCAACAATCCTCATCTTGTTTGGGGATGGGGCACAGAAGGAAGGATCATTTCTCATTGTGGATGGAAAAGACATTTCAGGCAATAGTAGAGAGGAGGAAATTCTTGCTGGAGGCTTCCAATGTTGGATTATGGTCCAGCGTAACTTCCAGAATGGTGACTGTGAAGGATAAAGACCCATGGGCATCTACCTCAGCATGTGACATAGGTTGGCTCTAAGCCCATGGGGATAGAGCTGGGAAGCAAGTTTTTAGAATCTTCCCAGGTTTAGAGGTTTTGGATCAATAGAATCTCTGAATCACACTACAAGGATTAATCTTGTTACTCAAGAGTTCCCCATTTGCAGTCAACAATGAGAGACCCCACAGTTCAGTAGAAGAAACTGACTCACGGGTACCATTTTACCTGTGTGATCTGGACTAAGGCTCTGAATGTGGGAGTGGTGGGTCCTAGCTAGAATTCCAGCACTAGCTTTATCTCCTGTCTTCTTCATTTTCTCTGACACATGTGTGCTTACAACACATCATAACTCTCTGGTTCTTTGCAAAATGTTTTTCAGATTCAGTTTCTATCCCAATCACCTGCTGCTTTCATGTGATAAATGGGAAGATCCCCTTCAAGAAGCTGGACAGCTACACGAGAATCACCAACAGCCAGTGTCCCCAGGAAGCTGTGATGTAAGTGGACCATGCCCTGGCACCCACAGCCAAAAGTTCTATCTGAGCTCTGTGTGTCCAGATGAGTCAGATAAATGAAACACCTAAGCCAAAGGACCCTTCACTCCATAGACAAACTGAACCCACAAGAAGGAAAATATATACACTCCGGGCTCCTTTTCTAGGAGCTTGGTCAGATCATCCAAGTTCCTTTAGCCAAGGGTCTGGAGGGCTTCCCCTCTGGCAGTGACAGCAGAACTTCTTTTCTGGAAAAGAGGTTTCTTCCTCCCATTTCCCCTTCTTCTTGTCCCCATTCAGGCTCCTCAACCAGGGAGCAAGGGCTAATCAGCTTTAGGGACCAATGGATCAGACTCCTGGGAAAAATCCTCAAGACACTCCATTTAACTCTGTCCTCTCTTCCCCACAGCTTCAAGACCAAAGCGGACAAGGAAGTCTGTGCTGACCCCAAACAGAAGTGGGTCCAGAATTCCATAAAGCTCCTGGACCAAAAGTCCCGAACACCGAAGCCTTGAACCTTCATACCTGGACTGAGAGACAGAATCTTGGAAAATCTTATTTATTTCTTCCCAACCTTCCCCAAGTGTCTTATTTTATTATAGTGGCCAAAAAGAGGTTATTTTTAAAAAAAAAATAATTTAAACACATAGTTTCTTAAATAATATTTAATTATGTTTAAGTTATTGTTGTTTTAACTTTATCTGTCATAAATCCTAATGAATGTAACATACAATATCTGGTGATGAGTTTCCTGTGAGCTTGATTAAGTTCATAGCAAGCTGGTGCTGTTCCCCATCCTACTGTCTGTAGGATGGTGAGGTCCTTCCACTGGTCATCAGAGTGAAACACCTCTGGAATCTTAGGAAATCAGTGCTCCTGTAAGTGGATGTGTACTATGTAGTATTGTGATGGAAAGTAATGTTATTACATGGCTATGGAATTTTCAAAGAAATATATATATATATATATAATTTCAAGCTACTTGGTCTTATTTTTCATGGGATAACATTTCGTGGGGAGGAAGAAAATGGTAGCGATGAATGACAATTTGGAGTGTAAAAGTCATCCTCTAAGACATCTTTTGGACTCAATTTAGGATTAGGGAGAACCTAGAATGACCAAGCTGTTCCACTCTTCTGGCTCCAATCCCTAAGTCACTCACGCATAATAGCATCTAGATTCCCATTTCTTTTCTCTCTGCATTGACTTTTGCCTGGTCTCTCTCTTGATCTCTTGCAACAGTCTTTAACCATTTCCCCATAACCCAAGGTTTTCTGTTTCATTCATTCTCAAACCTAGAATAACATCCCAGGAATGAAATGGAATCCAAGAGAAAACTAGATGCCTATAGCCCAGAGATCCACTTAAGACTATTCCTTGGAGATGAGTCTTCAATCAGACAGGTCATGAGAGATTCGAATGTGATGGAAAAGGAAAGGATTCTTCAGAGCTGATAGAGGAGAGAGATGAGGGGAGTGGGCCAGGGGAAGGAATCCCACCTGGCTGGGCTTTAGGAAAACAGAGGAGTTGAGATTTTAGGAATACAGCTTAAAGCCAGATTGTAGTGGCTCTTGAATTTCAGATTGGAACTTCAGCAGATAATAGAGATGCACTGAGAGTGCTGAAATAGGAGCGAAGGAAAATCTCACATGCAGAGGTGAGCATCAGGAAGAATAACTTCATGTCTGAATACAAGATGGAGTGTGAGGGGGAAGGTCTGAGAGCAGACTGCCGCCATAGAGCAGAGAAATGATAGGAACATAAGTGGTGCACCGTGGGAGTGGGATGAGGTGAGGAAGAATGGGCCAGACAGAGTGATATGTTAAGTGCTATAGAAGAAGAGAGTTATTGACCAAGACATAGACCCTTCTTTTATGATCTTGCAAGTCGACTATCCACAGGGCTGTTACCCTTGAGATACAGAATGAATTCATCTCCATCACTATACCCTCAACCCCAGTCCCAAGAATTTGCAAAATCCTTTTGAAGGCATGGAATCTGCTTTCCTTAATAGCCTCTTAAGGTCCAGATTCTCTTGTACTTCTTGAGCATGAGTGAGTGAGTGAAAGTCACTCAGTCATGTCCAACTCTTTGCGACCCCGTGGACTGTGGCCTGCCAGGCTCCTGTGTCCATGGAATTCTCTAGGCAAGGATACTGGAGTGGTTAGCTGTTCTCTTCTCCAGGGAATCTTCCCAACCCAGGGACCAAACCCAGGTCTCCCGCATTGCAGGTGGATTTTTTACCCTCTGAGCCACCACAGTCGGCTCCTTTTTTAGACATGAGTCCCACTGTACTGAGGCGCAGAGACCAAGACCCCTCCTGAAGGAAGAGAACTATTGTCCGGCTTGCCCAGGTCCATGGAGCCTGTCACAGGTTGGAGAGATGCCCTGATTCAATTACACACATGGAAACACGGCAAGGCAAGAGACTTGGGTTCTGATCCCAGAACTGGTTCTGACTCTCTGAGTCACTTAAAGCAAGTCAGTTTCTCTCTCTGGCACTAAGACACCCCATATAAAAGTGAAAATCATTCTGTATCACATGCAGGAAGTAAGAGGGTCTGGGAGATGGCTTCACAAGCTCCTTCCTACCCTAGGAGCCATGTTTCTTGGGAATTTGGTCATGCCTACTGGCTAGGGAAGGGTCAGGAAGAAAGTGCCAAGAATTAAAACCACCGAGCCAGCCAGGAGCCCAGCCTAGTAGCAAATACTCCCAAGTTAGATATATTACCTGTCTGAAAATAAGCTTTCCACCAAAGACCAAAGTAACACACCGAAACCCCAGGTGTCTAAAATAAGGCATCTAAATGTCAGCTGGGTAAAAAGAGTGCCTTCCAACCATAAAGGCTCCATCTGATTCTTAACTGCGCTCTTTCACAGCCTCAAGGTCAGGCTGGCTGCAAAGATCTGGGCCCAGGGTTTCATGAACTCCCTGGACACAAGTCCTAAATTCCAAAGGCATGAGACTCATCCTAAACTGTCACCAGACTACAGTACAAGACACAGTCCATTTGTCCTCCCCAAGTGTCACCCAGAGACACTCTGGGATTATGTTGTTGTATTTCAAATCACAATGAACTTCGTTAATGACATGAAACATAAACGTGGCAAGTGATATGTCACCTTATTTAAGTTACTGATGCTTTATGTGCCTCAACTGGAATAGTTGTGTTTTGAAAATCCTCATCCTTCTGCTAATGGGTTCATTTCTGTGAACACAATTCATTCCTCTGTCAGTTGGGGGCAAAGAACTGGTGAGGTCACAGGAAGCTGACAAGCCTCCTGTTGGACTCACCACTGATTTCATCCATGCCTCGAGCAGACAGCTTGCTGCAGGCTTGGATTCACTTCACTCTCTCAACATGTGGTCTGTGCCTCCTCACTTCTTGCGTTCTGTCCACAGGCTTCTCCTTGGATGCCATCTCAGGTCAGGAGTTGGCTCAGCCTGCACATTCGTCTGACACCATGCAGGGGAGTGGACACTGTGGGTGCCAACTTTCCACCAACGAAGAGTGGGGCAGATTTTTTAAAATTTATTAATTTGTTTGTTTTTGGTTGTGCTGGCTCTTTGCTGCATGTGGGCTCTCTCTGGTTGTGGTGAACTGGGCCTGCTCTTCATTTCAGCGCACGGACTGCTCATTGCACTGACTTCTCCTGCCGTGGAGTGCAGGCTCTAGCTGCGAGGCGTTCAGTAGTTACGGCACATGGGGTCAGTAGTTGTGGCTCCTGGGCTTAGTTGCCCTGCGGCATGTGGGATCTTCCTGGATCAGGGATTGAACCTGTGTCCCCTGCACTGGCAGGTGGAGTTTTATCCTCTGTACCACCAGCGAAGTACAGAGCAGATGTTTAAAAGCTTCTGCCACTCTTCCTACCAGCAGTTGATTCTGGGAGCCATTCTGTAGGCTCATCGGGTATTTCCAGGAGAAGCAGTCCCCATTGCCCACTATTCTGCCCTTAATTATGCATGCTTCTGTTGCTTTCTCCTTTTCCATCTCACTGGGGTGCCTCTCAGTCTACATCCCTGGGGTCACTTCTTGAAGGAACTATCTGCACAGACGTTCTCATCTCAGGCTCTATCTTATTGACTCATTGTTTTTTACCATCAATATTTGTTCTCCTTCCTCCAGGTGATGCCTGGATTTCACCAGGCAAGTTCACTAGCTCAGGGCCAGGGATTTAGCTGGGCATTCAGTTGGTGTGTTTACCAAGGCTGGGGCTGGGACAAGGATCAGGGATCCCAGTAAGTTCTTTGGGACCAGGACTGAGCCAAGACTGTGGAGAACTCAGCTAGTATGTTCAGTAGGACTGGGCTCAAGAGAGCAGTCCACAAGTTAGAATCAATAGCACCAGGACTGAGTTAGCCATGTACTTAAGAGAATGGTGACCTGAAGAAGGATTTAGCAAATAAACAAATGTATTGAAGATAATGGAAGCCAACTCCCTTACTGTTGGAGAAGCTTCTATAGAGAGATATAGAATGTTGGAGGCTAGAAAAACTCTGTGGGGTTCGATTGCAGTTAAAAGTTATCAGTGTGAACTTATGGTTTTGCAGGTAGATGGCAAATAAACAGATAGATAGAAATAAATATGGATATATAGATAAGAAAGAGAGAAAGAATAAAGAAAGAAATGGATACATGGTTGACAGGATATGCATATATTAAGCATAAACTCAACCATCAAACACTTTTCCAGCTATGGCTAAATATTTTCCAAATCTGTTTCACCAGTTTACATTCACTCCCACCTGCAATGTATGAGACTTTGAGTCAGTTCATATCTTATTGCAACACTTGGTACTGTCATTCTTCTTAATCTAGCCATTCTAATTATGTGTATAATTTCATATAATTGTGGTTTAAGTTTGTGTTTTACTCATGACAGATAAGCTTGAATATCTTGCTAAATGTTTATTGGATATCTTTTTTTATGAAGGTCCAGTTCATCATATCCTATACCCATTTTTGATTGTTTAGACTTGATGGATCTTGTGTATTTTTTTAGATTGCCTATCTTTTTATTATGAAATTGTGGAAGCATTTTCTATCCTCTGAATCAGAATCTTTTGACAAACATGTGAACAGAAACATCTTCTCATAATCTGTGATTTTCTTTTTCATTCCCTTTCTACCTTTTGATGATACAGCTTCCTGATTTTAAAATAGCCCATTTATCAACATGTTCCTTTATGGTAAGTGCTTTTGTTTTCTGTTTAAGCAAACGTTTTCAAAACAGATGTCACAAAGATCTTCTCTTATCTTCAAAAAACATTATTTTTGTCATTCACATTTAGAGCTACAATCTACCTGAAACTGATTTTATATATATATATATATATATATATATATATATATATATATATATATATATATTTCAGTGTGCTGAAAGTTAGGGATCAAGATTTTATTCTTCCTTATAAATATCAAACTGATTCAGCACACTGAATAATGGATTGATCAGTTATTCAAAAGGGTATTTTTTCCTTAACTACTCCGGAGTGCAAACTTTGATATATATTCAACATCAGTATACGTATGGTTCAATTTCTGCATTCTAATCTGTTCCCTTGGCACATTCATCCATTCTTGGAACAATGGCACCATGTCATAATGACTAATGCTTTCTAAAAATTGTTAATATCTAGGAGTGTAAGCCCAACAACTTTGTTCTTCTTTAAAGTTGTCTTGACTATTTTTGTTTTTGTTTTTCTTTTTTTTACTTCTCCTCTAAAAGTTCAGAATTAGCTTATTAGTCTCCACAAAATTTCTGTTTGGATTGTATTAATAATTGGGATTACATTGAATTGGGAAGAAAATTTGTAACTGAACCAAACTTGGGTCCACTCACCTGTGGACAGAAAAACTTCTGTTTCTTTGGTCACAGCATGATAATGTGCCAAATATGAAGTTTTTCTGCCTGCACTTTTTATTTAGTCTTGGGAAGGGATGGCATCAAGTATTTATCCTAGGAGTTCTCCCAAAAAGAAGGCAGCAAAAACTAAACACTATAAGCACCTCAATTAGTAAAGCAACAACAGGTTAAAACCAACAGCTCAGCGGATAGGGAGACTGTACCCCTCAGCTTGCCTATGACAA
The DNA here is from genome assembly GCF_963930625.1 of Muntiacus reevesi. Classification (NCBI taxonomy): domain Eukaryota; kingdom Metazoa; phylum Chordata; class Mammalia; order Artiodactyla; family Cervidae; genus Muntiacus; species Muntiacus reevesi. The sequence goes on from NC_089266.1 coordinate 45,980,451, forward strand.
TCCTGCTTCACCTGTCTGGCTAGGAGGATCAATTACATGATAATCTTCCCACTATGTCTTTTTAAGCTCCCTGGATCATTGGTAAGTATTCATTTTGAAGATATACTGGTCAAGAACGTGACAAGAAATCTGTTTTCTAGGGTAGAAGTAGGAAGGTTTGACCTGGAAAATTATCAGCCATCCATCTCAGAGCCAGATTCGATCCCCTGTGAAGCCAGATGCAGCATAAGCCAGACCTCAAATAATTCCTATATGGGTCAGATGGAAAGACAAATGTTGGGGGCTTCCCTGGTGGCTCAGCGGTAAAGAATCCACCTGCTAATTCAAGAGACACGGGTTCGATCCCTGGTCCAGGAAGATCCCACATGCCTTGAAGCAGCTAAGCCTGAGCCCCACAACTACTGAGCCAACTGCTCTGGAGCCTGGGAACTGCAGCAACGGAAGCCCGCAAGCCTAGAGCCTGTGCTCTGCAACAAGAGGAGCCGCTGCAATGAGACGCGCGCTACAACTCGAGAGCAGCCCCCACTCACTACAACTAGAGAAAACTCGTGCGTCAATGAAGACCCAGCACAGCCAGAAGTAAATAAAAGTGCTGCTCGTTTAAAAAAAGAAGAAAGATGAAAATTGTAGGAGGATGGGATATTATAAGTAAAGACAGAAATAGGAGAGAAGGTGGTGTGAAGAAAGAAGGGAGGCAAGCTGACTTGCATCATGTTCGGGGTGGTGGATGGGCTCCTTCTTCCATCACAATGTCATTGTTCCTTTCCACTGCAGTCTCTCCTTTCTCTGCAGATACCCAGCCTGAGGGGCAGAGAATGCCAGTCAGTGTCCTTCAAAGAGGACAGCCAGATGACCAAACTGGCACATGAAAAGAGGCTCACCATCACTAATCATTAGAAAAATGCAAATCAAAGCTACAATGAGGTATCAACTCACACTGGTCAAAATGGCCATCAATAAAAGTCCACAAATAACAAATACTGAAGAGGGTATGGAGAAAAGGGAGCCCTCCTTACATTGTTGGGGGATTTGTAAATTGTACGGCCATTATGGTGAACACTATGGAGGTTCCTCAAAGAAATAAAAATAGAGTTGCCATATGATCCAGCAATCCCACTCCTGGTCATGTACCTGGAATAAACCCCAATTTGAAAAGATACATGCATCCCAATGTTCATAGCAGTGCTATTTTCAGTAGCCAAGACATGGAGGCAACTTAAATGGCCATTGACAGATGAATGGATAAAGATGTGGTAAATATACATATGTATATGTATATATACACATATATACACACACACATATATACATATATATAATGGAATATTACTCAGCCATAAACAAGAATAAAACAATGCCATTTGCAGCAACATGGATATGCCTAGAGATTATCATACTAAATGCAATGATTCAGAAAGAGAAAGACAAATGGCATATGCTATCACATATGTGGGATCTAAAATATGGTGCAAATGAACTTAATTATGGCATAGAAACAGACTGACACAGAAAACAAGCTTACTGTTACAAAAGGGAAAAGAGGTAGGGGAGAGAAAAGAGTGTGAAATTAGTAGATAAAAATTAGTAGTAAATTAGTAGTGAAATTAGTAGTACTATGTATAAAAATACATAAATAATAATAAATAAATACATTATTATAAATTATAAAAAATACAAAAATAAGAAAATAAATACACATAAGCTCCTACTATGTAGTATAAGGAACTATATTCCATATCATGAATAACATAATGGGAAATAATATAAGAATAATTACATATTCTTTTTCATATTATATATATGTATAACTGAATTACTTTGCTGTGTACCAGAAACTATACAACATTATGAATCAACTATACTTTAAAGAAAATTTAAAAAAAGATTTTTAAGATTCTATTTTTAAATAGAAATTATTGGCACTGGATTGAGCACTTGCCACGCTTTCGTTATTTATTAGATTCTCGGAGCATCACAATGACGTAATAATCAGCAACCAGTTCCTCTTAAAGGCTCAGAAAGGTAAACAATTTGCTCCAAACCACATAACAAGTAAATAGTTTGAACACAGGATTTAAGTTCCTGTCTGGCTGACTCCGGACCCCAGGCTCCTAAACGTATTCTCTTATAAGATAATAGGTCCTGAAACAGAGGGAAGGACAGACAGGAGTCCCTGCTGGAAGGGTATGAAAGTCCCCCCACTCACTCAATTTGGAGGAGAGTTTGGGGGGGCGTGTGGAGCACTGAATTGTAAGAGAACATTAACATGTAAGACTCAGTTTGTCAAATTCATGGGTGTGAACGAGCTTGTCCAGAACTCATAATTCAGTGCATTAGCGCAAGTAGTGGGAGGGATGACTATTTAGCTAGATTGGCCGATTGGAATCTAGACTTCAAAAGAAGCCTGCAGTTGATGAAGTTGAAACGCCAGAACTCCCTGGGACATTAGGAAGGTGTCCAAAAGCTCAGGGAACTGGAGCTGTTGAAAAGTATCTATTATGTGCAAGCACCCAGCCATCCCTAACTGTACTCCATGAGAAGGCCAGCGGACACTTCCTCTGTCGTTCAGTTGCTCAGTCTTTTCTGACCCTTTGCAACCCCAGGGACTGCAGCACACCAGGCTTCCCTGTCCTTCACTATCTCCCAGAGTTTGCTCAATTTCATGTCCATTGAGTCAGTGATGCTATCTAATCATCTCATCCTCTGCCACCCTCTTCTCCTCCTGCCCTCAATCTTTCCCAGCATCAGGGTCTTTTCCAATGAGTCAGCTCTTCCCATCAAGTAGCCAAAGTATTGGAGCTTCAGCTTCAGCATCCGTCCTTCCCATCAATATTCAGGGTTGATTTCCTTTAGTATTGGCTGGGTTGTTCTTGCTGCAGTCCATAGGACTCTCAAGAATCTTCTCCAGCATCACAATTGGAAAGCATCAGTCCTTTGGCACTCAGTCTTCTTTATGGTCCAACTCTCACATCCCTACAAGATTACTGGAAAAAGCATAGCTTTGACTACACAGATTAAGAGATGCCTTGATGGGGCCATGAGAGGAGGGCAGTCCTTAAGAGCCCGCTACAGTCTACTCACTGTAGATCAGGGATGGCCATGGGATATGCTGTAATCACCTGGTTCTCTAATTTTAGTGCCCATTAAGAATCACCTGGAGGGCTTGATACAACACAGTCTGCCATCCTACTATTGGTGATAATTTAAGTAATCATGATGCCAGCAAATGCCATTATTATACTCCTAAAATATATGAGCGACCCAGTTCCAGAATCCTATTTGGAGGGTCTGTTGCTAGGAGCCACTTCTGGTACCCAAAACTATGTCAGTCAGGAAGAAGTGAATGACATTGATGTTGGAATGATTTGAGGAGAGTTTAATAGTAAAAATGCAATTGAGTGTTTGGCTAGGTGTGGAGAAACCATAAAGCTGCTTGGTTCTTTGAGGCTAGTAACAGCACGGTGACTGCCGCTGGACCCAAAGGTGCAAGGACAATGTAGTTCCCCTGAACATGGATGAAGAGAGTCATGGAGAGGGTCACCTGGAGAGCAAGTGAAAACCACTGATCAAGGGCTTCATCCAGGGCGGCAGAGAAATCAGTTCTTCACCCTAATGACTCCCTCTTGCCAACACCCTGAAGGGCTCCCGTGTCCAAACCCAACCCGAAGCCAGGAGACCTGCAATCTCATTGATGTGATCCACATAGGTTGGCTTTCTGGGCCAGAGAAGAGGGTGGAATAATAGAATGGAATGTGTCTGCTGGGACAAGCTGCAATCTTTTCTCATGTAATTCCTGACAAGTTTTTATGTCAAAGACTCATAAAATGAGCGGAAGAGCGCATGTATTTGGTATTCTCTGGAAGCAATTGTGTAAGATTAGAATTAGTAGTCTTGGAATGCTTGGAGGAAGAGTTGCTAAAGCTTTTGGAGACTGGAGGATGTTGTGGAAAATTTTCCATTACTCAATTTTTTTAATAGTTTGAGAATTAAAAAAATTTTTTTTGCAATCTGGTAAGTCAGATTTTAAGAAATTCATCCATTTCATCTAAATTAAAGTTTTTGGCAGAAGGCTCTTATTTTCTTCCTGGGATCTGTGGACTCTGCAGCGACCGCCCTTACTGGGGCCTTTGTTTTTTCCTGTTCTCCTGCTCAGCCTCAGGAGAGTTTCAGCTTCATCATAGGCTTGTCAAAGAACCACGTTTGTCTGCTAATCTTAGCTCTTTGTTTCATTTCCTTTCACTAATCTTAGCTCTTTGTTTCATTTCCTTCACCCTCACTGGGCTTGTTTGAGAGTAGAAAGACTCGCAAGAATGGAGGTTGGATGGGAGACTATTCCAAGCAGGTACAAAAGGTAAGCAAAATCTGGGAGTCAGGAGTGAGCATGGGGATAGAAATATTCAGGCCAAGAGACTTGCTAGGTTTTCCATCAGAGTGCAAGCTCTTCCCTCCTTGCCACCCTGCCTTTTGGTACTCCTCACCCACCTCCCAAATTCTTAGCTCAGGCTCCTTGCAGGAGGCAGCTAGGTTCAGGAGCAAGGAGCCCACATCTTTGTTCTGTTCCCCGTCCTCTCCCATCAAAAAACCTTCCTGAAAACGAGGGACTTAGACAAATCAGTGGTTTTCGAACCATAACCCTCTAGGTCTGAGCAGCAGAAGGGAGCACCTATATGATGGGAGGAGCCCAGTCACCAGGAGCCAGCTTTAATTTTTCTCCAGGACGAGACTTCCTCCTCCAGGGGATCTTCCCAACCCAGGGATCGAACCCACACCTCCTGCTGGCAACCCACTCTAGTACTCTTGCCTGGAAAATCCCACGGACACAGGATCCTGGCGGGCTGTAGTCCATGGGGTCGGGCAAAGAGTCGGATACGACTGAGCAACTGAGCATGCGCATGAGACTTCTACTTAGCACTTACCTTGGAAAAAGACATCAGCGACATGAAACACTTGGTGATTATATGTAAACTTATAGCTGTTTCTCCCAGCCTCACCCCTTATTCCCCAAGACATTTTGGGCAAGTTATTTAAGCTCTCTGCTCCTCAGTGTCCCCATCTGTAAACAGTGCTTACCTTGACGGGACTAAATACGTAACAGGGGAAAGTCCCTAGCACCAGAAGTATTTTCTATGGTTTCCCTCTTCATTTTGGAGGCAGCAGCTCCTTGGGTCACTTCCTAGGGCGACTGCCAGCACATATGTGTTGCATCTTCCTTTCTGCGGTCTGAGCAGCTAAGGGGGAAACAGTGCCTACCCGGCTACATCTTTCACAACTTCCATCTTGCATTTCCTGGAAAACGATTTGGCAGCTCAGTCTCCAGCTTAGCAGACTCAAGACCCACTCCCCCTTTCCATCTTGACTTGACCATGACCCCGGCCAGGTAAACATCCCTCTGGGATCCCTGCTACCCCATCCTCTCTGCTACCTACACAGGCAGGCAGGGCAGCTAGAGCTACTGAGGGGCTGAGACAAAATCAGAAAAAATCAGAAACCAGTGACTTTCAGGGTGAAGTTGGCATCCACCCCTTCCCATGGGAAGGTCTCCGCAGCACCTCTGTGTCTGCGGCTCACAGCAGATGCCTTCAGCACCCAGGTGCTGACTCAGCCAGGTAAGCTCAGTCTCTCTTCCCCCTTCCCTTCCTCTCTCACTTCTCTCTCAGTTTCTCATCTTCTAGGAAAGCCTAAGACAAAGCCCTTCACTTCTGACCCTATCAGAGCATCAGGGACCCTCAAGGTTTCAACTTCTAATTCTGGAGACAGAAGCAAGAGCCCATGTTGGGGACAGCAGGCATCCTACCTGCCCTCTCCCACCTCCAGGCCACGGCAGAGCCAGAATAAAGCCTACACTGCCCACTCCAAATCCAAGGCCCGTTCTTTGATGCCAGCTAATCTTCCCAAGGGCTTCCCTGGTGGCTCAGATGGTAAAGAATCCACCTGTGAATGTAGAAATGCCGGTAGGATCCATGGGTTGGGAACAACCCCTGGAGAAGGAAATGGCAACCCACTCAAGTATTCTTGCGTGGGAAATCCCATGGACAGAAAAGCTGGGTGGGTTATAGTCCACGGGGTGGCAAAAGAGTCAGACATGACTTGGTGTCTAAATACAATGAATCTTTCCAAACCCTGTAGGTCAGGGTCCATATCCGGGTCCTGTCACACCAGCCTTCCTCAATCAGCAATGATGTGTCCCCTCCACGCGGAATCAACCTCAACAATCTTGAGGCACACATTCCTGGCCTTACCCCCGCCGTCAGGGCAGTGGGCAGGAGCACTGGACCTGGGGTGGCTGAGACCCACTTCTACCTCTGTGCTTGCCTTCCCCTGCTGCATTCAAGCTGAGAACAACCTGGCATCTCCTCCAGTGCTTCTTCTCTGTGACTTTATTTCTAGACACACTCCACATCTTGGTCACCTGCTGTTTCCCATTTAGCCGTAAGAAACAGCAGATTCCTCGTGGTTAAAGAAGCCTAAGAAGGTTCCCTTGCAGAGGCTGAAGAACAGTTGCATCACCAGCAGCCGGGGTCCCTGGGAAGCTGTCATGTAAGTAGAAAAATCCTGCTCCCCTCCACTCCCACCTTGTCTTACCCCTCCCCCACTCCACATCCACTCCTCCATCCCCTCAGTCTAAATTCTGCCTCACCAGACAGACATCAGACAAATTTGAAGCATGACGCTCAGGGGATAAGATCCAACCCGACTATGTAATCCAAAACTTCCTGTTATTACACCAGGGACAGGCCCAGAGAGGGCTGGTAACATCCCACATCCTGCTCCCTGAATGGGTGTCAGCTCACACTTCTGTAGTTACTTTGGTGGATGCCTGGCCAGCTTCTCTTGGAGGTAGGGCAGTTGGCATGTACAGTGACCACCTCCAGAGGGTCTCTCCCTACTACTCCCCTCTGACTTCCTGTCCCAGGGAGGACCCCTCCCTGTAGCAGGTGGGCTTGGCAGATTTTAGCATCCAAGGAGTTATCCCTGAGATAAAACCCTCCAACATGTCACTTGACCCTGCCAGCCAACCCTCATCCACAGCTTTAGAACCAACTGGCCAAGGATGTGGGTGCCAACCCAAAGGAGAATTATGTGAAAATTCTGGATCAAAAACTCACACCCAGGACTTCCATGATGGTTCAGTGGTTAAGAATCTACTTTGCGATGCAGGGGGCATGGGTTTGATCTCTAGTCCGGGAACTAAGATCCACACCTACATGCCACAGAGCAACTAACCCCACAGGCTGCAACTACTGAGCCTGTACAATACAATTAGAGAGTCTGTGCACCACAATGAAATATCCCTCATGGGGAAATAAAGATCCGATACAGCCAAATAAATAAATATTTTAAATATTTGAAAATATTTAAATATTCAAATATTAAATATTTTTAAAATAATCACACCCTGAAGACTTGAACTATTCCAGTCACACTAAGACCAAACCAGAGGATGAGAATGTTCTTCCCCAGGGCCTTCTGTCCCTACCCTGGACTAATTTGACCTTAATTTTCAACTGGAGTGCTTTTGGTTTCCTGATGCAAAATGTACCATGTCTTAAATAATATTTAATATTATTTGGATTGTGGCTGGTTGGGGATTTATTTTGAATATTGGTGATCTCTCTTTTTTTAAAGTAAGGTCTTGAGCCACTTGATTCCTGGCAGGAGCCACAACTTCTCCTGTAAGCTATAGGTAGTGGGTCTCCCTCCTGCCTCCCTCCCCAGCGGGTAATGAACATGGCTAGTGAGCTATGGGTTTGAAGGGCCATTGCAATCTAAGGAGGGCAGTGCCTGATGAGTGTGAGGTATTGCTAAATATATTATTATGGAAAAGCATGGAAGTGTTAATCACTCAGTCATGTCCAACTCCTTGCCTCCCCATGGACCGTAGGCTCCTCTGTCCATGAAATTCTCCAGGCAAGAATACTGGAGTGAGTAGCCACTCCCTTCTCCAGGAGATCTTCCTGATCCAGGAATCAAATCCGGATCTTCTGCATTAGCAGGCAGATTCCTTACTGCCTGAGCCAACAGGGGAAGTTATTATGGAAAGATGTATACAGTTTTAGGACTGCTGACTCTTTTTGCAGAAAATACATTTTGTTTAAAATCGCAAATGCAAGGGTTTTCCTGGTGGTTCAGTGGCTCAGACTCCGCACTCCCCACACAGGGGGCCTGGTTTTGATCACTGCTCAGGGAACCAGATCCCAGATTCCACAGCTAAGCATTTCACATGCTGCAACTAAAGATCCTGCATGTTGCACCCAAGACCCAGTGCAGCCAGATAAACAAATAAATAAATAAAATCTCCAATACAGCATAGTGTTTTCTTCAGGGAAAACTCCCAACCAGTAGGGGGCGCTTTGAGGCGCCCTACATACAGATGTAGCCAGGCCCTGACTGTGTGACTTGACTGAGCTCATCTGTTATGTCAGGGAGCGTCTGGCTCACCAGCCCAGGATATTCTAGAACAATGGCATCAGTCCCCAGCATCAGCTTCCAACGGGTCTCCTTGGGCCCATGCCTCCCAGCTCTGAGCAGTCCTCCACCCACCCCGGAGTAGTGCAGCCATTAAGTACACTTGAGCCCCAGGGGGAAATAGATGACACAGTGCTGATTAGTATCGGATTTGATATCTAACGTGGGACTTGGAGAGAATGGGCCTTGGAGGATGGTGTAGCACCTTCAGAGCAAAGACTCTTGTGGAAGAGATGCAAGATGGAAGAGATGGGAGAGGGCTTACAGCGAACACCCCCAGAGAGTCAGCGTGTGGGATTCAGAAATGAAATGCCGCAGACCTTTGGAAAGGAGGGTTGAGACGTGCTTACGAGGGAATTGGAATGTCAGGATGGGAGTTTGGACTCAGCTCTGAAGGCCTTGGAGCAATGGGGAGGGTGGAGGGTGGGAGGTGCTAGGAAGAGTAGTCTGGGGCAGGGCCCAAGGGCGGGACAGGGTTGGCAAGAGGGTGTTAGGGAAAGCATACTGACTGAAACCGCCCACCCCGGCCAGGCACCATAGGAACCATTCGCAGTAAGGAACCCGGAACTAGTAAGCCACCACCAACTGGGAGAGTTCAGGAAAGCGCAAAAAGTGACACCACACGTCCGACCACCTCCCAGAATCCTTCTCACTGGCATCCATCTTGGCTGAACCCGGAAGGACTCTGAGTCAGAATGATTGGTTAAAGACCACCGGAAACTAATCTCATCACCATAAAACCGCGGGACTGCGAGTCAGGTGGCAGAGCAGAGCAGTTCTCCTGGGTTCCCTTCCCTCCTGCCCTCCCCCCCGGGCTCCCCTTCCCAATAAAGTCTGTAGCTTCGTCAGCACATGTGTCTCCTCGGACAACCCATTTCTGAGTATTAGACAAGAGCCCACTTTCGTGCCCTGGAACAGGTTCCCCTTCTTGCAACAAGGTGACTGAGAGCTGCCTACTGCAGTGTTCTGGGTGAGGGGGAGCCCAGGAAGCAGGGCAGTCTTGGGGGCAGAAGGAGGAGGTGCTTAAGATGAGCCTGAATGTTGCTGGAGAAAGTGGGAGAAGCCCTGAGACTCAGGACACAAGACTTTCTCTCCTAAAGCCAGCGTATCCAAGACCCAGAATTCACGCCTTCCTTTGCTAGTGATGGCTAAGAAAAGAGGTATAACTTGAGAGTTGTGAGTTAAGTTTTATTTGAGTCAAAATGAGGACTGCAGCCTGTGGGACAGCATCTCAGATAGCTCTGAGAGACTGCTCCAAACCGGCAGTGGGAGTAAATCAATATATAAAGTTTTGGTGAAGGGGGAGTTCATTGCTATGAAGCACTCATTTTACAAAAGGTTTTTCTTAGTCATGAGGATCTGATGTCACCATAAAGGAATTTAGTGCTTCTCTAGATATGAGCAAATACAAGAATTGAGATCATAAAATCTGTTCCTAAAAGCATCCAAATAGCTAAAGACCTGTCCCACCAGATCCCCTGGAACACAGAGTGCCTCCCTCCACCCTGAAGTCCTTCAGGGGTTGTCGAAGGTCAACAGCTATAGCAGCATGGGGTTCAATCTCCATAGAAGTGAAAAAGTCAAGTCAAGTTGCTCAGTCGTGTCCAACTCTTTGTGACCCCGTGGACTGTAGTCCACCAGGCTCCTCTGTTCATGGGATTCTCCAGGCGAGAATACTGGAGTGGGTTGCCATTTCCTTCTCCAGGGGATATTTCTGACCCAGGGATTGAGTCCAGTTCTCCCGCATTGCAGGCAGACGCATTAACCTCTGCGCCACCAGGGAAGCCATCTCTGTAGAGGCAGATGGCAAATGTCTTTGTTGTTCAGTTGTTGGCAGTGCTCTTGGTAAGTGCCAATGTGTAGTTGACACTAGTCTCCCTAGAGTCGCAGGTTACACAAGTCGGAGCATGTGATTGCCCCTTTTAAAGGGACAGGGCCTCCTCTTCCTCTCTGTCCCCTGCAGGTTCGCCTGTTTCTTCTCGAGACTGCCTCCCTCCTCTGGATGACCTCTGTCGGCATCTCCATCAGGCATGGACCCACCTGCCTGGCCCCTCCCCAGGAAAGGATCCTGCTAATTAACTCCCCAGGCCCTGTCCAGTGGACACAGGGCCCCTGCGACACACTGTGCCAGGCAGTCCCTTGGCACATGGGGACTTGGGAAAGATTTCCACCCTGGAAGGCAGTGTAAGCAACTTTTGGCAGAAAAGAGCTCTCTTCAGGAGACCACTTTTGTCTTGTCATTATCCTTAATCCAGGCATCCCATGCTCTCTCATCTCCAGCCTTAGCACACCTTTCAAATCTTTTGATCATACAATAGGTTACCTAACTTGTTGCTTTTTCCATAAATCAGAGAAGTAGAAATAAAGAATAAGTAACAGATAACCAGATCTCTTCCCCAGTTCTTCTCATTCCTTCAGGAATCTCAAGAACACACTATGTCAAAAGATAGCATCTAAAAAAAGATCATGAGCTGTCAACAAGCATTGCACACAGTGGGGGATGGTGAGGACTCTGACTGCCATCGCATCGAATGATTAACTGAGATGACTTCCCTGTTTCCCGTTAGAAGCTTTCATGGCTGAGCAGAATCTTCCGAGATGGTTTTGGGGGGGGCACTGAGTCCACCATCTCCCCAGATTGCTGGCGTTCTGGTTAAAGGCAATTTTCCTTTCTGTCAACACTTGAGAGTTTGGCTTTGTAGGCAGCCAAGCAGTAGGATGTGATTTGACCGTAGCAGGAACCCTGAGCTCTAAGGCCAGATCCAATCCTGACTTGCTATGTGTCCTCAGGCCTGTAGGTGTCCATCTCTCCAGCCCTTAGCCACCTCCTCTCTACAGCAGGGCTAGCAATGTCTTACAGGCAGATGGCAAACCACCCCCCACCCCCCACCCCCCCGCAGCTAGGGCAGCTGTAACTTTTGGGTAAAATAGCCTCCAAAGGCTCTGGGCAGGGCAGGGCAGGGGCGGAGAGCATGCAGATGGGGAGATGGGGACCCAGCCCTGCAGAGAATCTACATCACAAGGCAAATCAATATTTATTCCCCCAGGACAAAGGCAGTCAGCTGAGTTGTGTTGAGTCATTTATTGGCTCCTATTGACAAGAAGTCAGTTCCACAGTATCAAGAATTCACCTTGCTATAGAGTAGAAACTACCACAACATTGTAAAGCATCTATAGTCCAATAAAAATTAAATAATAATATAAGAAGTCAGTTCCCCTGGCACCAATTCCAACCTGTTTCCCTCCTCTCCACCCCCTGGCCCCAGCCCCTCGATGTCAATCAACTTTGCACCTTGAAATCCCTGTGAAGTCCAAGAGGCATGGGGGGAGGGGGGGGACAGAAGTTAAAGATTCTAGAATTTAAATATATAAAGTGCGACAACATAGCTTATTAGAACCCAGCAGGCCCTTTGGCGTGACCTGGTGAAGACGGGGCAGAAGGACTGGTGTGAAGTTAGACGTTGGGAGGGAAGTGAAGCCACGTGGTGTCTTGAGTCCAGGGTGAGAAGGGATCAGCTCATGTTTCCTTTCACTGGCAGAGATTTATCTTCTTTAAGTAAGCCTGAACCCATGATTCTTTTTGCAAGACACAAGCCTCTAGGCCTCCAGTCAGCTTCAGTCTGTGGGCAGAGAATAGAAGAGGGACTGAGTCACCTGAGTCACCCCTGGGGGCCACACGCAAGCCCCATGACCCCCACATTGCTCCTGGGTGCCCCTGAGGTGTTCTGTAAAATGAAGTGTATGTAAGATCTATGATTTGTACACTGGGGGGAACACCCAAGCTTCAGCGGGGTTGGTGGTTGCGGGGGGAGGATTGGTAGTTCTTAAAATTGCATTTGCTGGACCCTTTGGTGAATTCAGTGTATCAGGGAAGAGCAAAGGCTGTAGACAACCTGTTAGCCTGGAAACAAATCCTCTCCTAGAATATCTCTGAGAGTTCACCTGCTCCATCTTTTCATGCGTCTGTATCCTTTTGCGATCCCCCAGTCATTGCTTTCGGTGTGTGTATGTGTGTTTCTTTTCTGATCTGGCCACCTCCCACACTTGGCTGTTGTCCAAAAACCATAGATTAGTTCTGCCTTTAGTTATCTGCATTACCTTAGACAAATTTCTCTAATTCCCTGAACCTCAGTTTTCATGATGATGAAAATGCGTGCCCCAGGATAGTTAGCTGACTGAGATGACACACATGAAAGTGTCTCATGTCTCACAGACACCGCGTGTCAAGGGTAAGATACCTCCTTGGAGCTTTGCAAGGACCCTGTGATGCAGCTATTGTGGTTATGCCACTTCACAGGTCAGGAGTGCCGAGAGCTACTCAGATAATCAGGTTCAGAAAAGTTGCCTGCCCGGAGTCACCCAAGGTTATAGGTTGGCAAATCCAGAGACAGGAACTAATTGAGACCCCCCTCACTCATACCATCACACAGTAGTGCCTGGAGCTTTTAAACTCTGGGCATAAAATATTAAAATATAATACATGGCACCTTGGAGCTTTAAGAAACCCATGTCACTGCGGGAGCACAGGTGCTCTCCCTGGCGTCCACTCTTGGTTCTGCACCAAAGGTTTTGGCAGGCTCAAAGGCTTGGTTAAAAAACAAAAAAAAAAACCCTTAATCTAGTGGAGCATCGCCATCTAGCGTCTGCTATTCTAATCCCAGGTGGACCGGTTTCTGTTCTCTGGAGAAGCGAGTTAGGGATGGAAGACGATACATCACTTACATCAGACGGTTTTTGTAGGAGCAGGTGGAGCTGATGTTCTTGTAACACTGGATTCTCTTCAAAGAAATCTTTCTCTTCACTGTTATGAAACAGCAATTGGAGGATGACACGTGCACTAAAAGAAAAGCACAAGAATGGGTCGCATTCATTTCTCAGCCCGGACTGAGTTCCTCTCATCCAGGATGGAGGGGGGGAAAACGCTTCCAGGACAGGCTCAGGCTTTGGGGCCACATCCAAAGGACCCCAGTGTCTCATCAGCCACCTCGTTCAGTATTCACGCAGAGTCAGGACACTGGGGTTCAGTGGGTTCAGTGGGGTTCAGAGTCAGGACACTGGGTTTTGTCCCAGGCCCCGACAAAACAGCTGTGTGGCTTTGGTCAAAATGGAGACTTCCCTCTGAACTCCAGACCTCCCAACTGTAAAACGAGACTTTTTAGACTGATTTCTAAAGGCTCTTCTAGCTGTGACATCCCACCTGCTAGTGCATGGTTCTGCTCCCACATTTGGGTTCGAGGGCCCTGGGGCCCTGGTGAGTCTGATTCAACTGCAGTCCGCTATTTGGGGTGGGATTAGAGACTGTTTTAGGAGCTTAAACTCGAAGAAGTGATCAGGAAAGAGCTTCCGGGAAGCAACAAGCTTCCTCCCACCCCCAACCACTCCAGAAGGCCCTCTACCCTATTCACAGCTCTGACCCCCAAGTTCCACTCTGGAGGTTTGCAACCCCACCCCACAACCCACCCTCAAAAGACTTGCATTTCAGACCTCCTAGTTTAACTGCTTGCAAAGCCCGTTTCACATGTCTGTCGTTTGGTCAGTATTCTCTTACCAGCTTTAGAGGGTAGGCATAATCAAATTCCAATTTACTGATGGCAAAACCAGAGTTTGGGAGGTCAAGTGACTTGCCCAAGGTTAGCCAATCTGTCCTGACCTCAGATTCTACCTGGTGGAGGCAAGACCCCTGTCAGTTCCTCCTCTGGACCTCAGGCCTCCAGCTTGGCCTAAATGACCTCACCACTTCCATCCATCAATCTGCAGGGTCTAGACGAAGCAGACCTCCTTTGACTGAAGCGGGTTGCTCAGTGTTCAGTGTGGACTCCAGATTCACGTTTCTCTTGCTGGCCCCTTGCCCCCATCCAAGGCCTCCCTTCCTCCTCTTCAGGTAGAATTCTTCCCGAAGGAGTGGAGATGGAGGCAGGGAGCTCAAGGTGATCCTGTTTCCCCCACCCTGCAACCCCAGAGTGCCCGCCTGAGTCTCCGCCCTCCCCAAAGAGAAGCAGTGACTCCAGCCAAACTCACTGCTCTTGGCGTCCGCATCCTGTAACCACATCCCGGCCAGCAGCAGGCACACCAGTGCGGCAATGATGAGCCTCATCTCGGGTTGTCTGGCTCAGACCTCCCTGCAAGGGTCTCAGTAAGTCTGGTGAAGTGAAGAGTTCTCCTCTGGTCTATCCTGCAGGGCCCAGGGCTTTTATCAGAAGACCTGGGTGGGGTTTTCCAAGCCTGGGTGCAGAGGAGGGGAAGTCACAGTTACTCATGTCCAGTGACCACGTGGAAAACTCCTTTCTCCAACTCTCCTGGGGGGTGTGAGAGGTGTAGGAAAAGTTCCCCAAGCGCAGGTGCAGATAAGGATCTTGAGAGGCCGAGTAGAAGCTGTCCCAGCTGAGTAGGGCACAGAGAAAACTGAATGAGAGGAAGTGGCCTGTCTGTGCCTCCTCTGACCTCATGTCTTTCCATCTAGCAATGGAGTCACTGTCCCAGGAGCATGGTGGAGCAGAAGAGCTCTGCAGCAGCACGGAGGAGACACACCTGGGTTTAAATCCCACATCTGCAAATCAGCGGATGCATAAACTCACCTTAGTCACATCTCTCATGCAAAATGGGGAGAGTAACTCAAGTCTCACAGGTGTGAGGGGAGCATTAAATAAGATCTGCTAGGACTTCACTGGTGGTCCAGTGGCTAACACTCTGTGCTCCCAATTCCAGGGGCATAGGTTTGATCCCTGATCAGGGAATTTGACCCTGCATACCACCACTAAGAGTTTGCATGCCTCAATGAAAATTAAAGATGCCCCGTGCTGCAACTAAGACCCAGCAAAGCCAAATAAGTACTAATAAGTAATTTTAAAAAAATAAGTAAATTTAAAAAATAAGATCTGCTATGTCAAGGGCCTGGCCCAGATAGCTGCAAATTCTATTTTCCCATCTCAACACTTTTCAACAGTCTGCCCTGTTCTCGGTCCTTGGTTAGCCTCAGGGAAGACAGCTACCAAGAAAATGCAAGTCATTGCCCTTTCACTCACAGATAAATAAGGAAAAGCCAGTTGGTGCAAGGACAGTAGGGGATGTGCCATGTGGAGGGCACAGGGGAGGTCTGGGAACTGCCCACAGGGGAGAGGCCTCCCAGAGGAATGTTCTTCAAGCAAAGTCTCCAGCAGGAAGGCTGTGAAGTGGAAAGGGGCCTGTCCATAGAGGAAGGAGCTTGTGTAAAGACAGCTAGGCATGAAGGACGGTGAGGAAATGGCAAGAGAGACATGTGACTGCCCAGTGACCCAGGGGCCAGGTCCTGAAGACTTGGTGTGCAGTGCAGAGGCATGGAATAAGTAGCACATGGTAGGTGCTCAAGAGCGGTAGCTGGGCCATATCTGTGTATTAAAATCACAAGGTTGATGAAAAGGAACACATCTGAGTCAGTCCTAATGAGGTGGATGAACCTAGAAACTATTATTCAGAGTGAAGTAAGTCAGAAAGGGAAAAGCAAATATTATATACTGACACATACATATGGAATCTAGAAAGATGGTACCAATGAGCAGAAGAGCTGGAGACACAGAGCAGCACTGGAGACACAGACATAGAGAATAGACTTGTGGACACAGGGTGGGGTCGGGGGAGGAAGGGGAGCGTGGAATGTACAGAGAATAACGTGAAAACATACATCACCATCTGTAAAACAGATAGCCTGTGGGAATTTGCTGTCTGACTCAGGGAACTGAAACCAGGGCTCTGTAACAACCTAGAGGGGTGGGCTGGGGAGGGAGGGGGGAGGGAGGGTCAAAAGCGAGGGGACATGGGTAAAACTATGGCTGATTCATGTCGATGTTTGGTAGAAACCAACACAAGACTGTAAAGCAATCATACTTCAATTACTTCAAATAGATAAATTTTTAAAAAGTCACAAGGCTGGGACTTCCCTGGTGGTCCAGTGGTTAAGAAGATCAGGGTTCGATCCTTGATCAGAGAACTAAGATCCCCCATGCTGTGGAGCAGCTGAGTCTATACCACAACTAGAGAGTCCATAGGCCACAATGAAGATCCTGGGTGTTGCAGCTAAGACCCGTTACTGTCAAATTAATGAATTAATTAATTATTCAAAAAATCACGATGCCAACTTGAGAGGTTCCCATGGTCAGTGGGCTGAAGTGCAAACTGCTGACCTGGCCATTTGTAACTCAGGTCATGTCTCCATGGATTCCTATAGTTACAGTATTTGTAATTCTCTGCGGATGTCACATACTTTCTTATCTCCAGGATTTGCTGGTACTGTAAGCTCCACCCACAGGGCCCTCCTCATTGTCTCCCTCTGAATTTTCTACCCATTGTAAACACCAGTGTCTCTGTCCAGCCCCTTCTGCCATCCCCAGCAGAGAGTCCTTCAGCCCCCTTTGAAGCCCGTCTGTGCCTGGCTCTTCCACATGAAGGTCTTATATCCTCACAAGCCCTCCGTTCCATGTATTCCTCACCCTAACACCTGGGTGGGAGTCCTGCCATGTCAGAGATGAAATTCCCATTGACGACCACCTGCAGCAGTGGCTTGAAAAGTGTCCTGGGAGAGGGGAAAAAAAAAATGCAAAAATACCTTCGCTTCATTTCAGAAGCAGCATCAAAACAAATGTGCCTGTACACGTTGCAGGGTGGGAATGGGAAGCTCAAGGTAATTCAGGCACCAGCAGATAAGAATTCAGTAGGGCCTCTTCCCATTACTGATGGGAGGAAATGAGTCTCCGAAGGAAGAAACTGACTTTGCCAAGGTTATACTGAGACCTCACTGCACAGATGGAATGGTGGACCCTGGGGTGTCTGGCCACCTGACTGCCACACGCAGCCATCCCTGAGAACACACTGTCATGAAGGACTGCCACTAATGGTTGCCTTGCTCCACGAGTTCTTTCATTGACCAGCTGCTTCCTGCTACCCAAAAAGCACTTAAAGCAGTTGAAATCTCGAAGACACTGTAGTCACTCTCCTATTCCTTTTTCCCTCACAGACTGATCCTTTTTTATTCCTTGACTGTCACTTTAGTGGGTCTCAAAGAGGGAGGAGATAAAGGGATGTGGTCAGTTGGCCAAAGGTAACCACAGACCCTTTAGACTCACTTGGGACCCAGTGAGGAGCCAGGTGGCCACCCAGGAAATTTTTCAGTCTCCCCTCCTTCTGGGTTTGCTGCCCAGCCCACTCGACACGAGGACGGGGCTGCCCCTCCTGCAGTTCACTTCCCCTCCTCCCCCTCATTGTGGCCACCGCAAACCCAGAACAGAAAAAGAGAAGACAGAAAGACTTAGTCATGCCTCCCCCCTTCCCAGCTCCCGCAGCATCAAGAGGTACCGGCCGGAGGCTCCTACCACACGGAAATCTAGCATCCCACACGGTATGTCCCCCACCCCAACGCCATCTCTTCTTGCCCAGGCCTGGCGCAAAGCACAGGCCAAGTAATAACTCAATAAAAAATTCACGGCCTTGAATGAGATGGGTCAGAACTGCATAGATGATGGAGAGATAAGAAATGGTCTGCACCATCAACTCTGAACCAGTTTCTCACGGGAACGACCCTTTCCTTAGTTAGAAGTTTAAAAACTAACGTGTGCCTATAGAAAGGTTTTCTTATTAGTCATCTTGGGTGAGATGGGGACCAATTTACTGAGGATGGTTAGAGGTCAGACAGAGCTCAACAGGTGTGAGGTCATCTTAAGATCACCTCCTCCCCAGGTTCTTGTCTAAACCCTGCTGGCCTGGGGGCACTGGAGCCTGGCCCTGCCCGCCACCCTTCCAGTTACATTCCAGACTGATTCTTCAGACCTGGATGTAGAAACCAATGGTGGGAGGTGTTATTTGCCTGACATCACACAACTGCGGCAATCCTGGCCTCCCATTTTCCATCTCTGGAGTCAAGTTTTCTGAGTTCTCTCATTTAGGGAGGGAGTGTGTTTGGCCTCAGAAGCAAGTGGGTCAGATTTCAGCCCCACTCGTTTTTAGCTGTGTGACTTTGGGTAAGTAACTTAATGCTTCTGAGCCTCAATTCCTTCCTTCTTCAAATCCACTGCCTAAAGGATCTGATAAAACTCTCCATTGTTTTCAAAATAAACTCCCCAACCATAACCTAACTTCCGGCTCTTTAAAGGATTCAGTGAGATGGCTCACCTTATTTTGGAACACAGGAGGAAGAAAGGAAGGGAAAGAGAAAACTAACAAGAGCAGGAAGGAGGACAGAGGAAAAGAAAGTTGGATCATCCAAAATCACTGCGGAGGCTTAGAGAATGAACTTATGATTGCCTGGGGTGAAGGGTGGGGAGAAGGGATAGTTATGGAGTTTGGGGTGGTCCTGTACACATTGATCTATTTAAAATGGATAATCAACAAGGACCCACTGTAGAGCAAGTGAAATTCTGCTCAATGTTATGTGGCAGCCTGGACGGGAGGGGAGTTTGGGGGAGATGGATACATGTATGTGTAGGGACAAGCCCCTTTGCTGTCCACCGGAAACCATCACAACATTGTTAATTGGCTATATTCCAATACAAAGTCAAAAGTTTAAAGTTAAAAAAAAAAGACCGCCATGGAATACCTAACACATGCCAGGTCCTGGGGACACAGCAGGCATGAGACGGATATCAGGCCTGCCCCGTGGGGCTCGTAGCTCACTGCAGGAGGCACGCACTGGGAGCTGAGGTCAGTGCTTGAGAATAGACCTCTTTTCCTGTGAGCTGCAGAGTCCGGGGAAGTGCTTACCCCGGGGCCTGACGCATTGTAGAGGCTCAATAAAGCCGCACGCCCTCCCTCTTTGTCCCTCAATGCTGGACCATCTGGGGCTCCATTATAGGACCCAGGCAGTGACATCACGTCCCCACCCGGGACCTGCATCCTGGCTTCTTTCTAATCCTGGGTTGCTGGACGCCCAGGAACTCAGCGTCCCCTCCAGGGGCAGTGTCCCCACGTCTGCACCTGGCTACTTCCCGTAAGCACAGCCCCCAGCACCTAAAACCCTTGAACTGAACATGATTTCTTGTGCTCTCCAGCATCCCTTACCCTCCGCCTGGGTTCCCTTGTCCCCCATCATCTCTCTAACATTCAGCATGTTTGTGATTTTAAGGAGGCCCGTGTTACCCAGCTCTCAGTGACAAAGCGAGAGAGGCATCAAGTGTCTCTTGTAGCAGCCGCGACCCGGGGATGCCCAAAGAACGTCACAGCAGAGAAGGTCACTAGGTTTGTTGTTTTTAACTTTTTATTCTATATTGGAGTAGCTAATTAACCATGCTGTGATAATTTCAGTTGGACAGCAAAGGTACCTGTCCCGTTTGACAGCAACCTTACATATACATGTATCCATTCTCCCCCAGCCTCCCCTCCCATCCTGGTTGCCACGTAACATTGAGCAGAGTTCCCTTGCTAGGCAGTAGATCCTTGATGGTTATCCATTTAAAATACAGCTGTGTGTACATCCCATCCCAAATTACCTAATATCTCTTCTCCCTATCCTTTCCTGCCGGCAGCCATAAGTTTGTTCTTTATGCCTATGAGTCTGTTTCTGTTTTGTAGATAAATTCATTTGTATCGTTTCTTTCTAGATTCCTCATTTAAGGGCTGTCATATGATATTTTTCTTTCTCCGTTTGACTTATTTCACTCAGGATGACATTCTCCAGGTCCATCCATGTACCAGTTTTTCAACTTGTGTCCATAGCCATGGAGCTCCTGAGTGACAGCCACTCAGCCCACTGCTCAGAGGTGAGGTCCGAATGTCTTGGCTCAGCTTACATGGTCCTGGATGATGTGGTCCCCAGAGCTCTGACCCCACATGCGCTGGGAACTCACTGCCCCTTCAGCCTGCCATGCTTTTTCCAGTTTTATCTGGCAGACCCCCTGCAGGCTGCCCCCGACCCCACCCCACCACCGAGCTGCCCACAGCAGCCTCCTTGCCCTCTAGGAACTGCCTGGCGCTCCACCCCCCTCTCTTGTCTGGAAGCTCCTGTAGGGCAGGAGTGCCTCTGTCATGGTTCCCATTTCATGCCCCAGCATCCCATCCAGGGTGGATGCACAGTGACTCAGGGTGGATGCACAGTGACTCTTGTCATCCCCCTGCCGCAGATGAGTAGCGGATGCCCTGGAGGTGAAAGGATTCCTACGGGTGGCAAGTGACAATGTTAGGATGAACAGCTCTGGCCCAAACCCTTTGCTGGTTTATACTCCCCTGGACCCTCTAGCACACGCCATCGGACCACTTCCCGAGTGTGTTGATAGGCACCATTCCACACGTGGGATGCTGCTGACAGATCTCAATTTCTGATGTGCTGGTTCATTCATCTGTTCACTCACTCAGTCACTCAGCAAACATCTTCTGAGGGCCTGCTTGATACTCAGGCAGTCAGGTGAGACAGGAGAGCTGACCACACAGCCAGGGTCTCGAAAGGGAAACAGATATGCAAACCAACAAGTGGGTAGGGGCGGTCAGGGCTGCTGTAACATGCAGACCAGGCTCTGCACGTGTCTGGGGTGGGGGAAGGAGGCGATCACTGGGGTGCAATGTGGCCTCTCAGCTGGGCCTGGAAGGATGAAGGTGGGATTTACCAGAGTCAGGGCGGGGGTTGTGGGGGTTGGACAGCATGCTGTGTGTGGTTATGAGGGTGGGCTCTGCCTGGCCCCAACCCCAGTTCCTCTGTACACCATCTGTGTGACTTCTTTTCCTTTCTTAACCTCTCAACCTCATCTCCAAATAATGCTATCTGCTCACAGGCTTGTTAGAGAATAAACGTGGTGTGTCCCTTAAGGGAAGTTGAACAATTGTTGGATGGCGTGCTAACAGATGACGTGGAGAGGATGTGTCCGGAGCACGGGAAAAGGAAGTGCACCTGCCTTGAGAGGCTGGAAATGGAGCTGGGAGGACCTGGGCCTTATTCACAAGATTCTGTTTGCTGGGCTCAAGCCTTGGGACCTGGGACTGTTGTCAGTGGAGGAAGGGCCTTAAGTCATCTTTGGCTCAGGCCAGGGATGAGGCCAGGTTTGTGGTTTGCACTGAGGGCTTGTGCCTGCAGGACCCAATGAATGGAAGAAGGTGGTAGGACCAGGGGGTTTGAAAGAGCCCAGGAGAAGGGAGGGACCAATTGAAAGAGTAACTCTGAAACATATGCATTACCATATGTAAAGTAGATAGTCTTGGGAATCTGCTGTATTTATCAGGGAGCTCAAACCCAGGGCTATGTGGCAACTTAAAGGGGTGGGATGAGATGGGAGCTGAGAGGGATGTTCAAGATGGAGGGGACATATGTATGTACCTATGGCTGACTCATGGTGATGTACAGCAGGAACAGAATATGGTATAGCCGTTATCCTCTAATTAACAATAAGTTTATTTTTAAAAATCTAAAAAAAGAATCCAGGAATGGTGACAGGTAAGGAGGTGTGATTCTTCTGCAGAAAAAGGGTGAAAAATCAGGAGACAGGGTTTCTGGACTCTGCTGTTGGTTTTCTGTGAAATTTGGGGCAGGTCACTTCCCCTGTCTGGGCCTTAGTTCTCCCACTGAAAATGTGCCATTGTTATACATTCTGGTACCAGAGCCCACACTCTTAACACACTCTGCTGGCTCTCTTGTTGGACATTGGTAACAGTCATTTCTACTTATCTTTGGTGAGCTTTGTCTTTCTTTCCATTCCTATGCTGTTTCTACTTAATTTTTATCTTCTTTCAAGACTACTGGTCTTGTCTTTTTAATTTTGATATAATGGTGAATTGAAATAAGTTATTTACAACTGTAGATTAATTGTACTGTTAGTAAGAAAATTTGAAAGATAATCCTTGATCAAACCAATTTTATAATTTTCCCCCCATTGGAGAAGTAACCTATTCACTGTATTAAAGGGGAAAACACTATTAAAAAAATAAATAAAATGTGGGGTTGTTATTGTTTAGTCACTAAGTCATGTTGAACTCTCTGCAACTCATTGGACTGTAGCCCACCAGGCTCCTCTGTCCATGGGATTTTCCAGGCAAGAATACTAGAGTGAGATGCCATTCCTTTCTTCAGAGGATCTTCCCGACTCAGGGATTGAACCCGTGTCTTCTGCTTGGCAGGTGGATTCTTTACCACTGAACCACTTGGGGAGGTTGGCCTAAATCAGTGACTCTTTCCCTGGAAATGAGATTCATATTAGGATGATTCAGGAAGCTTTTATCAAAAGACACTTGCTTAAACCTCACTGTGGACCTTTGCATTCTGAGTTCAAGGTCATTGGAGTATCATGAAAGGGCTCTCCAGGTAATCCAGTCCTATTGCTGCCCTCACTGGATGGCTACTGAGACCCTCTCTGGTTTGGCATTAAATGATGTTCTGGGTCTCCAACTGCAAACAGAGCCCCAACCACAAGCTACATCCTAAACAGCCCCCTCTTCCATCTGATATGGAACAGTAGCCTTATGGATCAGGCCTTAGCAGGCCATAACCACTGAGGGAACTTCTGGGGCAGCCCTCTGCCCTTTCTGATGAGGATTAAGTGAAACAGAGCTTAGCAGGGCTCATCGCAGCCTCTAAGGATTTGGGTCCCACCCCATCCTAAGAGCTGCTTTCCCTGTGGCTCAGTGGTAAGGAATTCACCTGCCAATGCAGGAGACCCAGGTTTGATTCCTGGGTTGGCAAGATCCCCTGGAGGAGGAAATGGTACCCAGCTCAAGTATTCTTGCCAGGAGAATGCAATGGACAGAGGAGCCTGGTGGGCTACAGTTCATGGGGTCAAGCACCCACCACCCACCCGAGGAGCCAGGCCCATCTAAAATTTAGAAAGCTCCCACAAAACCAGAAGCTCAGAGGCCTGGTAGGTGAGACCTGGACTTGGATTTTGAATGGTTTGTCACCTCAGTTTTGCGGTTGTTGAGCTGTCATGCCCTGAACCAAAAATACCCGCTTTGTAAAGTCCCTGTGAGTATTGAGGGGACAAGTGTGAGCCGAATCAGCCCGGCCCCCAGGAGGACTACCAGGGCATCCTGGGGTGAACCATCGCATCTCACTGGGTTCCTTGGTAACTCAGATGGTAAAAGAATCTGCCCACAACGAGGGAGGCTTGGGTTCAATTCCTGGGTCGGGAAGATCCCCTGGAGGAGAGCATAGCAACCCACTCGAGTATTCTTGCCTGGAGAATTCCAAGGACAAAGAAGACTGGCAGTCTACAGTCCATGGGGTAGCAAAGAGTCAGACACAACTGAGCTACTAACATATAAACACACACACGCATGCACACGCGTACACACACACACACACACACACACACACACAAATCTCATCTCACATTACAGATGAGGAGCAGAAGTCAAGGACAAGGGAGCTCCACACCGGGACCCCTGAAGACAGCCCCGCCTTCACTCCCAGACGGGGCTCTTCCTCTGTGATTTTCGGCTTTATGCTCGGGACCACAGAGCTGGGCTGTGCTCAGAGAGAGAAGCGGGGCCCTATGGGGGCCCCCTAAGACAGCAGAAAACGCTGCAGGATTCCCGTGGCACACCTGGAAGCCAGGGCATGGTGCCCCCTCTGCAGGGACTGGTGGGGAAAAGCCCCAGCCTTTCCACCCCACAGAGCAAGGATGCAGGGGCAGGAAATGGCAACAGTCTGACCCCAAAATATGTCCCCCCAAACCACTGAGGCCTCCTGTCCACTGGCCGCTAGGAAAGTCCCCCAAGGAGCTCTCTCCCACTGGGGCAGTGGCTGGATGGCCTGGGCCCCACCTCGGCCACTGCCCGTTTCCCACTGCATCTTGGGACCACAGCCCTGGGCGCCCAGGGGAGCCCAGGCAGGGACACTGTTCTGTCAGCACCCTTGAGGCCCGGCTCCTGGGCTCAGCTTAGAGCTGGCCACCCAAACAGATGCCCCTGTTGCAGGGTCTGGCCTCGTGGTGTCCGGAGTGAACTGATCTGGTCACAGGCAGTGTATTCAGCTCAGAGCTGGAGCTGGGCCTGGGATGTTCTGGCCTGAAGAGCCTGGACATCTGGGTCCCCTGACCTTCCCCTCTATCCTGTAGGGTGGTGAGGAAAGCACTGGATGTGGGGTCCAGGCACCTGCATTTTAATCCGGGTCACCACTTACTAGCGTAATTGAGCAGTACCCTATGGGGCCTCCCCCCTTGTCCTCTGCTTTAGCGCCTTTCTGACATACTTTGGTAATAGTATTTGACGTGAATTTCCTGAGTTGTTTTGCAGATGTGAACTCTTCCCCCACCCCTTCACCTAGTGGAAGATGTGAACTACGTGCTGACCAGGAGCACACTCCCAGGCCTTCTGGAGTCTAAGGACTGACAAATTAACCCTGTGACTCCGTCCTGTTTCCTCGTCATCAGCCAGTCTGAGAATTGTGCACAAGTTGTAAGCTGCACCTGTCTCCACCTCACCTGCTTTTTATTTTTTTTAAAACATTATTCACACTTAGACATAATAATCACTTTATTCATTTAAAAACTGGAATGTGGAATAAGTAAATTAGGGGATTTTTCTTTAAAATGTGTACAACATTTTGAATCTGACACAGAAATTCTACCCCACACTCCAGAGTATCTTGAGAAGCTCAACTAATAAAAGGAAGAATCAGAAAGACCACCCATAACAGCTTAAGGAGAGTTCAGCGATTTAACAAGCAATGTAGATGGCATTTTGTTAAGTGAAGAAAACACACTTTCTAAAACAGGTATCCTCACCTGCTTTTAAAAGTGCTTTGCCAAAACCTTTTGGGGAGCTCCAGGCTTTTTTAAAAAATTTATTTATTTTTAATTGAAGGATAATTGCTTTACAACACTGTTGGGTTCTGCCATACATCAACATGAATCAGCCATAAGTATACGTATGTCCCCTCCCTCTGAACCTCCCTCCCACCACCTACCTGGCTTTTGAGGGTACGAGCCACCTTGTCTCCTAGCAAGGCCTTGCAATAAACCTTTTTCTGCTCAAAACTCTAGAGTTTCCATTTATTTGGCCTCACTATGCATCGGGCTCACCAACTTGTGTTAACACTAGAACCGTTGGTTCTGATCATCTTCCTGAACCTCTGGGTCATTATCCTTAAAACTGGGTCCCCAGTGCCTGTGTACTAGGATCTTATTAATATGGAAATGCTTGAGAAAGCTTGCAGCGCAGAGCCCCATTCATTGTCCGTGGTTTCTGAGAGTAGTCTGTGTTTCCTCCCTCCCGGCTTGGTTTGTCCAGTACATCTTACAGCAGCTCTTGGCTATGCTCTGATTGCAAATTGGCCAGGTCCGCTCTCTTAACTCTGGCTGGCTGGCTCAGCTTTCTCAGGGGTGGGTGAGTTTCAAGAGCCAAGTTCACGTGGGGAACATCTGAAGTCGGGGCTTGCCTGCTAGCCCTAGACAAAGTCCGCAGTCCATGTGTTCCACCAAGCCTGCAGCCCTGACCAGGATGTTCACATAATCTTCAGGGTCTGGTGCAAAATAAAATGAGGGAATCCCTTGTTTAAAAGTTAAATGTTTTAAGTATGCAGCAGCAAAGACTGCACAAGTCATAGGCCTTGAAGGCTGCCCTGCCCCTCTCAGCCCTCCTGCCATATTTCGGCCTCATATTGGATGGACATCCATTGGTTTATTCCCTGGAATCTCCCACTGCCCTCTTTAGGTCTCCTCTGCCCTGGTTTGGAACATGATTTCCCAAAATCCCATTGTGATGGTTTCCTCATTCTTAAGTCTTTGACTTAAAGCCATTGCCCAAACAAATCAGAAGGATGCATTTTCTTCCCACAACCATTGCTATTCTGAGTGACTCATCAGGCTCCAAGTCACCCATAACTCCCCAACTGCAGAGTCAAAGAAAAACCACATTCATCTAAAATGGCCAAGAATTGATTGTGGAGAAGGGGCAGGTGTGGAAAACAGACACTGTTCCCTCTGCTGATCTGGGATCCATCCTGCCCCACTGTTTCTAGCTGGAACCAATCTCAACCAAAGATTTCTCCCACCACCCCCAATAGGAGGTGATGCAGTAGGATGGGGCATGTTTAACCAGCCTGTGTTAGTTTAAAGGACTCTGTCACCGGTCTCTTCTGCCCCCATCCACCTTCAACAGATGGATCCTTTAGATCCGGATGTAATAAAGCAGGTAGATGGTGCTGAGCATCCTGCCTCCTCTTGCCCAGCCCTCCCTTGCCCACAATCACATCATGAAAAGAGAGGAAATGAGTAACCTGGACTTTGTCCCAGCTCTGTCACTCTTTAAAAAAAATTTTTTTAATGTTATTTATTTATTTATTGAGGTTGTTTTACTCTCAACTGTGCTGGGTTTTCATTGCTGCTCACAGACGTTTTCTCTAACTGCTATGAGTAGGGGCTACTATCTAGTTACTGTGTGATGAATGGGCTTATCATTGCAGGGGCTCCTCTTGTTGTAGAACATTGACCCTAGGGCACATAGGCTTCAGTAGTTGCAGCCCTTGGGCTTAGTTGCCCCGCGGCATGCAGGATCTTCTCAGACCAGGGATTGAACCCATGTCCCCTGCATTGGCAGACAGATTCCTAACCACTGGACCACCAGGGAAGTCCCAGTTCTGCCCCCTCTTGATCTCTACCAGAAGTGTCCTCATCTATTAGTTATTGATTCTGATCTTTCTCCTGGCTAACCGATCAGAGGTTGGGAGCCGCACAGGAGACCATGGTGGGATGTAGTGGGTATTTGGCAAAGCACAGAGTGACCAGCCTTACTGTCTCTCTGCCTCTGCTGCCCCTCACCTCGGCCCATCCACAGGCAAACAACTGCAAGTGTTGGCCCCACTCTCCCCAGTTCTTCCCTCTCTATGCTTTCAAAACACTGCAAACTGGCTTCTGTCTCTACCATACCACCAGAAGCTGCAATGGCTAAAGTCACTGGTGACCTCATTGTTGCGAAATCCATGGCCACCTTGGCTTCCATCTTGCCTGGCATCTTAGCACCCTTGATCCTGTTGACCCTTCCTCCTGGAAACATCCCCTTGCCATAGCTTCTACGACAGGTGGCCCTCATGGTTTTCCTCCAACGTCTAAGTTGTTACTTCTGAGACTTGGTTAGAGGCTCCTGGTCATCCCTTAATCTTGCCCCTCCATAGAAAAACAGCAGTTTTGAGCTAACATCATTCTGTATACTTCACATGTGCTAAGCTACTCTAAGCACTTCATGTATTTAAAGCTGTCTTTTCTTCCTCATGGCCCGGGAAGTAGTTATTGTTATTATCACCCATTGCACAAATGAGGAAACCAAGGTACAGAGAAGTTGTCCAAGATTACTCAGCTAGTCACCGGGAAGGTGGGATTCAAAAGCAAGACATTCTGGCTCCAGTTCTGAACCAGAACTCCACACTGCCTCTCAGCAGGTTCACTCCCAGGTACTGCCTGAGCATCTTAGCTTATCCTGCAATCTGCCTCCTAATGTGGCCACAACCTATATCACTTGTAACCCCATATTTATACTCTGTGCCACTACACTGGATTCCACACCCTCCTGCCAGATACACTCTGGTCTTTGCACATGCTCCTTTCTTTAAGGAGAGCTGTTTTTTCATGTGGTGAGTTCCACTCTTGTTCAAAATCACCTCCTCAGTGAAGCCTTCTCTCCTTTCTCCCAACCCTCCTTCTTTCCTGGATCCCAGACACCATGATTTCCCTTCTGGGCTTGCACAGACTGCCTTCTGATGTAATCTGTCCCTTCCTGAGCCTGCCTTCCTGTCTAGACTCTGAGCTCCTGGCTTAACACAGACATGTGATCCTGCTGGTGAATGTTTAGGTGAACTAAAGACCTGGCCTGTGTCTCAGTGGAACCTGATGTTACCAAACCAAACTTGGGTCCATTCGCCCAATCTCAGTCAGGCCGGTCTACTGACACCAGGTGGTGGTGAAACAAAGTGCAACATTTATTGAAAGGCAAGCAAGGAGTATGGGAGAAGCTAGCATTCTGAGGGCCTCAGATCTCATTTGAGGACAATGTTTTCAAAGATCCCTTATCCTTAAGGAACAGGTTTGTGAGGTTTGATTAGGTTGTGGACATTCTTCTGATCGGTCAGTGGTGGTTAATCAGGAGTCAATATCATCAACTTGCCAATTCCACCCAATCTTGGGGCTCTGTGTTCATGGTTATCATGCATTTAGCTCCTTCCATGTAGTGGGGGTTTTAGTGTCTGTAAGACAACTCAGGAATATGAGTCAGACACTGTTATCTAAGTCCGTCAGGGAGGAAATAAAGATTTCTGTGACTCTACTATATAGTTGATCTGTTGTTTAAATTATTACCTGTTCTCCTGGCCCAATTACTGTCTTTTGTTACTACATGTCCATACTCTTCCAGTCATTAATTCCTGAGCCAGCCTTTTGGTACTCAGTGGAGGCCTGGGAGACTAAAGCTTTTCTATAAACAAGAGACAACTGAGGACATGCTTCACAGACAGGACTGTCTCCAAATAGGAATCAGTGGCTGCCAGTTACAACAATAGGTCTTTATGTGTTCACAGCTATTTATAGCTTCCTTGGTGCTTTACACTCTGTGTTAATTTGAGCATCACAATAAGGCATGAAGGGGTTCCTACAAATCAATTTTACAAATGAGGAAATAAAAACATAGAGATTATTATTAATACCATACACACACACTGGTCTGCACTCAAATGCCCCCAGCAAAGGATTGGGCCCTATGAATCCAAATGACTGCTTGCCTTGTGTTCATGCCAGGTGAGCATGAGATGGGCCAAGGCCACATAAGAATTGAGTTTTCTCCAATGGAGTTTTCTCCAAGGAAACGCCATGTAGTTTCCTTCTGGTGTCCACATCTCTATCCCCCAGGGCAAACCTCTGCCAACATCTTACCTGCATAAATAAGCAAGCAGGTAAACGTAGTCTAGTTTCACTTATTCAGCTACATCAATGGAAAGGCAAGTTGAGTTTAAGACCATTACTAAATAAATATGGTTCTCTTACTGCCAACCATATATAATTCCTTCTAACAGTATTATTGTTTTGAAGGTACTTAGAAGATAGACTTTAATGGAGAGTTTATCAGGATTCGTAATTAGCACAGCAATTGCAAACACTTTAGAGTAGTTGGAAGCAGATTAAACCCACTAAAGAGAATCCACCACTCAAACACAATAGCAGTATCCATTTACACGCCAGCCATTTGCTTGCCAATTAGAAATGCATAAGCTCAAACAACTACTATAAATCTTACCCTTGATGCTGTATTTGACATCCCTCCTGGCAAAAGTTACTCATTAACTAAGTCAACAAATATTTCAAGGGTGCCTACTATGTGCCAGGCTCTCCCCCTGTGCTGGGAACCAACATACTCAAGACATTTGCCTCGTAGAGCTAACCCCCTGAGAGAGCCATTAATTTTCAACTAATTATATAAACAAGATAATTTCAAATAGGATAAGTCAATGAAGACACATAACAAAGAGATATGACAAGAGGGAGAATTAAAGAGTTGGCATTTGAGCTGAGATTTGGAGAGGTAGATTATTCTAGGCAGAGAGAATGGGGAGTGCAAAGATCTAATGTGGTATTTTAACATGACCCTTGAATAGGACCCAAGACAAAGATTTAAAGAAAGTAATTTATTTGGGAAGTACTGGAAAGATGAATAAGGGAACCAGATAGCAAAACAAGGACTTAATAAAGAACATGTTATCAGGCCAGCTGCTTTGTGAGTGGTGGGGCTGACTCCCCAGGGACACTTTGAGATGCAATATAGAGCACACAGCTGAATTATCTCCCCTAAGAGCAAGGGAGTTGGGATATTTATACTCCAGTTGCTGTCTGTCGCTGGTGAGGCCTGCTCCCTGGCACTGCTGTGCTTGCCTGCTCATGGGCAGAGCTGTCCTCCATGGCTGAAGTCGGCTTGTGTGCACTAGGATGGAAAAGCCTAGCTGAGGGACATGAGCTGGAGAGTGGCAGAGACCAGGCTAGAATGGTCCAGAAAGAAAGTCAGTGAGAGTGCTACATAAAACTGCGGTGGGGGTGGAATGATAGGAAGTGAAGCCTGAGAGGAAGGCAGAGACCAATTCAGGTGAAGCTGGGAAGCCGTGATGAGTTTGAATTTTATTCTAGGTGCTTTGGGAAGACAGTTAAGAAATTCAGTCAGAGATAACAACTGACTTTCTTTTTTTACAAAAGAAGATCCTTCTCTCAGTTGCATGCAAGAGAGAACGTAGGAAGACCAATCAGGAGGCACTAGCAGAAGTGGAGGGGGAGAGATAACAGTGGCTTTGGGTGGCAGGAGGTGCTGTGCAAGGTGGATGGACCCAGGAGTGTCATAGCAGAGCAGAACAGAACAAGGGCTGAGTGAGACGTGGGGGAGAGCGAGGAAAGAGAAAGCCCTGGCTTGAACATACGAGCCCTGAAGTAGGAGGATTACAAGAGGAGCAGGTTAAGTTGTGCCACTCAAGAATTGGGTAACCTGGATCAGTCACTCCTCCAATCTGGTCCTTGGTTTCCTCATTTGGGAAATATAGAACTAACTGACTTCTTTCTAAGGGTGCTTTTACCTCTAATAGTCTATGACTCTACAACAATCACCTATATACATATATATTTATAACTGAATCACATTTCTGTACTCTTGAAACTAACTCAGCACTGTAAATCAACTGTACATCAATTAAAAACAAAACGGGGGCTTCCCTGGTGGCTCAGAGGTAGAGAATCCACCTGCCAAATTCAGGAGACATGGGTTTGATCCCTGATCAGGGAAGATCCCACGTGGCGCAGAGCATCTAAGCCCATGCGCCACAGCTATTGAGGCCTGTGCCCTAGAGCCCAGGAGCCGCAACTACTGAAGCCCCCATGCCTAGACCCCGTGCTCCCCAACAACAGAAGCCACGGCAGTGAGCAGCCTGAACCCTGCTTCTAGACAGTAGTCTCCATTCTCCGCAGTGAGAGAAAAGTCTGCACAGCAGCAAAGACCCATCATAGCTAGACATAAAAAGCAATAAAATATTATAAAGATTGCAAAAAATAAAATATTTCTGAAAAGTATTCAAAACGATCTCTTCTTTAAGTTGCAGTTCTTTCTGATAATGCAATGAAGTGAAGTGAAGTCGCTCAGTCGTGTCCGACTCTTTGTGACCCCATGGACTGCAGCCTGCCAGGCTCCTCCGCCCATGGGATTTTTCAGGCAAGAGTACTGGAGTGGGGTGCCATTGCCTTCTCCATATGAATCACTACTCAGAACAAAAGCTAGTACCTTGACAATAACCTGCTTCTAACCATATTTTCCTCTGTACAACTTACCCTGACTCCTTTAGTCCAAGGTAACCAACATCCTAAACTCTCTTATTTGTTTTTCATCGATATGTGTGTCTAAGTTGTGTATATTTTTGCTTTACAAAAAAGGTGTATCATACTATTTATAATTGTAGGGACTTACTTTTTGGCCAAGAATGTTTTGGTATTATACATCCATTTTATGGAGTGTGCACTGCAGTTCATTTTAACTGCTGTTAAAATGAGTGGCTAAACATTAAATATATTGTTAAATGTATTGGTTAAACACATTATTTATCCATTCACCCTCTCTTAAGGGCATTTGAGGGTTTTCCCAGATCTTTGCCATTGTAAACAGTGCAGCTATGAACATCTTTGTATAGGCAAGACTTTTATTATATATAAAAAAGTGGAGTTGCTGCTTTAGGATAGCCGCTGTTATGAGATAGCTTCAATCTTTTTTCTAAAGTAGCTGCATGAAGATAGCCATCTGTAAGAGATCATGTAGATACACGTTCTCTCCAATGCTAGGTATCAACTGAGTTTCCCATTTGGGCCAGCCGAATTATTTTGAATTGAGATCTCTTTTTGGTTTGGATTTGCATTGCCCTGACCAGTAATGAAGCTAAACTTTTCTTTGCTTGTCCATCAGTCATGAGTGCTTCCTTTTTTGGTGTAACGTCTGTTCCTGCTTGTCACTATTTTTCTTCTGGGTATCTGCATTTTTCTTATCAGTACCATCAGAGCGCTTCCTGCCTGTAAAGGCCAGAGCTCAAGACCGCTTTATGTCCTAAAGAGTCAGCCTTATTTAATTCACAACAGTAGCACTTCTGGCAATGGAACAAGAAAAAACTTCCTGTGAAGTGTATGTAGCCACAGTGTGCTTTGAGGCACACCTCTCTGCCTGTCTCTAGATGTAACTCTTTAAGTATTTGAACACTATCAGGATTAAAGAGATTCATTCAGTCTCTTTTCCAGGAAATGAGGTTGTCCATTTCCTGTGCGTGTGTGTGCGTGTGCGTGTGTGTGTGTGTGTGTGTGTGTGTGTGCGTGCTCAGTCCCTCAGTTTGTCTGACTCTTTGGGACCCCATGGACTGTAGCCTACCAGGTTCTTCTGTCCATGCAATTTTCCAGAGTGGGTTGCCATCTCCTACTTCAGGGGATCTTCCTGACCCAGGGATGGAACCCACATCTCTTGCATCTCCTGCATTGGCAGGTTGATTCTTTCCCACTGTGCCACCTCGTTCATTCCCTGGGACTGTTAGAGGTGTTAACTGTCAGAGGTGTTAACAAATGGAGTGACAGTCATGCATTTGATTTGGTCTTGACCCCAGGTCATACTTTTGTTTTGAAATTTGCCCCTAAAGCTGGTTTCTATTTTGAGGATATTTTGCAGGCTGCAGAAGTTGAAATGACAGATGTTTGCACCTATCCATTCTGCAAACTCTAGAATTTCAAGACTTATTATTTTCTCTCTCAATTCTGCTTGCAAAGGAGCCAGTCTTACCTGCTGTCACCTCTTCCTTGTATCTGATGAAATGTAGTTAGGGACAAGTAACTCACATGAACAACATTCTGTCTCAAAATTTCTTCTCCCAAAGCCATGAATTCAGTAGGTATATTTTCTGCCTTCCAAATGATCACGTGTAACCATGTCCCCAAATGTTTCCCTACTGCGTTACATAGCTTGATAGTTCTCCAGCCCCCTATAATAATTACCTCACTGTCTGCCACTCAGCCCCCAAACCAAAACTACACATTCTATTCTTTAGTTAGCACAGCATCCCACTTCTAGGTACTAAGTTTCTATATCGATCAGCTTTCGCTACAGTAACAAACAATCCCCTAACTCCTGCAAATAGTGGCTTATAACAAGGAGTATTTTCTTTTGTTCTTAAGTCTGCAGGTCAATTGTATCTCTGCTCCAAACTGTGGATCAGCTCCTTGCTCGATGTCTTCCCACTTCTAGGCCCAGGCTAAAGGAATAACTCTAGTTTAGGGTATGTCAGAAGATCCAGGAAGAAGAAACGTGCAATGCTTTTAAACCTTCTGCTAAGCTATGACACGTCCTAACTACTTACATTCCGTTGACTCAAGGAAGTTATATGGCCAAGACCAAAGCCAATGATGTAAGCCAATATACTCTGAATGAGAATATAATCTGTCACAGATGTGAAAGAGCGTTTGATACATTCTTATATAATCTTTTGTTAGGGTGTATACTGCAATATAGTCTTCTATTTGTAGCTTATTTTCAAGTTGTCTAAGAAATAAAACTCAATTTTAATACAGAAAAATATATCACTCTTTTCTCTTAGAGTCAACAGTTTTGTACCTTATGTTTAAGAGATCTTTCCCTTCTCCAAAGTTCAAAAGACATTTCTATTAAGGTTTTCTATTAAAATTTTCAAGGACTTACTTTTAACATGTAATTACCTGGAGTTGATTTCTGTATATGGTATATGTATGAGGATCTGATTTAACTTTTTCTTCTTTATTGACTGCCAATTTTCCAGGCCTAATTCTTGAACTGAGGTGACACGTGAACCTGGCATCACATACCATTGCATCAGACCTACATGGTTCTGTTTCTAGGCTTTCTCTTCATAGCTTATCACTGCATTGACCATAATAAGTCACGGTACTTGGTTCAGTAAGTTCCCCCCCTTTTTGTGCATGTGTGTGTGTTTCAGCCAGAAGTGTTCTGGCTGTGCTCACCCTTTTACTCTCGCTTGTCAAATTTGGAGCCATCTCATCAAGTTCCAGGAAGATCTCTGGTGGGTACCAGGCTGTGCTCTGTATATGTGCTCATTGAACCCTCACCATCACCCGATGAAGGTCGCTGTTGTTTTCCCCGTAACTGCAGCTGAGATGCAGAGACGGACGGCTGGTCCATAGCTACAAAGCAGCAGCTTCTGCAGCTCCCAGCACCCAGCTCCCCAGGCAGCGTGGTGGATGCACCGCTAAGCCTGAGACCACAAACCCTGGGTCTGCAGAGCCACAGGCGTTGCATGCTGCCTCTGTGCTGAGGGTCCCGGGGCACAACAGGAACTGCAGCTTCTAAGTCCAAGTTGATCACGTAAGTCAATTCATTCTCATCAGATTAAAAAGAAAAGAAAACACCCAAAACAGGCAGGACCCTGACACCTGGACATGGTTCATATTTAAAGAAGAAAGCACTCTGGCGATGAGTCTCCATAATAGAGGAGAGGTTTGTGTGTTTGTGTTGGTATTCACATCCCAGCAAATGACTAATATCTTGATTTGTCACATTCATTCTATATTTTAGTTCTTAAAGGAGGTAATCTTATTATACCAAGAAGGCTAAAAGACTTTTCAAGTCATCCACCTTTTCTATGCTCTTGGTTTGTGGGAGTAATATTTAAGGTACTTCATTTGCAAGGTTATTTTGAGCAAAATATGCGTACAGCGGTGGCCCTCCATAGTAGGTCAGCAGGCTCAGCATCACTAGGGAACTTGGAAATGCAAATTCTTTGGCCTCACTCCAGTCTTATTGAGTCTTTTCCTTAACCCTTTATTTATTCATTTATTTATTTTGATGTGCTGTGTCTTTGTTACTGCACACGGGCTTTCTGTAGTTGCAGTGAGTGAGGGCTACTGTCTGGTTGCTTGCGTGAGCTTCTCGCTGCAGTGACTTCTCTTAC
Organism: Muntiacus reevesi; assembly: GCF_963930625.1. NCBI lineage: Eukaryota > Metazoa > Chordata > Mammalia > Artiodactyla > Cervidae > Muntiacus > Muntiacus reevesi. Next base: position 46,015,777 of record NC_089266.1, read on the forward strand.
TGCAGAGCTTGGACTCTAGAGCATGGACTCAGTAGTTGTGGTACACAGGCTTATTCGTCCTGTGGCAGGTGGGATACTCCCAGACCAGGGATCTAATCTGTGTCCGCTGCATTGGCAGGCAGATTGTTAACCATTGGAGCACCAGGCAAGTCCCTTTCTGAGTCTTACCACAGGAGGTGAGGACCAGTAATCTCTGTCTGTGTCAACAAGAAACCCCCTGCAGGTGATTCTGGTGCCCCGGAAGTTTGAGAATCACTGATATAGAGGCATCTACCATGGCATCCAACTTGGTCAATTCTCAATGGACACTAGCAAGTTTGGTCAAAGGTCACAGAACTTGTTCATGGAAAGGCCTGGCATTTCTTGGTCTCTGGCCCTCCTGGATAACTTTTCCCACCAACTGAGCTTTATCTCCAAGGATCAAGAGCTTCCCAGCTGGAAAGATTAGCTGCAAAGTCAGATATTGGTATTAAATATATTACCTGGAAATAATCAATCCAGGGCTTAGAAGAATAACAGAGTGAAACTTAGGTCTGTGAAGCACCATGGACTCACTTAAATGACACTTTGAGGCTGGGAGGATCACCAGTTCCAATGTACATGTGACATTCTGAGAGATACACATGTCGTGTATACGGGCCCTCATGGATGAATTGCTAAAGGTCCATTATCTGCAAGTAGGTTAAATCTCTACTGCAGGTTTCAGATTGGCTTACCTTAGGCTTATCTTTTATATTACAGAAAGCTTTGGGAACCAAAATCTTTATCATAGCAACTTTAAAGTAAACAAAAATTTTAAAAAAACCAAGTCAATAGTAGTCATATCTTCCTCAAAGTACTGTTCATTTCTCACTTTCATTAGTTCTTTATACACAAATCTTCATCCTATCCCATTCACAGTGACTCCCAATTTTGTGTTTTTTCTTTTTTTCACTGGTTTTATCATAACTATTTTCTGTGATGCCCCCTAGTCCTCAAAATTGCCATGATGATGGCTAGAAAATATTCCCTGAAACTGACATTTGATTTGATTGAAGGTATTTATCTGGCTACCAGTATTTCCTAAATAATAATGTTGTGACTACTTTTCTGTAAGTCACATTTTCTTTTTGTTGATGTTTTTCTTTACAGCAACTCCCTAGAAGTGGAGTTACAGGAAAAGAGTCTGAACACATCTGACTACTGGAGCAATAAGATAGATGTTTCTAAAAAGAAATAGCAATTTGTTAGTGGTAATGTATAAAGACACTTGTTTTATAAAAGGTAGCCCTCAGGATTGGGTATCATTATTCCACTTTCCTCCTGCTTTTTGTTTTTTTTTTGTTTGTTTGTTTGTTTTGCCAATTTATTGAGAATGTAAGTTTACCCTGTTATTGTTGCCATTTTCCTTACTTGTAAATCCTACATCCCTTCTTCTTCCCAAAGACATCTTGTCAAACTGGCTTTCAAAGAGAATTCATTTCAATTGGTGCGTCTGTGTGGGCTTCCCTGTTGGCTCAGAGATAAAAGAATCTATCTGCAATGCAGGGGGTGCAGGTTCGATTCCTGGGTCAGGAAGATCCCCTGGAGAAGGAAATAGCAACCCACTCCAGTATTCTTGCCCGGGAAATCCCACGGACAGAGAAGCCTAGTGGGTTACAGTCCATAGAGTCTCAAAGAGTCGGCCACGCCTGAGCACACACACAGGGTGTCTGTGTATGTGTGTGCATGCTGCGTAGATATGGTTTTGTGTGCCTGGATACATATATGTGTCTGAGTATCTGACCGTCTCTGTGCATCTTCTTCCATGTTTATGATTCAAAGAACACATGTGTTGTGGAGTCTATATGTCTTGGGGTCTGCTGCAAACATTGAGTTTCTGAGCACATAGTCTTTGGAATATGCTCCTGTGTATGTGTGAATAAACTGTAGTGTAAGATCATGGATGTGATATAAGGATCGAAATCAAACACAGACTGCTCTTGACTTAACACAAATTTTTCATCTGCGCCTTCTCACATAGCTTTGCTAACATAGGGAACAAATTAACAAATTCCAAATAGCAATAAAATGTTTAGGAGAGTTGGGACCATTTGGAAAAAGAGTAGATGGATCCTACAAGGCTCTAATTTTCATACAGAAAATAGATAACGCTTCAGTGGGCTGGGGCTTTGAAAAATGTTTATCAAATGAGCAATACTGCGCAGACCACATACCACCACCACCACTAATCCCCACCCATGCCTCTGTCCTCTGAATCTAAAATGGCGATCAGAATAAAGCATGCTTGTGAAAGTTAAATAAGATGATGCTTACAGAAAGTGCTCACAAGACACGGCCCCCGTAAGAAAAGGAGTGAAGGGGATCCAGGTCCCAGATCCAGGGACCCAGTCTCTTCTCAGACCCTGAAATAGACAATGAAGGCTCCGAACTATAAGTTTGCCAAAGGTCTTTCTAAAATTTTGCCTTGATCAGAGCTAAAAAATTTCAAACTGAATCTCACATTGCTGAATACGTGCAGTTTGGAGGTAGACCAAACTCTTCAAACCACGGGGCTTATGATGAAAAGATATTCAAAGTTCTCATGTGGTGGAGGGAGCTAGAAATCACTGGGACAAATCTGCAGATTTCAGACTTCTAAAAAACCAATAGCACTTCCCCACCGCCACTCCTCAACCCCAGCAACACACGTACACACACACACACACTTTTATCTAAACTATTTTCACAGGGAACCCCAAACTATGAAACAGATGGGGGCAGAGGTAGAAAATGTGTGGTGCCCACTCCCCATCTCTGACTCTGACAAGGGGCTCCTGGAACATGTCCACATACCTTGGAGCCCCCTGGGTGAAAACCATGCATCTAGATGACCCCAAAGTCTGGCCAGCACAGCCACACTCGAAGGCACAGTTTCCGAGTAGTCACAAACCAGCTGTTTAATGAGAGCTTCCCTTACTCCAGGTTCTGTACTTAAATCCTGACACATCTTATTTCATTTTGTCCTCATGTGTTTTCCATGGGGAAGACCCTAATAGTACTGTTGGAATCCCCACTCTACAGATGAGGAATACAAGACTCGATGAAAGGATGTGCGTGTGTGCTTAGAGGCTCAGTCATATCCAGCTCTTCATGGCCTCATGGACTGTAGCCCATCAGGCTCCCCTGTGCATAAGATTTTCCATGGAGTGGGGTGCCATTTCCTACTCCAGGGGACCTTCCCGAACCAGGGATTGAACCTGCATCTCCTGCATCTCCTGTATTGGCAGGCGGACACTTTGTCCCTGGGCCACCTGGGCCACCCATAAAAGGATATTTAAAGGATTAAAAAAAAAAAAAAAAAAAGGATATTTAAAGGATTTTAAAGAAGTGTGCTCAATTTCATTCAGCTTGAACATCATGGAGCCAAGAAGCAAACCTCGGTAGTCTGGCTCTAGAGTCTGTGTTCTGAACCCACCCTTTAAGCCTCCCAGTTTGAGGGTTAAGTGGTATTGTTTGGATTTAAAGTTTCTGAATCTCCATCAGTAGACCTTGCACCACTCACCTTTTTGGGTTGGGGTTTTTTGTTTTGTTTCCCTTTGTTTTAAGAAGAGGTGTGTGAGTGGCCCCCAGTCTTCCTCAGTCTCTTATCTAATACCCTCTGTGATCTGGACAAGAGAACAGAGTCCAGAGCTACTGTCTAACCTGAGGGTCAAGCCACTGACTTTGACAGCAACCATGGCTGCTGGAAAGATGGTTCCTGCAGGTGTTAGTTTGATGATGGGACAAGGTGGGGATGGAAAGAGGGAGTAGCCTCTGATACCTCTCGGTGCTTTAAAACCCACCTTATTTAACACTCACAACACCCCAGTGAAGTAGGTGGGATTAGCCCCATTTCATGATGGCAAAACTGAGGCTCAGAGAAAATTTGCTGGAGGTCCCCCAGATCAGAAGCGGCAGAGCCCGGATTTGAACCCAGCACTCTCTCACCCTCCATCACACTACACTAGGCCTGGGGGAGTGTGGGTCCCTGCCCTTCTCCAGAGCCTTCCTCAAGGCTCTAAGTCCCTTCTCTCCTGCTTTCATCCCAGACCTTGCCGCCAGCCCTGCCGACGCTTGCTGCCATGTCTGTCTCCTGTGATACCCAAAAGGCCCTGATGGCAGAGTGTGAGTTTGTGCAGGGCTCTCTGTGAAGGCCTGATGGGGAATGAAGAGCCCAGTCCAGGAAACCCAGACCTCAGAGGAGCCGAGAACACTCCCCACTCTGCCCCAAACCACTGAGAACTCCAAGCATTGAGAACCCTGCTGGCCCCTGGAGATTCACACCTCCTCCCTCCCACACGTGGTGGACCTCTCTGGCCTTTGGGAAACCCCAGGGCAATTTCTGGCCTCTAAGTGGGTGTCCAGGAGTCAAATTTTCCCCCCAAGTTGAGTGAGCAAGGAGGTATTCAAATTCTCCCAGGCAGAAGGATTCCTATCTGTCTTTCCCTCTGCTTCAGAACCAAATATCACACGGGACAGTGCATTTTGTGTTTTTTAAAATATTTACTTATTGACTTATTTATTTGGTTGCACTGGGGCTTAGTTGTGGCGGGACAGTGTGTTTAAGAACCTGGGTTCGGGAGTCAGCCGGACATGGGTTTGTGTAGTGGCTCCACCTGACTATGTGACTTGGGGGTAAATTCCTCAACCTCCCTGAACCTCTAAGAGGAAACAGTCACTAACTAATGGTGACCACAGAGCAACGCTTTGAGAGTCAAATAAGATGATGTAAGGAAAAGGCTGAGCACAAAGTCTGGCTCAGGGCAGATGCTAGGGAGGACTGGGGTCTTGAAATTGGGCCCCGCCTCCTCTCAGAGGCGTCTGGTGAAGGAGGAGTCTGCGGTCAGAGCAGAGCCGGGAGCAGGTCACTTTGGTGGGGATGGGGACAGGAAGGGAAGCGCAATGCTGAGTCAGTGGGTCCTGGGGAGGGGACCGTGACTCAGGCAATGTTCCCATCAGAGAACCTGCCCCGATACTAACCACAGGAAGCAGATAGGAGTTTGGGCAGAAGGGTCTTTCCACGGTGGGAGGTTCAAAGAAGACGCCAGGATGGCCAAGGAGGTGAGGAGATTACATTCAGGCTGGGAAACAGAGGGAGATCTGGGGCACAGGATCTCCCACCGCCCCCTGGGAGCGAGGTCTAGGAAGATGAAAAGAGCAAGCTGCCTGGCCCTGGGGAGAAACCGGCTCCAACGTCAGTAGAACATCCTCTTCACTTTCACTGAAGATCCTTCTTTCGTGGTCTGAGGTCAATGAACCCTCGCTGAAGCCTAGAAAGAGAGGAAAGGAACTCGAGTTGGCTGAGCCTCTACCCTGAGCCCAGGGCCAGAACTTAGCCTTGAGAATTCTATCAACAGAGGAGGCTGCTGGGCTACAGTCCATGGGGTCACAAAGAGTTGGAGAGGACTGAGCGACTGATGTCAGTGTCAGCACCATGCTTAAGGACTGGGGCTGTCAGTCCTGGGTTCGAGTTCACACGTCTGCCAACGGCTAGTTATGTTAATTTGGACTGTGGGCCCATCTGTCTGAGCCTCAGTTTCCCTGGCTGTAAACCACAGAGAGTAGCGGTACCCACCACATAGGGGGTCATGGGGAATGAAGGAACTCGAGCCGAGCCAAGTGCAGGGTAAGTGCTCCATGTACGTCAGTGAAGGAGCTCGTGTTCTTCTCCAGAAAAGGCACTCCTCGGGAGAGTGGAAGAAAGCCTGGCGCCCTCCACTTGGTGTTGGCTGCAGAGGAAAGAGCCCTGGATTTGGGAGCTAAAGACCTGAGTTCAGAGCCGGGCTGTCTGCCTTACCCACGGTGTGACCTTCGGCAGGTCACTAGATGTCTCCGAATATTAGCACCTTCATTCTAGCATGAGGGTGGTGATGCTGCTGACGGCGCAAGGTAATGGTGGCCCATCGTGCAGATGACAGCCCCTAGCATGGTTCAGAAAGGGCCAGAGACCCGGAGGAAGGGCCTGAAATTTCCCTGTGGTGGACTAGACTGACGACCTGTGGGCCTTGAGGAGGAGAGGGGAAGGGGCGCGGAAGAAATTGTAGATGCCCAGAAAGATCCAAACCCTCCTGCTAAACCAAAGTGGGCATTTCCCTAGCCACAGAGAGAGAGATTCTGATAGGCACAGAGCAAAGATGAGTGGGAGCCTTACAGGATCGGGGTCTTTATCCTATTCTGTCATCTTCTGCTTAAGGCAGCCTGCAGAGATCTTCCCACTGTGTAAACCTGAGGGAAGTTGCTCACCCACCCTGTTCCTTTTCTTTTTGGTCTCCCCACTAAGAGAAAGGGATGACCACAAAGCTCTTAGGTGGGAGGGATGACGATAATAGGAAGAAAGAACTGGAAAGGAAAGACAGAAGGCCTCAGCAAAGAACTCCCACTCCAAGGTGGGGAATTCAATGGTATCTCCCCACCTTTGGCCCTTGCTGGGAGGTGGGGGCCACAGGAGGACTTCACAGGAAGGTGAATCGGGGGAGGGCCCAGCCACAGAGACTGAAATTAGCAACCAGTGGAGCAGGGATGCCGCTGAAATTAGCAACAGGGTGGAGCAGGGAAACCCTGCGTGGGTGCAGGTCGGAGGGAAGCAGGGCTGTGGCCGGGGGAAGGTGGGTGTGGACCACGGATCCCGGGCCCCCTGCTCTCTGCCGGTTTCCGCAGGAACAGAGTGGAACCACAATGTACTGCGGTGGAGGCGGGGGGCGGCGAGGCATGAACGATCTGGGAAAATATTCCAGTTGTGTGGCTGTAGGCAAGACACATTTCCTGAGCCTTTCTTTTTTTTTTTGTATTGGGGTATAGTCAATTAACAACATTGTAGTAGTTTCTGGTGAACAATGAAGGAACTCAGCCATACATACACACATGGGCCCATTCTCTCCCAAACACCCTCTCCCATCCACGCTGCCACATAACCTTCAGCAGAGTTCCATGTGCTGTAGAGGACGGAGCCTTTATTTTCTCACCTCTGAAATGGGATGATAAAAGCTATCTCTCAATAGCTGGAAGGAGAAAACACAGCTGTAAGAACAGTACCTCCTGGGACAGGCCAGGGTGCATGTTATTTCATTCATCTTTACAACAACCCTGCCACGTGATTGCTTTCACTCCCATTTACAGAGAAGGGAACAGCGCAGAGAGGTTATGGGACTTGGCCACACCACACAGCTGGTAAACATCCAACTATATATCAGACCCTAGGTGTGTGGGGCTTTATTGATACTTCAGAGCCATACAGAAACTGAGAAATGGTAATTCATTTTCCCCTCTGAAGTCCCTCCCCTGGCCCCCACCCCATCCCCAGGGGTGGCTGGTATCACTCCCCAGGCTTGATCAGGGACCCAAGATTCCTGGTGTAGACCCCTGCCTCAGGGGCTGTCAGCAGAGGAGCCAGGTATGTGATCTCCTGACCCTGATTGCTACTTGCTCCTGGCTCGTGCATCTGGCTGGTTCCACACACGCCCATGCTACTGACAGAAAGGCAGGTAATCTAACAGGAGGAAGTAGATGACCCAGAATGAACTTCATATCTGTGATCTAGCAGCCAGATCATCTGAAATGCAGCTTGTTTTGTCTGCCAGTGTGTTGAAGCATGAGATCATGGTTGATAGGGAACTCCAAAAGGTCCAGTTGAGGTGCAAGCGGAAGGTGCATCAGAAAGATTCCTTCTAGGGATTACTCGTGACCCTAACTCTCCCCTTCCCTGGTGGTTCAGACTGTAAAGAATCCGCCTGCAATGTGGGAGACCTGGACTCGATCCCTGGGTTGGGAAGATCCCCTGTAGGAGGGCATGGCAACCCGCTCCAGTATTGTTGCCTGGAGGATCACCATGGACAGAGGAGCCTGGCGGGCTACAGTCCTCGGGGTTGCAAAGAGTCAGACACGACTGAGCGACTATGCACAGCACAGCCCTCCCCAGGAGAAAGCAAGCAGCTCTGGGCTTTGCCTCTGGGTCCTTTTTCTCCCCCAACAAGATGTTGCAAGGATGCTTTGGGATATAGGAAGAAAGAGAATGGACTTTCCTGTCATGTGCCAGGGGCTAAAATAAAAGCTTGACATCAGCCTCGTCATCAAGGCAGCAACATGGAGAGCAGGTATTGACATTCCCCCAGGAGAAAGTTCCTTGCACTAATGTGTAAAGAAGTTCATCAAAGGCCAGCAGCTGGCACAGGGACAGAGTGGCCCATCTGACCTGAATGCCATACACTCTTTCTTTTCTCTAAGAAAAAAAAACAAAACACTTTTTTAAAAATTGTGGTGCTAGTGGTAATGAATCCACCTGCCAAGGCAGGAGACTCAAGAGACACAGGTTTGATCCCTGGGTTGGGAAGATGCCCTGGAGGAGGGCATGGAAACTTGCTCCAGTATTCTTGCCTGGAGAATCCCAGCAACAGAGGAGCCAGCTGGGCTACAGTCCATAGGGTTGCAAAGAGTCGGACATGACTGAGCGACTGAACTGAACTGAGTGTGTATCTGTTTATACCAAACTCCTCAGTTGAGTTCAGTTCAGTCACTCAGTCGTGTCCAACTCTTTGCGACCCCATGAACTGCAGCACGCCAGGCCTCCATGTCCATCACCAACTCCTGGAGTCCACCCAAACCCATGTCCATTGAGTCAGTGATGCCATCCAACCATCTCATCCTCTGTCATCCCCTTCTCCTCCTGCCCTCAGTCTTTCCCAGCATCAGGGTCTTTTCCAATGAGTCAGCTCTTCGCATCAGGTGGCCAAAGTATTGGAGTTTCAGCTTCAACATCAGTCCTTCCAATGAACACCCAGGACTGATCCCCTTTAGGTTGGACTGGTTGGATCTCCTTGCAGTCCAAGGGACTCTCAAGAGTCTTCTCCAACACCACAGTTCAAAACCATCAATTCTTCGGTGCTCAGCTTTCTTTATAGTCCAACTCTCACATCCATACATGACTACTGGAAAAACCACAGCCTTGACTAGACGGACCTTTGTTGGCAAAGTAATGTCTCTGCTTTTTAACATGCTGTCTAGGTTGGTCATAACTTTCCTTCCAAGGAGTAAGCGTCTTTTAGGTTCATTGCTGCAGTCACCATCTACAGTGATTTTGGAGCCCAGAAAAATAAAGTCAGCCACCAAACTCCTAAATCTCCCCAAACACTTTCTTTACACAAGGACCCCCAGGAACCCATCTGTCATTGGAGGCAGTGCTGTCAGACCGACCACAGTAGAGCCCCACAGAGTGTTTCCTTCATGGTCAGACCTTTGTCTACACTTTGGTCTCCATTCTGTCTGGAACTAGAACATGTCTGTACCCAAGAATCATCTATTTGACAAGGTGTATGAACACACATCATACCCAAGGTGCTATTCTAGAAGCTAGACAAGGACGTGACAGGAAGAAGCCTGAGAGTCTGACCTCAGAGGACTTCAAGGAGAAGAGAGATGAAAGGTGAAATTTGACAGTGGTTTAGGGGTGGGACCACTGAAATGCCATGGGGAGTTCAGAGGAGAGAGTTGGGAAGAGAGGGAGATCCAGTCAAACATCTGGCCCAGAGCTCTGAGCATCACAGTTGGAAGGGACTTTTAGAAATTTTCTGATTCACAAAACCTCAGTGAGGTACCATTACACGCCAGTCAGGATGGCTGCTATCCAAAAGTCTACAAGCAATAAATGCTGGAGAGGGTGTGGAGAAAAGGGAACCCTCTTACACTGTTGGTGGGAATGCAAACTAGTACAGCCACTATGGAAAACAGTGTGGAGATTTCTTTAAAAACTGGAAATAGAACTGCCATATGACCCAGCAATACCACCCTTGGGCATACACACTGAAGAAACCAGATCTGAAAGAGACACGTGCACCCCAATGTTCATCGCAGCACTGTTTATAATAGCCAGGACATGGAAGCAACCTAGATGCCCATCAGCAGATGAACGGATAAGGAAGCTGTGGTACATACATGGAATATTACTCAGCCATTAAAAAGAATTCATTTGAATCAGTTCCAATGACATGGATGAAACTGGAGCCCATTATGCAGAGTGAAGTAAGCCAGAAAGATAAAGACCAATACAGTATACTAACGCATATATATGGAATTTTAAAAGATGGTAATGATAATCCTATATACAAAACAGAAAAAGAGACACAAATGTACAGAACAGACTTTTGGACTCTGTGGGAGAAGGCGAGGGTGGGATGTTCAGAGAGAATAGCATTGAAACAAGTATACTATCAAGGGTGAGACAGATCACCAGCCCAGGTTGGATGCATGAGACAAGTGCTCAGGGCTGGTGCACTGGGAAGACCCAGAGGGATGGAATGCGGAGGGAGGCGGAAGGGAGAATCGGGATGGGGAACACATGTAAATCCATGGCTGATTCATGTCAATGTATGGCTAAAACCGCTACAATATTGTAAAGTAATTAACCTTCAGCTAATAAAAATAAATGGAAAAAATTTTTTTTAAAAAAAGAAATTTTCTGATTCAAACTTCTCATTTTCTGGATATAAGGAAACTGAGACCCGGGGAAAGGGAATTCTTTGCATAAATCCACGTAACGTATAGGCAACAGCAGAGACAGCTGAGGACCCAGGGGTCTTGACTCCTCAGGCCTGCCCACAGCACTCTCATGGCTCCATTTACACTCTGACCAAGGCTGACAGGTGATCTAGCAAACGGAGCTCAGGTAGCCCAGGACAAATCCACTGTCAGGATCGTAAAATCTCAACACACTCAACCATGCCAGCCTTCGGCATCAGGTAAGTTTCAATGCAACTACACAAAGAAACTTAAAACGTGCCCAGCTTTTACACTCTAGTTGCTTTCTTTTTTTAAATTGGAGTAGATTCGATTTACAATCTTGTGTTAGTTTCTGCTGTACAACAAACTGAGTCAGCTATATGTTTAGATGTGTCTCCTTCCTCTTAGATCCCCACCTACCTCCATCCTACCCCTCTAGGTGGGGTTGTCAGAGCACCAAGCTGAGCTCCCTGTGCTACAAAGCAGTTTCCCATTAACTATCTATTTCACACGTGCTGGGGAAGATTGATGGCAAAAGGAGAAGCGGGTGGCAGAGGATGAGATGGTTAGATAGCATCACTGACTCGATGGACATGAATGGACCGGGAGCTACTGGAGGACAAAGAAGCCTGGTTTGCTGCAGTTCATGGGGTTGCAAAGAGTTGGGCACGACTTAGCCACTGAACAACAACAGCAAATCTCCCAATTCATCCCCTCCTCCCCTTCCTCCCATGTCTATAAACCCAGCTAGAAGTTCTGTTACAATATTAAAAGAGAAAAATGGATAGCTGCCTTTGGTTTTCACTCCTAAGTTCATTTTCTGGGCCCTGCACCTTCAGCCTCTCCTTCCCCAGGTCCTGAACACCCTTGGTGCCCTGTCTTATCAATAGCTTGAAGTGTAATCACCTTCCACCCCAGCCCCACTCCTGCACCGTCCCCAGCTCAGCAACTGTTACCTGCTTCTCTGGGGAGCCTATTGGGTTAGGAACTGACTGTCTATTGTTGGAATTAATGTTGTTTTATTGTTGAGCTTTAACGCTTTCTTAATTGGTGGCTGCTTTTAAGCCTACTATGGTATGTGTCAAGTTTTACTCTCTAGTTAAGGTTGTATCCGTTTCTAAAAGACTGTACCTTTTTAGACTAACTTTTAAAAATACATTGCAATTTGTTTATATTTTTGGTATTTTTAAAGCTGAACTAATATTCATTTTCTGGACAACCAGCTATCACCAGGCTCGTTAGGCGTTTCACCTCTACTTATAAATCTTCTCACTATTTTGCTGCATAGATGAGTTGGTTCTCGATAAATTGTTCGTAAGTAGCTCGTCTGGTTTCGGGGTACTTAGCTAAAATTCATTTTGTTAAGTTTTTACTAGTTAACTCATTATGCAAAAGGTACAAAGGATAATCTCTGCTTTTTTGTACTTTAATTTTTTTCTTTCATCGTTCCCTTGTGGTACTATCTCTATAGCGCCATATTAAAATTTCTATCTCGGTGATGGGGCGGGGGCGGCACGTGGAGGTGGGCAGGGCCATACTGGGTGGACGAGGAGATCCAATGGCTGAGTTATAATTCCAGCTTTGTGTGCGTGCTGCGTGCTAAGTCGCTTCAGTCTTGTCCAACTCTTTGTAAACCCACGGACTGTAGCCCACCAGGCTCCTCCATCGGTGGAATTCTCCAGGCAAGAATACTGGAGTGGGTTGCCATTCCCTTCTCTAGGGGATCTTCCTGACCCAGGGATCCAACCCCCATCCGTTGGATCTCTTGGAATTGGCAGGCAGGTTCTTTATCACTAGCGCCACCTGGGAAGCCCCAATTCTGACTTTGCTCATCACTTGTTCTATGATCTGCTTCTAATTATTACACTCTCTCTCTGGACTAAGGGAAAGACTGTATTGCAGATCCAGAAAAGGACAAAATGAAAATTAAAGGGAAAACATCCTCCATTTACTCTACAGAGAGCCTGGCATGCAGACTGAAAGATATGTGTATCACTTTTTGAACACTCAGGAAAGCGTTGGTAATGGAAATAATCCATTAATTGGGAAGCAGGTTAGGCACATCTACCTCTACCCAGTGGAATGTTCTGGGACTTATGAGAAGAATGAGGCAGCTTTACTGTGCACTTATATGAAGGGATATCCAAAATACAGTAAGTACTAAGAGTCAGAAACAGAGGAGTGTGCATAGCAGGAAGGTGTGTGGAATCATAGGCGCTCAGATTTATGTAGTCACTTGTCTGTATAAAATCCCTCTGCAAGGATTCATGAGAAACTATCTCTAAGGAGAGGAACTGATGACCTGAGGAGAAAAAGAAAGACTTGGTTTTTACCCTAAGAGCTTCTTACATATTATACCAGGAAGGGTCTACAGTAAGAGATAAGGGAAAAAAAGGGAAACGTTTTGTGATAAGTATTTTTTTTGGAAATACAAGACAGAATATTCTTGTTTCAAATACTTGCATATTTTTAAAAAGTGACTAATCTAGTATTAATTGTTGTTGGGTTTTAGACTTCTCTCCACTTCCTGTTGTAAATGGCATCCGGAATATTCATGTTGCTTTCAGATTCCTTTAGCTTCTGCTAAAATTGAATGGCTCAGTTCTCCTTTCTCCTTTTGAAATTCAGCTCCATTTTAAAAGGAAGTTAATCTGTTCGTTGCAACTCCACCCCTAATTTTTTAAAATAGGTTATTTGGAAAGACTTCTCCATTGTCTTGGTTTCCTCTAATGTCTTTCCGTGTCTAGTGAAACATGGGACATTTTTGTAATTAGGTTCTCCTTGACCCAGAGGAAATCTAGAGCGAAATTCAGACGTGGAGTTATTTAACCTTTTCCCATCAGAGTGTAGGCATTGGAAGGTTTGTTGAAGGCGGATTGAAGGGCACACTATGGGCTTGAGGCCGGGCTATAGGCTCAGGGAGGTTCATTTGTTCGCTACAGGTCGGTACCCACAGATGATGTGAAAAGTATTTAGTCTTGGGCTCAGAGAGTTTTTTTCTCTGGACCTTAACTGCCCCTTTTAGAAAAGGTGAGACCTCTTGAAAAAGCAACTGAGGCCTTGCCTGGTTCAGCTCTGTCCATGTTCATTGTGAGGGTTTTTCCTCAAATCCCCCAGAAGCCATGACCCTCCTCCCTCCTGGCCCAGCCCTGGTAAGGAAGAGACCCCAGAGGCTGAGGAGGAGGAGAGAACCTGAAGGAAGCCCTGGATCTTGTCAAGCTGGGCTCTTCCTCCCAGAGTCTCACCCTCTGTTCCTCTTAGGGACAGAAAAGGATTTGTCAGGATGCCCACATCTCAAGGGACAGAAATCCCTAAACTGAACTTGCTAAAAATGCCCCACTAGCTTCAGTTCAGTCACTCAGTTGTGTCCAACTTTTTGCGACCCCATGGACTGCAGCACACCAGGGCTCCCTGTCCGTCACCAACTGCCAGAATTTGCTCAACCTCATGTCCATCGAGTCGGGGATGCCATCCAACCGTCTCATCTTCTGTTGTCCCCTTCTCCTCCTGCCCCACTAGCTTAATGGCTCCTGTAACCCAGGGAGAGAGCTGTATTTGGGGACACTGGACCAGCAGCCTCCCTAGCTGTCAGAGCTCTCCATCCAGCTCATCTAAGTTATTTCGAATGTGGTCTTGATTCTATCAGCAGGAAAGGAATCATCTTTCCCACCACAGAGATGTAGCCACCAGCCCCTCTGGGTCACAGCCAAAGGCTTGGCTGCCTATCAGAAAAGGGATCACTTTCTCCCACATCCTGTTAGAAAACCCCCTGGGGCATGGAGGCCTGGCAGCGGTCATTGGCCCAGCAAGAGTCACATGCCCATATCTGTACCAGTCAGCACACCAGGAGAACCATGTCCCTCCATCTTTCCCGCTCAAGTATCATCTCCTCGGAGAAGTCTTCCTTGAAGCTCTCATTGCAGGAGTATCTCTCTTTTACAGCACTCATCTGAACTCCACTTATGCATGCTTATGTGATTATTTGGTTAGTATCTGTCTCCCCCATTAAGCAAAAGCTCCACAAGGGTAGGAACTGTATAGCTTTTCTGTCACTGTATCCGTAGCACTTGGCACACAGACAGACACATAGCAATAGGTAGTGGAAATATCTCTATTTTTTCCAAAACAGAACAATAGGAAAGTGAACCATATAGCTATCCAGGGAAGAAGCATTCCAGGCAGAAAAACTAACCAGTGCAAAGGTCTTAAGGCAGAAGCTTATCCAGGAGAACAAGGAACCAGTGTGCCTGGAATGGGTGAGAGGGAGAAGTTCAGGATTAAGTCCAGGGAGAAAACAGCAGCTAGGTCTCTACAGAGACTGGGAAGCCATTGCAAGGACTTTGACTCTAAGTCAGAGGTTTTAGGCAAAGAATTGACATGATCTAAATTGTGTTTTAACAGGAGTTCTCTGCTTCTATAGGGGGCAAGGAGGGAGCAAGGATACAAGTTAGAAAACATGGCATGAGCCAGGTGAGAGATTATAACACCCTGAGCCAACTTTTGGAGGGGACAATAGATGTTGTCAGCGTTGGATATATTTTGAAATTTGATCAAAAGGATTTGCAGGTGGATTCTTTGTTGGTTGTCAGAGGAACAAAGGACTCAAGGATTTTTAGCTGAACAACTCCAAAAACTGGAATTGTCATTAACAGAAATAAGCAAAAGTGCTATGCTTATAATGTGTCTTGGACATTTAGAGAAAATATCAAGCCCCATACACAGGTAGATAAAGATATCTAGAGTTCATGGGTGGTGATGTTGGGATTTATTAGGTTTAACGATATGAAAGTATCAATATTCAACCACTTGGACCTATAAAATGGTGATTTATTTTATTAAACTAAAGATTTATTATTATTTTTAAACAGTTTTTTGCTACTTTTATTTATTTGCTACTATTTGGCTGCATGACGTGGGATCTTAGTTCCTGCATCCCTTACATTAGAAGCACCAAGTCTTAACCACTGGACCACCAGGGAAGGCCTGAAATAGTGATTTCTTATGCATCAACCTAGAGATGGTTGTTCAAACCATTACATTGGATTCAATCACCAAGCACTGGATGTAGGCAAAGAAGAGACAAGGTCTATTGGCTGAGCCCTGGCAATCTCCACAGTTTAAATGTCAAGAAGGTCAAAAGAAACCAGGAAAGGACACTAAGGAGGAATGGGGCAAGCGGGTGGGGTGGGGGAGCAATAGAAAAACCAGCAGACCATGGTCCCTGGAAGCTAAGAGGAGAAAGTATTTCAGGAAGGAAAGGGATGATCTACCAAGCCAATGCTTTTGAAAGTTCAGAGAGTATGAGACTTGACCACTGGACTTATCACTGGTCCCTGGGGGCTTTGAAAAGTTATTAGAATGGATTCAAGAGAGGATGGAAGAAAGCAATGGAAGACAGTAGGGACAACTATTTACAGAGCTTACCTTTCTCTTAATACCTGAAAGGGTTGCTATATTTGAGGATTGGCAAAGGACTGAGAATAGAATTGTAATCATACCATACAGAGCAAACTTCAGATACTTAAATTCCAGTCCTCCTAACCAACAGCTTGTGAACCCCTTAGCTAGGAAAAGAATTTCTGTGTGTAAATTTCTAGGATCTGCTGAACTTGGCACAAACTGGTCTGATTCTACACCAGTCTGAGTTGGGAAGGTCACTTCCACATATAAACATGTTTAATATTAATTATAGAGATTTATCAGTCTCTGAGTATACAATTTTTTAAAAAAACATTTGTTTGATTTTTGGTTGTGTAGGATGTTAGTTGCAGCACATGAGATCTTTCACTGTGATGCGCTGGTTCTGGAGGGCGTGGGCTCAGTAGTTGTGGCTTGTCGGCTGAGTTGCTCTGCAGAATGTGGGGTCTTAGTTCCCTGACCAGGGATTGAACTCAAGTTCACTGCATGGCAAATCAGATTCTTAACCACTGGACCACCAGGGAAATCCCTGCAACTGTCCAAAGTTCTTATTTTAAGCAGAGTTCTTACTACTTATTTTCTCAAGAGGGTTACTATCTCCAGTAGCCTTGCAAAAGATCTGCAATTACCTGAAAGACTTCTCTGTCTGGCCACTCTGTAGTTCCCTCTGGGAGTTTATTAGTGATGCTAAAACAAGCCAGACCTTCAGATTTCAAGTACCATGCCTTTTTATCTTTTTTCACAGCAAAACACTGCCTTTTGAGCCATTTTTTGAGATCTTTGGAGAAGTTACACCTGCAATGTAATTAATACATTTTCCTATGGCTTACTCTGGACTCCAACTCTGCCTCCCAGAGTCTTCAGATAAATCACAGTAGCTGGAAGGGCAGGATGGAATTTTTACAACCAGAGGGAAAGATAATTATTTAAATCATCTTATCTCGAAAGAACCAGGAACTCAATTACTCCAGACAGATGTAGTTCACAAGAATCTGTTAGATCCCTTGATCAACCACCCCAAACACTGACCATTTGGGTTGATGAAATTCATCCTGTCAAAAGCAGAATGTCCAGGCTGAAAAAGAACACACGTCATCAGAATGAGGGCTGTTTGTTTGCTTGGGTTTTTTGAAAGGTCATTGTTTAAAGGGTAGCCCCCTGTGGGAAAGAATTCATGAGAATTCTGTTGAATTTTTTAAGCCTGTGACATTTAGGTGTTAAATGATATTTGAAAGCTTTCTCTCTTCCTGCTTTGGTCTCTATCTTTGCCTCTTTCTCTCTCTTCTTCTCCCTCTCTCTCTCATTCTCTCTCTCCCAGATACTTTATAAGGAAAAAGGTCAGCATTTAAATATTAATAATATATGGTTTTTATTGTACATAATATTAAACATTTAAAATTATATAATAACTTTGAGATTTAAAAAATTCCCTTTGTAGCCACCTTTAAAGCGTTTGTGGCATTGTGGTCCAGGCTGAGGGACAGTTCTCATTCACAGCCCCCTTACATACATCCAATTATTTTCTGTCCTGGGATCTGCTAGGGATTGGCCTCCAGGCTTGGGTTTTACCTCACTCCTCAGGTGGGGACTCCCTCCTGGCACTCTCATCCTCAGCTCCATGAAGTGGCACCAAAGAAGATGAGAAGTTGACTTGCCCTCGTTGTGGCAATTTTATTCAATAATAGCAACTGCTTGGCAGACAAGACCCATCCACTGGATTTGCTTCCAAAACGAACCCAGGGGGCTGTGAGATTCTGCTGTTAGATGAAAGAAACATGCTTTGGTGAGACTCTAGGAGTCTGAGTGGGGTCTCTGCCTTATCTACAGCACCACTAATTCTGACTCTGCTGAGCTGCAGAGCATCTGGTAAAATCTTTTCTGCAAAGCCATTCTGGATGTTCTCCAAGGCTTGGTCACCTTAGCTGTCTGGAACTCCCCAAAGGTCTTTACCATGAACAATAGCAAAGGCAAACATAAATGGACAATATGAAGACACTCAGGACCAACCACTCCCACCCCACAGCACACGTCAGTACCATCTCCTTCACAGTCCTAATATCTAGCTGCCAGGAAACTAAACAGGCTACTTGTTGAATAGGATTGCTTCATATTAACCGCTTGGAGGCCACAGTGATTCTGCCAAGATGAATAACTTGGTGTTGGTCATCGTCATCAACATCACCATCACCATCATCATCTTAAAAATGGTCCTCACCCAGGAATTGAAGGAACATACCTCAACATAATTAAAGCTATATATGACAAACCCACAGCAAACATTACCCTCAATGGTGAAAAATTGAAAGCATTTCCCCTAAAATCAGGAACAAGACAAGGGTGTCCACTCTCACCACTACTATTCAACATAGTTTTGGAAGCTTTGGTTACAGCAATCAGAGAAGAAAAAGAAATAAAAGGAATCCAGATAGGAAAAGAAGAAGTGAAACTCTCACTGTTTGCAGATGACATGATCCTCTACATAGAAAACCCTAAAGACTCTACCAGAAAATTACTAGAGCTAATCAACAAATTTAGTAAAGTTTCAGGATATAAAATTAACACACAGAAATCCCTTGCATTCCTATACACTAACAATGAGAAAACAGAAAGAGAAATTAAGGAAACAATGCCATTCACCATTGCAACAAAAAGAATAAAATACTTAGGAGTATATCTACCTAAAGAAACAAAAGACCTATACATGGAAAACTATAAAACACTGATGAAAGAAATCAAAGAGGACACAAATCGATGGAGAAATATACTGTGTTCATGGATTGGAAGAGTCAATATTGTAAAAATGAGTATACTACTCAAAGCAATCTATAGATTCAATGAACTCCCTATCAAGCTACCAATGGTATTCTTCACAGAACTAGAACAAATAATTTCACAATTTGTATGGAAATACAAAAAATCTCGAATAGCCAAAACAGTCTTGAGAAAGAAGAAGGGAACTGGAGGAATCAACCTGCCTGACTTCAGGCTCTACTACAAGCCACATTCATCAAGACAGTATGGTACTGGCACAAAGACAGAAATATAGATCAATGGAACAGAATAGAAAGCCCAGAGATAAATCCACCTACCTATGGACACCTTATCTTCAACAAAGGAGGCAAGAATATACAATGGAAAAGAGACAACCTCTTTAACAAGTGGTGCTGGGAAAATTGGTCAGCCACTTGTAAAAGAATGAAACTAGAACACTTTCTAACACCATACACAAAAATAAACTCAAAATAGATTAAAGATCTAAATGTAAGACCAGAAACTACAAAACTTCTAGAGGAGAATATAGGCAAAACACTCTCTGACATAAATCACAGCAGGATCCTCTATGACCTAACTCCCAGAATATTGGAAATAAAAGCAAAAATAAACAAATGGGACCTAATGAAACTTAAAAGCTTTTGCACAACAAAGCAAACTATAAGCAAGGTGAAAAGACAGCCTTCAGAATGGGAGAAAATAATAGCAAACAAAGCAACAGACAAAGGATTAATCTCAAAAATATACAAGCAACTTCTGCAGCTCAGTTCCAGAAAAATAAATGACCCAATCAAAAAATGGGCCAAAGAACTAAACAGACATTTCTCCAAAGAAGACATACAGATGGCTAACAAACACATGAAAAGATGCTAAACATCACTCATTATCAGAGAAATGCAAATCAAAACCACAATGAGGTACCATTACATGCCAGTCAGGATGGCTGCTATCCAAAAGTCTACAAGCAATAAAAGCTGGACAGGGTGTGGAGAAAAGGGAACCCTCTTACATCGTTGGTGGGAATGCAAACTAATACAGCCGCTATGGAGAACAGTGTGGAGATTCCTTTAAAAACTGGAAATAGAACTGCCATATGACCCAGCAATCCCACTCCTGGGCATACACACTGAGGAAACCAAATCCGAAAGAGACACATGAACCCCAATGTTCATTGCAGCACTGTTTATAATAGCCAGGACATGGAAGCAACCTAGATGCCCATCAGCAGACGAACGGATAAGGAAGCTGTGGTACATATACACAATGGAATATTACTCAGCCATTAAAAAGAATTAATTTGAATCAGTTCCAATGAGATGGATGAAACTGGAGCCCATTATGCAGAGTGAAGTAAGCCAGAAAGATAAAGACCAATACAGTATACTAACGCATATATATGAAATTTTAAAAGATGGTAATGCTAACGCTATAGGCAAAACAGAAAAAGAGACCCAGATGTACAGAACAGACTTTTGGACTCTGTGGGAGAAGGCGAGGGTGGGATGTTCAGAGACAACAGCATTGAAACAAGTATACTATGAAGTGTGAAACAGATCACCAGTCCAGGTTGGATGCATGAGACAAGTGCTCAGGGCTGGTGCACTGGGAAGACCCCGAGGGATGGGATGGGGAAGGAGGCGGGAGGGGGGATCGGGATGGGGAACACATGTAAATCCATGGCTGATTCATGTCAATGTATGGTCAAAACTGCTACAATATTGTAAAGTAATTAGCCTCCAACTAATAAAAATAAATGGGGAAAAAAAAAGGTCCTCACCAAGTGCTTACTCCAAGGTGGAGTCAGAAGACTCCAAGATGGTAGAGTAGAAGGCTGTGTGCTCATCTTCTTCTGCAAGAACTCCAAGATTACAACTCACTGCTGAACAATCATCGACAGGAGAATGTGGGATCCCACCAAAAAAGATACCCCATGTCCAAGGACAAAGGAGAAGCCCCAGAAAGATGGTAGGAGGCGCAAAATCACTTTTAGAAATAAATTCCATACCCACCAGAGACACTCGGAGAGCTCAAACAAACCTTGTGCGCACCAGGACCCAGAGACCCCACAGTTCAGTTCAGTTCAGTTCAGTTCAGTCCACAGTCATGTCTGACTCCTTGCAACCTCATGGACTGCAGCACACCATGCCTCCCTGTCCATCACCAACCCCCAGAATTTACCCAAACTCATGTCCACTGAGTCAGTGATGCCATCCAACCATCTCATCCTCTGTCATCCCCTTCTCCTACCGCCTTCAATCTTCCTCATCATCAGGGTCTTTTCCAATGAGTCAGCTTTTCACATCAAATGGCCAAAGTATTGGAGTTTCAGCTTCAACATCAGTCCTTCCAATGAACACTCAGGACTGATCTCCTTTAGGATGGACTGGTTGGACCTCCTTGGAGTCCAAAGGGACTCTCAAGAGTTTTCTCCAACACCACAGTTCAAAAGAATCAATTCTTCGGTGCCCAGCTTTCTTTATGGTCCAACTCTCACATCCATACATGATTGCTGGAAAAACCATAGCCTTAACTAGGGAGTTGACTGTGGCTCAGATCATGAACTCATTATTGCCAAATTCAGACTTAAGTTGAAGAAAGTAGGGAAAACCTAGGTCATTCAGGTATGACCTAAATCAAATCCTTTATGATTATACAGTAGAAGTAACAAATAGAGTCAAGGGATTAGGTCTGATAGAGTGCCTGAAGAACTATGGACAGAGTTTTGTGGCATTGTACAGGAGGCAGTGATCAAGACCATCCAAGAAAAAGGCAAAATGGTTATCTGAGGAGGCCTTACAAATAGCTGAGAAAAGAAGAGATGCAAAAGCCAAAGGAGTAAAGAAAAGATATTCCCATTTGAATGCAGAGTTTCAGAGACTAGCAAGGAGAAACAAGAAAGCCTTCTTCAGTGATCAGTGCAAAGAAATAGAGGAAAACAATAGAATGGGATAGACTAGAGATCTCTCCAAGAAAATTATAGATACCAAGGGAATATTTCATGCAAAGATGGGCTCAATAATGGACAGAAATGGTATGGACCTAACAGAAGCAGAAAATATTAAGAAGAGGCAAAAATACACAGAAGAACTATACAAAAAAGATCTTCATGATCTAGATAACCATGATGGTGTGATCATTCACCTAGAGCCAGACATCCTGGAATGCAAAGTCAAGTGGGCCTTAGGAAGCATCACTATAAACAAAGCTAGTGGAGGTGATGGAATTCCAGTTGAGCTATTTCAAATCCTAAAAGATGATGCTGTGCAAGTGCTGCACTCAATATGCCAGCAAATTTGGAAAACTCAGCAGTGGCCACAGGACTGGAAAATGTCAGTTTTCATTCCAATCCCAAACAAAGGCAACCCCAAAGAATGTTCAAACTACCACACAATTGCACTCATCTCAACATGCTAGTAAAGTAATGCTCAAAATTCTCCAAGCCAGGCTTCAGCAATACGTGAACCGTGAACTTCCAGATGTTCAAGCTGGATTTAGAAAAGGCAGAGGAACCAGAAATCAAATTGCCAACATCTGCTGGATCATCAAAAAAGCAAGAGAGTTCCAGAAAAACATCTATTTCTGCTTTATTGACTATGCCAAAGCCTTTGACTGTGTGGATCACAATAAACTGTGGAAAATTCTGAAAGAGATGGGAATACAAGATCACCTTACCTGCCTCCTGAGAAATCTGTATGCAGGTCAAGAAGCAACAGTTAGAACTGGGCAAGGAACAACAAACTGGTTCGAAATCGGGAAAGAAGTAAGTCAAAGTTTTATATATTGTCACTCTGCTCATTTAACTTATATGCAGAGTACATCATCCAAAATGCCAGGCCGGATGAAACACATGCTGGAATCAAGATTGCCAGGAGAAATATCAATAACCTCAGATATGTAGATGACACCACCTTTATGGCCGAAAATGAAGAACTAAAGAGCCTCTTGATGAAAGTGAAAGAGGAGAGTGAAAAAGTTGGCTTAAAGCTCAACATTCAGAAAACTAACATCATGGCATCTGGTCCCATCACTTCATGGCAAATAGAAGGGCAAACAGTGGAAACAGTGGCAGACTTTATTTTCTTGAGCTCCAAAATCACTGCAGATGGTGACCGCAGCCATGAAATTAAAAGATGCTTGTTCCTTGAAAGAAAAGCTATGGCCAACCTAGAATGCATATTAAAAAGCAGAGACATTACTTTGTCAACAAAGGTCTGTCTAATCAGAGCTATGGTTTTTCCAGTAGTCATGTATGGATGTGAGAGTTGGACTATAAGAAAGCTGAGTGCCAAAGAATTGATTCTTTTGAACTGTGGTGTTGGAGAAGACCCTTGAGAGTCCCTTGGACTGCAAGGAGATCCAACCAGTCCATCCTAAAGGAGATCAATTCTGAAAATTCATTGGAAGCACTGATGCTGAAGCTAAAACTCCAATAGTTTGGCCACCTGATGCGAAGAACTGACTCACTGGAAAAGACCCAGATGCTGGGAAAGATTGAAGGTGGTAGGAGAAGGGGACGACAGAGAATGAGATGGTTGGATGGCATCACCGACTGTATGGACAGGAGCTTCAGTAAACTCTGGGAGTTGGTGATGGACAGGGAAGCCTGGGGTGTTGCAGTCCATGGGGTGCCAAAGAGTCAGACACGACTTAGCGACTGAGCTGAAGTGCTTACTCTATGCCAGGCATGTAGCACTGAGTGTTTGCATGCACTGTTATCTCAGTGAAACTTCATGACAAACACAATTGGTAGTTATAATTCTAATGATCCCCGTTTTACAGAGAAGGATACTGAGACTCAGAAATTTAGTTAATCGAGGTCATCTATCCAGGAAGTGGCAAAGTGAGGATTTGAACCCAGATTTGTTAGTTCCCAAAATTCATGTTTATAATTATCATATTGTACTGCTGTAACAGTTAAGGATATCATCAAATGTCTCAACATTACCCAGGAAGTTGATAACCTCCCCCTTGGGATATAGTACACTGTCTACATTCACCTTCTGTGTTTAGCAGACTGCAGAGAAAGTCTGACAATTAACTCCCCGAGGCAGTGAAGTGCAGTGGAAAGAGCCCAGATAAGGGTATATTTTCTGGGTCCACGCTTCATGGCTGTGATTTTTAGTTGAGGTTCACTCATGCCCCTTGTCCCCCACATTTGTACCTGTAGAATAAACCTTAATTATACTTGGGTATCTTAGCTAAGGCACTTTTGATTGTAAGTGATGGAAATAAAGCCAATTCAACTTTTCACTTAGCACAGTCATTAGCAAATAGTGGAAGCTTCATAAATATGTGTTAAATGCAGAAGTGAGTATCTTAAGAAAATAGGGGACTTCCCTGGTGGCTCAGTGGTTAAGAATTTGCCTCGCAATGCAGGGAACATGAATTTGATCCCTGGGTGGGAAACTAAGATCCTACATGCCACAGAGCAACTAAGCCCACACATTGCAAATATTGATCCTGTGCACTCTGGATTCTGCACGCCACAACTAGGGAGTCCATGTACCACAAGGAAGGAGTCCATTGTTGCACCTAAGACTCGGTACAGTCAAATAAATAAATAATTTTTTTAAAAAGAAAATAGGAAGGGTATCAGAAGGATACAGGGTCATCTCATAGAGTCAAAGAGAAATCTGAACATCAAAACCCAAAAAGATCAGGCCAAAGGCAGGTCTAGTGATGCCCAAAGGAGGACTCCATGGCAGAGGGTGGGCAAAAACTGCGTCTGCCAGCTTCTCCTAACATACCTCTCCCTGAGCCTGGCAATGCCTGGAGAGTGATCTGCTACATATGTATGTATGTGTGTGTGTGTGTGTGTGTGTGTGTGTGTATTTGGAAGGTTAAGACCTCATGAAATGGGTTATAGATATGTAATGCTAAAACAGATGGAAAACAGAGGTTTCATTTAGGTTCTAGTTCCAATCAAGATTCAGAACAAGCACAGCTGCTCATCTCCTACCCAAGAACTTCTCCAAAGGAACCCCAAGGAATTAGTAAGGAAAGACTAAAAAACCAGGAGAAATTTCTGAAGGTGAGGTGCTGTTTTGAACTGGAGAGGAGGGTGGAAAGTCATGGCAGCTTTAGTCTGTGCAGGCGGCAGCCCTGCACAGTAGTGAAAAATATAAAAGAGAAGGGGTAAATGTTAGGAATGCGGGTTTTACTGTTTCCCAGTCATAGCTTTGAGAAAAACCTATGGAGACTCAACCCTCTGGTCTAGGAATCCTCAGAAGTAAAATCACAGCAGTGCAGGAGTCCTGTGCTTAGAAGAGGCTGAGACAAGCAGATGGAGTCACTGACTGTTGGGAGTTACCTCCTCTCGTGCTCTGTCTGAACCTGCAGGGCTTAAGGAGTGTGTCCTCCGAAAGCTGTGCCTCCCAACCAGCACAAGGTTAAAACCTGATCTGAGCATTGTCTTGGGGAAATGTTCTCTGATGCCTGGGGCTCCCACCCTTAAGGCTCACCTCCCCGTGCTCACTGAATTCACTGAAATTGGAAAGGAGGGATCTGGCCTCTTACCACAAGCATTGTCCAAAGGCGTTGCCAATATTCCCAAGAAAAAAATGAACTCACAAGCCAAAATAACAAGACAATTGAGAACCACAAATGTTTTCATTGTAAATAGAGTTCTTTCTGGGACCAGAGGTGAAGGCTGGGCAGAAGAGTGAGATTCCAGCATTGGGGGGAGGTGAGGAAAGGTAGATGGTGTCATTATCAACCACATACCTCATGGTAGGTACTGGATAAACTGCTATGTAAGTCCTCCTAAAGAAGGTAATCTTGCTTAATGCTAACCTGTATCCTTTGAAATGGGACTTGCAGCTTCCACTTGACAATGAGAAGTTGAGGATCAGAGTGGTTAACTGGTTTATTGAAGGATATCCAGTGTACAAATAGCACCACTGGGATTTTAAGCTAGACTTGAGGTCTTGGAAATCCAGGTTCATGTCACTTCCTGATTGTGTGAACTTGACCATGTCAGTTAACTTCTCTGATTTAACTCTGCTTTAGGCAGAATAGGGATGAGAAGTGTATCTAACTCATCAGGTTGTGGTAAGAGTGCACTGAACTTAGACCAGCTCCTGACAGTTACTTAGTACTCAATAAAGATAGCTTGCTATTTCTATTATCCTCACCTATATGTTCTCCTTCCTGGAGAAGGGGATGGCCTGGCCGGCTACAGTCCATGGGGTCGCAAAGAGTCAGACATGACTGAGCGACTAACACATGCACATGTGTTCCCCTTAACAGTCTGTCCCTTGGGTAAAAGGTAATAAATCACTTCTCTTACCTTTTCAGTTTAATTTCTATTTTATATTGGAGTATAGTTGATTTACAACATTGGGTTAGTTTCAGATATTCAGTGAAATGATTCAGCTATCCATACATATATCCACTCTTTTTCAGATGCTCTCCCCACGTAGGTTATAAAAATATTGAGGAGAGTTCCCTGCACCACTGTAGGTCTTTGTTGATTATATATTCTATATATTTTATTATATATTTTAGTGGGTATATGTTCATCTCAAGCTCCTAATTTATCCCTTTCCCCTAATCATCTCTCTTCTTGTTTAAATAACAACCAGTTGGTACTGTTACTTTTGCTTCTTAAAAAGGAAGTCTACCCACATGGTCTAGAAGAGAAGAAGCAAACTTGGGTTCTGAAATCAAGCCCCAATCCTTTAGCAGACGTCTCAAGCTGAGAGATTAAACTCTCACTTAGGAAAAAAAAAAGATCCCTCCAAGTGCCCAAAGGACACAGCCATTATCACAGAAAGGATTCCATCCCCAGATCGCATCTTATTTTATCCAGAAATGGTCATAGGCTGACACTGAAATATAAACAAGCCATTGAGAAGTGGCTTCTTAACTAATTGACTATATGCAGTGGAATATTATGAAACTCTCACAACTTACCAATTCAAAGGTGTTAAAGCAGAATACACACACACACACAGAGGCACTTTTGAAAATGTTCAATGCAAAAAATACAAAACAAGGGTCAGACCATGATGCAACTACGGGAAAGATAGCTGTCTATGAGAACAGACAAAGATAAGATTCAGTAAGGTATGTTAATGTCCAGGAATATAGGTAATATTAAGAAATGTTTTTGCAGTTATAGTACTTTCAATAGAAATGTAAAACATTGAGAAATAGACCATGTTTTATATTTATATTAAAAAGTCATGGAGATTGCCTGGTGATCCAGTGGTTAAGACAACACACTTTCACTGCCAAGGGTCTAGGTTTGATCCCTGGTTGGGAAACTGAGATCCCACAAGCCGTGGGGTCAAAACAAAACAAATTACACCAATGTAAACCTAAAGCATTCTTCTTTTGCAGGAGATTAAAACATATGTAATCTAACATAGATTTACCACATCCATACAAAACACATCACCTACATACATACTTATAGAAGTTTACAGAAGGGCAAGTGAATTCATAACTATAACTGAAATAGGATGCTGTTGCTAATCAAGAACCCCTCAATGACTGACAGGAAGAGAGGACCTACTATATGCCAAGTACTTTGCAGAGTTTCCTGTGGAATCCCCATGTTATCCCTACAATGTATGTATCATATTCACATACAGACGGGGAAGTGAGACTTGGAGAAACGAAGAGACCTGCCCAGCATCACACAGTTTCTGGGTGTGGCTTCACCTCACCACACCGTGATACTCATCAGTTTCAGGCACAATCAGAGACAAGATCAGTGGGTTTGCAGGTTCCTCTTGATCAACCTCAACCTCCCCTCACAGTCTCTTTGCAAGGCAGCCCATCTCCTCCCCTTATCAGAGGGTGATTCCTTCCCCTCCCCAGGCTGAGTTCCAGAAGTCCTGGCACCTCACCTTCCTCATCTCTGACACTAGGCCAGGCAGGAGTTAAGAAATGATGGACCAAAGAGTCAAGGATTTCCAGGTCTTCCCTGATGGCTCCCCCATGACATGAAGACCCCGAGTTAGCACGAAGGTGCCTGCCACACAATGGCTGTGAGTGGTGGAAATGTCACCTAACCACAGATGCTGTCGTGTGACTGATGCGACTGATACGAGTGGAAATTTTGAAGGAAAGGACAAGGTAATACCAGAGAAGATATCAGAAATAAACAAGGTGAGGGACTTCCCTGGCGGTCCAGTGGCTCAGTCTCCGTGCTCCCAACGCAGGGGGCCTGGGTTCAACCCCTGGTCAGAAAACGAGATCCCACATGCCACAACTAAGACCTGGTGCAGTCAAATGAATAAATAAATAAATATTTTTTAAATAAAAGATTGTTTAAAAAGAAATAGACATGGTGAAGCAGGCGTTAGTCTGGAAATTTTGCTGGGCCACCTGGTCAATGCATGATCAGGATCTGGTATATAACATTGTCAAATTGAACCCTGAATAAGTGTTTCTTAAATGGATGGATGAATTCTGATTATTTCCTGAATCCATGCAATTCGGCTTCGAAATCCCACAGGCATACTAAAATCAACATGCTGCAAACTTAATTCATTATCCCCTCCTTTGTCCCCAAACCATCCCCTCATCCTGTATTCCCACCCATGGGTGAAGGAGGCTTGGTCCATTGGTTATCCAACCAGAATCTAAGCTGTCATCCTTGACTCCTTCCTCTTCCTCACCAGTCACTGAGTCATGGCAGTTCTCTGTCTTAAATATCATTAAACCCTTCTGTCTCTTCTCCAAGCCTGGAGGTAACCATTTTGGTTGATAGCCAGTATCATGACTGAAATCTTAGGCTTAGCATCCAGACTACCTGGACCACCATATGCCAGCTTGAGCCCATCAGTAGACCACTCAACTTTGAGACCCATCACTTTTCTCACCTGTAAGAGGAGGAGGATCATAGAGGATCATTGGGTAATGATCATATGGTAAAGAATCTGACTGTAATATGGGAGACCCATGTTCAATCTCTGAGTCAGGAAGATGCCCTGAAGAAGTGAAAGGCTGCCCACTGTAATATTCTTGCCTGGAGAATTCCATGGAAAAGGGAGCCTGGCAGGCTACAGTCCATGGAGTCACAAAGAGCTGGACATGACTAAACTATTAACACTGTCACTTTTCAAGAAGACCACTATGAGAATTAAATGGGGGCAAGGAGGTCACCTCCCTCTTCCTTAATATAAGATCCTACTGACTATTCTCTTGCTTCAAGTCCTAACCTTTTCTTCCCCAAATAGCCAGAGGAACCAATCTGAAATGCAAGTCTGCTCTGTCACTCACAGTTCTTAGTAGAAAAAGCCTGCCTGAGGGAGTCATAAAATCCTGAATTCCAACTCATGGATGCCCGTAAAAGCCAATTACTTTGATTCTCTCACATCCTCAATAACTTCATTCCAAAACATCACTAGACATCATTGGATGCTGACGGTTAAATGTGATAACACATGGAGAGTCCTTAGCCCTGGATCGTACTGAGCACTCAGTGAATCAGAGCTCTTCTTCCTTCCTTCCTCCCTTGTCAGAGGCAAGTAAAAGGGCAGGGTATGTGGCATGAAATCAGTCTCTGGGAAGAGAGACCGTGATCAGTGGAGAAAATAAAGATGACCACTGATGAGTCAGCAACCCATCTTAGGAACCCACCCTGCTTCATCCAGACCCCCTGTAAAGCAGGGGTTCCCAGTGCTGACCATTCCTCAGAAGCCTTGGCAGAGCTGGTAAAGTAACAGCTTCCACTGCCCATCACACACTAGTCTTGAAATCCCCACATGGGGGCCTGGGAATCAGCATTTAAATGTGCATCCTAGGTGATCCCATGGAGCATGGCTCGGTTTTTGGCTTTGCTTAGCAAGGGCTTCGGGTCTTCCCAGGTGGCACTAGTGGTAAAGAACCTGCCTGCCAACACAGGAGACATAAGAGATGTGATCCCTGGGTCTGGGTCCGAGAAGATCCCCTGGAGAAGGAAGTGGCAACCAACTCCGGTACTCTTGCCTAGAGAATCCCATGGACAGAGGAGCCTGGTGGGCTATAGTCCATGGGGTCACACAGTTGGACATGACTGAGTGACTGAGCACATTCATATATATATACATATATATATGTATGTATGTATATGTATATACATACATCTGTATGTGTGTGTATATATAGTGTATAAATATGTGCAAATGTATGTACTATATAATTTGTATACATGTGTATGTGTATGCATATATACATATTCATACCCATATATGTGCTGATGAATATATGCATCTGTATATACTGTATGTGTAAATATGTATACACTAGAGACAGTGTGTATGTGTGTGTACCCTCACAATAGCCCTCATTATCAGCCCATTTAAAAATTAGAGAAACGGAGGGTCAGAGAGGTTAATTAACTTGCCAAGGTCACAAAGCCAGATTTGACTCCAAATGTTCATGACTGCAAAACTCAACATTCTTTCCACTCTGTTTTCTCTCCTAAAAACAATACAAAAATATATACATGACAGATCTAGCTCCCTGAAACATTTCTTCTAAATTCTATGTACATTGACTCCAGGAGTTCCCCAAATGTGTCTTATAAAACCCAAAGGTTTGAGAGTCCTTTGGATTGCAAGGAGATCCAACCAGACCATCCTAAAGGAAATCAGTCCTAAATATTCATTGGAAGGACTGATGTTGATGCTGAAACTCCGATACTTTGGCCGCCTGATGCAAAGAACTGACTCATTGGAAAAGACCCTGATGCTGGGAAAGACTGAAGGCGGGAGGAGAAGGGGACGACAGAGGATGAGATGGTTGGATGGCATCACCGACTTGATGGACATGAGTTTGAGTAGGCTCCGGGAGTTGGTGATGGACAGGGAAGCCTGGCATGCTGCAGTCCATGGGGTCGCAAAGAGTCGGACACGACTGAGTGACTGAACTGACTAACCGAAACCCAAAGGTGGGGGAGTGAGGAGGCAGTGGGCTCTGCACATAATCAGGTAGCCCAGGTGTGTCAGGCCACGAGGCCAGAGAGCCAATGCCCAGGGAGCTACTTGGCCACCTCAAACCACTGGTTCCTAACACTCATCTGTCTGCCATGTTTTCGGACTACCTACTCTGTAACAGAACGTTTAGACTCCCACACAAGGGCTCAGGAAAAAGTGTTTGCACTTAAGAATATGGAGCAATAATTCCCTTTTGGTTTCTACCGAAACTTTGCACGTTACAAATTGCCTCTTTGCAGACTTTAAATAATGCATGACTCTCCAGTGATTATTGAACGGAGATTTTTTTCCCCCTACAATCTCCTGTGGTCTATTACTGGTCTCTGGGATTTTCATAATCTTGTTCATGTTCCGTTTAGCATCTCTGGCCTGCTCTGCACACAGCAAGGTGGCTTATTCAATAATCCAGCTGCTTGCAACACGTGGCAGGTGGGTGGTTTCCGGCTAAACAGGTGAGGAAACCACATTCTAGACTGGGTAACCCAGTGGACAGTAACTTCCACGTAGGCAGAGTCTGGTGGTTGAAGGGCCTAAAGGGCACGGGGCCACACCCTTAGCATGATACTTGGCCCAAGGTAGGCACTTCATATTGATTGAATGAATAACAAATGGAAGAATGAGTGTTGGGAGGTAATATTGTAACCTACTATCCAAAGTAGAGTCTGACCCCAGGTCTGCAAATCAGGTCCATATTCTTTCTGCTATATTTTTTCATCTTGCCATTATATTTGGTTTTCTGTTGTCCTTTCTCTTCAATCACATTTTTCAAAATTTGTGTGTGCCATTTATTTTTTAGCTGAGAAGAGATTTATATTTTCATAGTTCATGTGTTAGTTTTTCATGAGTGTCATTTCTCTGGGCTTTCACTTTTGATCGTCATATTCAGAATTTCACACTTCTCCAGGGATTAAGTGAGGGGTTGGGTGAGAAAGGCAGTCAACAGTACTGCTTCTGGGGGCAATGGCCTGTTTATGGGCTGCTGGTCTGAGGGGCCCTAGGCCTCCATGTCCTTTGTTGGCATGGATAGCAGGCCAAGCACCCAGACTTTCTCTGTCAGCATCATATCATACCCTCCCACTTGGGGGATGGATGACTAGTCTCTATTCATCAGGAGAGGCTGAGATATTCCATGGTACCCAGAAATCCCCAAACTCACTGGCTTATAATGAGCAGCTATCTGTTGCTTCTTCATGTTACGTGTTCAGTGTGGGGCTTCCAAGGGTTCTGCTCCACCCCGAGCCAGGTGGAGAGGCCACCGTCTGGAACACTGACAGCTATCATGGTGGAGGGAAAGAGAACTTGACGAGGTCTTACACCAGCAATTAGATACTTGACCCAGAAATGACATATGTCACTTCCGCTTATGTCTTGATGGCCAGAGCAATTCATATGATCCCATCCAACCACAGAGAGGCCAGGAAATGCAGTACCACCGGGGACCCAGAAAGGAGAACCAGAAATAATTGATGAACTACACAAACGGCAGCACATCCACCAAAACCACACCCTACTTAAAACTCTTCCCAGCTCTCTCTCCCTACCAAGTTCAAGTACAAGCCCCAGGCAGGGCAGAGAACATGAGACGCTCCAAGTGTGGCCCCTACCTGCTCGACCAGCCCTATCTCCACTGCTCCCCACGTGCCTCCAGTCTCCCAAGACCCAGAGGGTTGTCCAAGCTTGTGCCTTGAACCCATTCTCTTCCCATCCCCTGATCTGTCTACGAACTCACTTATGAAGACTTGGGGCAAATGGCTCCTCTCCTGATATCTCCGTTTAGAGAGGAATGCCCACTTCTGCCCTCCTTAATGCACTGCTCACTGCTATCTTGCCCCTTTTGCATCTTCATGTGCACATGCCCTCCACCACTCAGACCCCATGGGACAGTGGCTATGTGCTGCTCTTTTCAGAATGTGCATACATGCTAAGTCGCTTCAGTCATGTCTGACTCTTTGCGACCCTATGGACTGTAGCCCCCCAGACCCCTCTGTCCATTGGGATTCTCCAGGCAAGAATCCTGGAGTGGCCTGCTGTGCCCTCCTCCAAGTGATCTTCCCAACCCAGGGATCAAACCTGCAACTCTTAAGTCTCCTGCATTAGCTGGTGGGTTCTTTACCATTAAGTGCCACCGGGGAAGCCCCATTTCAGAATATTCAGACCTAAAACTGCCCTCAGTTTAAAGGAGATATTCAGCATGTATTTCTTAAATATGTGGTGATGATTACTTTAGCAGCACCTACTATTGTGTGTCTTATTAACCTTTAATAATATTATGAGTCATTATGGTTTATGGCTTCTATACTTTTCCAAAGAATGGGCCACCTCGGTCATGCTGCTGTATCTTGAGACCTTCTCCATGGCTATCTGGCTGCACAATGAGATTTGACCTTGAGATTCAAGAAGGTATGTCACAGAGAAGAAACTAGACTCTGACCTACGAGAGCCCTGTCATACCCAGACTTGAAAAGTCTCATTGTTACCAAGACACTCATGGCATGACCCTCATAACCTAATACTCTTCTAGAAGAATGGGTGTGGGGGGTGATACTGGGAACCTGTGTCTGGAGAGAAAGAAACTACGTGACCTTGTGAATTAGCTATGCCTCCTCTGATAGATTAGGTACATGATACTGACACATGAAGAGAAACTTATTTACGTGCACGGGAGCATCTCTTGGAAACCAGCTGAATCTTGAGGACAAAAGGAAGCAGGGCTTGAGTGATGCTTGGATTTTACTTTCACTCTGGCCTGTCTCCTTTTCTTTCTAGGTTGCCTTGAACCTTCTCTCTCTACAGACCAACTTCCTCCTCTTTCCACTCCACAGGGTGGAAAACCGGATGTTAGCAAGCTAATGGCTTTGTATGTAACAATCCAGACCATGAGGGAGACTGGTAGCTCTCTTGGATCCAAATCTAAAAGTCTCAGGAAGAGGATACCTTGGCCCAGCCAGGGCCGAGGGTCCGCTCTTAGACCAATCAACTGTGTCCAGAAGCTGGTATCCCATTGTGACTGAGCTGCTCCCACCATGTGGAGGAGGGAGAAGGTCCACGTTACCAAAAGTCATCTTGACCCAGAACCGCTTAAGCCACTGGAAAGAATCAGCATTGATGAACAGCTCTCGACATCAGAGGATAGAAAGCATGGCAGTTCTGAGTGCACAGCCATCATGAGGGGTACTTATCACAAATACAGATTCCAAGGTCCTGTCACTGGTAAGTTTGATTCAGCAAGTCCGTGCTTGAGCCAGAGCATCCCCGGTTCAGACAAGCGTCTCAGGTAATTCTGATGCATTGCTGGACTTAGGAGAAGCTGGCTTAGCTTGTCTTTCAACTTTAATTTTATGTCTCTGTTTTATTCATTTCTGTTTGTGGGTTTATTACTCTTTCCACTTGCCTTTCACTTGATAATTTGTACCCTTTCTGGGTTATTTAGGTAGAAACTTAATTCCCAGTTTTTCTTCTTTCTCTCTGTTAGAGACCATCACGCGCAATATTTTTTCCTCTAAGTACCAGCATGGCAGCATCCCATAAATTTATATGATATGCTGTGTTTATATCTTTGTTCTTTAAATACTCTGTTCTGAATTGCTTCCCTTTCTGTGGTTTTATTTAGGAGCACCAACTTCTGTGTGACTGGCTAACCCCTTCTGGTTTGTGAGATTTATTCCTGATTTCATTGAAGTGCAGTCTTAGGATATGGAAGGCGAAATGTTTCTGTCTTTTCTTATTGAATAAATATCTTTGTTTCCTAAGAAGCAATGCATTCCATGAAGAATCTATTCAAGAAGGCTAACCGGTCAAGTCCAAGATTTGGGTGTTGCTACCCTCTACCCCATCCCCATCGAACAACCATCCTTCATGTGACTCCTTGGTACACACACGTTTAAAATTTTGCAAGCAGCAGGTGAGAAGAGCTCCTTGGCATTGACTCCTGGCTGGTCTTCTAATGAGCTCCGTGCAAGCTTGAACTGAAGGCAGGCACACCCTGGACCTTAGTAGCATCAGTTATGCAGAGCTCACCCTGCAGGATCAGCCAGGTTTCTTTAGATGAGTGAAGACATAGCAGGGGTTTCAAGAAGGCGGGCCATGCTCTACACCCACGAGTACATCACAGTCTTTCAATGAAACAGAGCTGATGGGAAGTGGAAACTTTGCTAGTGGAAATAGGCATAGGGATTGTGTCTGCCTAGCTATTATTTGGCCAAGAGAAGAATATGAGCACCATTCACCTCCTTCATCCCCCAGTCTACTTCTTCCTTATGTTTATGAACTCAGCTCAAGAGTCAATTCCTTCAGGAAGTATTCCCACCCCCACCCCACCCCATCGCCTCTATCCCACATCACTGATTCCTGTACACACAGATCAGCTCAGGTCATCCCCCTGGTCATTCCCTGCTGCCTTGTATATCTCCATCTCTGCACTCTGAGCTTCCTAATGGCACAGACTGGGAATTATTTCAAGGAGAGAAATATACTTGATATCCAGTTCCCGGTGCTGAATGGAGCAATGTATTGAAGGGGATGGATAGAGCATATATATCATCATGAGGATATGAAATGAGATATTTACCCAGCAAATATTTATGGAGCACCTACAATGTGCCAAGCGCCAGACATATGAGAGTGAACAAGAGTGTCATGATTCCTCTGGTGGGGAATGTGGGCTTCTAAACACGCTTGTGTGTGTGTCGGGGGTAAGGGGGGTGGTGGCGGTTCACACATGGGTGGAATAGAGGGTGCTGTGGGAGCATACAGGACTATGCATCTCTTGCCACACTGGGAGGTCTGAGAAGCTGCCTGGAGGAGATGTCTTTTAATATGAGGCCTTAGAGATGGGGAGTCAGTGATGCCCAGAAAGGGGACAGGGAAAGACTGTTCATGACAGAAGTAACAGTGGGTGAAAATGTAAGAGGATGGAGCGAGTGTAATAAAAGGAGTCACAGTGTTAGTGGCTCAATGTTAGGGGGAGGAGAGGAGGTTCTGGAA
This sequence comes from Muntiacus reevesi, assembly GCF_963930625.1. Lineage (NCBI taxonomy): Eukaryota > Metazoa > Chordata > Mammalia > Artiodactyla > Cervidae > Muntiacus > Muntiacus reevesi. Next base: position 46,051,368 of record NC_089266.1, read on the forward strand.
AGAGAAATGAGAACCACTGGACTATATAGGAACATGTGAGCCATGCTAAGGGTGTTGGACTTCAAGAGCAAAGAGACCCCACTGACAATGTCACATTCACTTAGGCAAACCTAAGTGAGTGATAGTGGGGACTGGAGCGAGGGTGGGGGCAGGGCCCATGGGTAGGAAGGGGAGAAGAGAAATGTTTAGGAGATAGATGCATGGACTCCATGATTGATGGGCCACAGGGGTGAAGATAGCAGGGCAGTCCAGGACGTTTGGGGGCTTCAGTGGCATCATCCATCAAAAGGAAAAGAACACCTGAGGAGATGAAGGTTTTGAGGACACGTGGAGAAGATGGTGAGTCAGATTTGGGCAGGTCATGTTTGCTATGTTTTTGGGTCACCTGAAGAAGACGATGTCCAACAGGCAGTTGACTGTTCATAATAACAATGACAACAACTCAGTGTGGCCCCCATGACAACCTCAGGAGGAAGGAAAATGAGGCACAGAGATGTCAAGCAACTTGTGCAAAGTCACACACCACTGAAAGGCAGAGGTGATTTCCCGTGAAGTCATTTGGGTTCCAGAGCTCACAGGAAGGAAGTAAAGCTCAGGAGAGAGGTGTAACTGGAAATTCATCTACACATGAACAGAAGGCCATCAAACCCACAGGGATGGATGTGATTACTAAGGGCATAAACAGCCCCCAGAGGAAAACTGAAGAAGAGGAACCAAAAGGTGAAACTGAGCGGATGGCCAGAGAAGTGGGAGGAAGCCAAGAGGGAAGGCTCTTTCCAAGCCCGAGGGTAAAAAATGTGGTCCAAGGAGATATTGAATGGCATTACCGTACACTGCTCACCTAGAAGAGGAGAATGCAGAAATGACTGTGGGAGTGAGAAGTAAAGAAGTCTATTGTTACCTTGGGGAAAACGGCCTCTATAGAGTTCTGGGGGCAAAATCCCTAAGCTAGTGAGTTGAGAAGCTAGTTGTAATGGAAGGGATATGACAGCAAGTGTAGACCAATTCTTAAATGTCCTATTGAAGTGGAGGCTGGAAGAAGGCCATGGCCAGAGAAAGTCAGGCTTTGCTGAGGAGTACCTTCCCAGAGGAGGTGATAGTGGTGAAGAACTCGCTTGCCAATGCAGGAGACATCAGAGATGCAGGTTCGATCCCTGGGTCAGGAAGATCCCCTGGAGAAGGCAATGGCAACCCACTCCAGTATTATTGCCTGGAGAATCTCATGGACAGAGGAGCCTGGTGGACTGCAGTCCGTAGAGTTCCAGAGTCAGACATGACTGAAGTGACTTAGCACGATGCCTTGCCAGAGGGTTTATCCATCATCACTATTTTATGTTGAACATTTGAAGAACATCCAAGGCCCAAAGTATCTTAAAGAAAGGAATAATTTTTCAATAGCAAAGATAGTCAAGCCTATCTAAGTGTGGATAGAAAGGTGTTAATAGGGAAGATGAGTTTGGGGATACAGGACAGAGAATATCATCAGGTAAGTGAGGTCCCAACAGGGCAAAAAGGGATGGGCTCCAGGAGGAACAGATCCAAATAGGAGCAAGGATGCTGCTCCGGGGGAGACAGACTGGGAGAATGAAGACCGTGGGGGCAGAGGAGGGCCACCAGCATCCCTGGGCTTGGAGATGGTAGCATTGGTCTTCCTCAGGAGTACCCAGGAGCCTAGGTGTGATGGAGGAGGAGGTGGACAGGTAGACTGAGTCAATTTGGCAGCTTTGCCAGGAGAATGTAACCCAAAGACAAAGGAGAAAAGGAAACTGTAGACAGAAAAGTGGTAGGAGACATTCCGTGGACTCCAGCCAGATTAAAGGTGCTATGAGTTCTCTATTGCCATCTCCACTCCTATCCACCACCTGCCCACTACACCCTTATCACAGGACTCATAGGGTCTAGTCAAGGTTCTTTCTTGGTCCTCTGTCTCTGATATCCAGAGGATCTTCTGGGGATGGGGGAGGGGGAGGCTCCAGAAAAATGACATTACTCAAAACCATCAGCCTCGGGACTGCGTGACCCCTGGGGACTGTCCCCAGGCTAGGTCCATTGGAAGGAAAAGTGAGTCTTCCTTTTGTCTAAAGCTCTGAGGCCTTTGGGGAACTTTCCAGCTCGGTTCTAATTGTAATCCCTAAGTACACATGCTATGTCCCAAAGTCTATACATAAAGTTAATGCAGTAACAAGGTAAATCCCCCTAAGTCCTCTAATAGAAATTGACAGCTTGGAGTGTGGGATGTTCATTCTTCCAAGTGAAGACCCATCAGAGGACTCATCTTGCGATGGCCACAACAGTCCATCCCTCTGGAGCAATTACGCTATGCAATGCCAGTCAGTGGGACCATCCTAAGCTAAGTTAAAAGCCGCAAAGGTCATCAGAAGAGAGATCCCTGAGATGAACTTGAACCCCAGTAAAGCTAACGATAGGCTGACAAAGGAGGGCACTGAGGAAAGAGGTTGTTATTTAATAAACATCACCAGGACGGTTGGCCAAGGGGCATGGGAGACTTTATTTAAATTCATACAGCAGGCCTGTCAGATTCAGACACATCATACCGTTAATCTGTGACAAACCCAGAGACAAGGGACAAGCATCGCCATCCCTGTGGCCGATGAAGAGATAAATTCCCAGCTCCTGAAGAAACAGATAACATCAGGGCTCTGACAGATGGGTTCAGACACATAAGAATGGAAATTTTTGCACCGCCATGTAATAAAAATAAATATCAAAAGGAAAACAGCGGCATCCATTATGTTTGTCATATCCCCCTTCCCAAGCCTGCTTACTGCCCCAAACTAATAATGGACGGGCCACAACATGACTCCCCCTGATAAGTGGTCAAAGGAGATGAACAGAATCGCACCAAGGAACGGAGACAGTAAATCACCACGTGGAAACAGGCAGCATCCCGCCAGCTAGGAAATAAAATTTAGAACCAAGCACCTCTCAGGTCTCATTACAAGGCTATTAAAGTCACAAATAAATAAATAAATAAATAAATAAATGTGATGAAAGCCAAGATGGGCAGCCAGTGTAAACACATCCTTTGGCGTTGCTTTCGAGAAAGACTGTACCGATTTACATAAGCAATCAGGCAATCAGAGTGAGAGCTGTTTACATTCTCCAACCTGGCAATCCTTTCTCTGGTAGCAGAGTTCATGGTATTAGCCCCAAAGAAACAAAAACACATCAGTAGTGGTATTGCCTGTGATAAGGTCAAAGAAGAGGGGCCTGGACAAATAAAGCAAAATGGGTTAACAGTGGGCTAAGATGATGCCACTGTGAATGATGGACGTGGGGGCATGGTAGGTTCTGGAAATGTTTCTATGAAATATCCATGGTCATCATGAGTATGCACCTCACATATCTTCCTGGGTATTGACAAAGAGTAGACTTTGCACTGGATAGCATTCCCTTCAAGTTTAATGCTTGCTGAGATTTTATAAGTTGAATACCGAATTCAGTCATTCATCCACAAATCGATGAGTATTGACCCCATGCCAGACAATAGAGACATTAAGATGAGGAAGAAACGTTTCTTAACCCTAACAACCCATGGTCAAAAGCGAAGATAGGCACACAGACAGACCCGCACGCAAATATACATGCACACACACACACCACACCCGAGTGTGGCAATGGTGCGGGAGGTGTAGACGCAGTGTCACGCAGCGAAGGCCGGCGGTGTGGACAGCATGCAGAACATCACAGGCAGAGACAGGATAGCTCAGAGGCTGGGCAGAGTGGCGGAAGGCAGTGCTCCAGGCGGAAGAAACGGAATCGCACAGGCAGTGGCCAGAGAAGCTCGGCGTGGGCGTGTCTGTGTGTGTGTCTGTGTGTATGTGTCTCTGTGAATGTCTGTGTGTGTCTGTGTGTGTCTCTGTGTCTGTGCATCTCTGTGTGTGTCTGTGTGTGTGTGTGTCTGTGTGTGTCTCTGTGTGTGTCTGTGTCTCTGTGTCTGTGTGTCTCTGTGTGTATCTGTGTGTGTATGTCTGTGTGTGTGTCTGTGTGTGTCTCTGTGTCTGTGTGTGTGTTTCTGTGTGTGTATGTGTGTCTGTGTGTGTGTCTGTGTGTCTCTGTGTGTGTCTGCGTGTGTGTCTGTGTGTGTCTGTGTCTCTGTGTCTGTGTGTCTCTGTGTGTGTCTGTGTGTCTGTGTCTCTGTGTCTGTGTGTCTCTGTGTGTGTCTGTGTGTCTGTGTCTCTGTGTCTGTGTGTCTCTGTGTGTGTCTGTGTGTGTCTGCGTGTGTCTGTGTGTGTGTGTCTGTGTGTGTCTGTGTGTCTCTGTGTGTGTCTGCGTGTGTGTCTGTCTCTATGTGTGTCTTCATGTGTCTGTGTGTGTGTGTCTGCGTGTGTCTGTGTGTGTGTGTCTGTGTGTATTTGTGTCTCTGTGTGTGTCTGTGTGTCTCTGTGTGTGTCTGCGTGTGTGTCTGTCCCTATGTGTGTCTTCATGTGTCTGTGTGTGTGTGTCTGTGTGTGTCTGCGTGTGTGTGTGTCTGTGTGTGTCTCTGTGTGTGTCTGTGTCTCTGTGTCTGTGTGTCTCTGTGTGTATCTGTGTGTGTATGTCTGTGTGTGTGTCTGTGTGTGTCTCTGTGTCTGTGTGTGTGTTTCTGTGTGTGTATGTGTGTCTGTGTGTGTGTCTGTGTGTCTCTGTGTGTGTCTGCGTGTGTGTGTGTCTGTGTGTGTCTCTGTGTGTGTCTGTGTGTCTGTGTCTCTGTGTCTGTGTGTCTCTGTGTGGTCTGTGTGTCTCTGTGTGTCTGCGTGTGTCTGTGTGTGTGTGTCTGGGTGTCTGTGTGTCTCTGTGTGTGTGTCTCTGTGTGTGCCTGTGTGTGTGTTTGTGCCTCTGTGTGTGTCTCTGTGTGTGTGTCTGTGTGTGTGCCTGTGTGTGTGTTTGTGCCTCTGTGTGTGTCTCTGTGTGTGTGTCTGTGTGTGTGTCTGTGTGTGTTTGTGTCTCTGTGTGTGTCTGCGTGTGTGTCTGTGTGTCTCTGTGTGTGTCTGTGTGTCTGTGTGTCTGTGTGTCTCTGTGTGTGTCTGCATGTGTCTGTGTGTGTGTCTGTGTGTCTCTGTGTGTGTCTGTGTGTCTGTGTGTCTGTGTGTCTCTGTGTGTGTCTGCATGTGTCTGTGTGTGTGTCTGTGTGTGTATGTGTGTCTGTGTGTGTGTGTCTGTGTGTGTCTCTGTGTGTGTCTCTGTGTGTGTCTGTGTGTGTGTCTGTGTGTCTCTGTGTGTGTCTGTGTGTCTGTGTCTGTATGTCTGTGTGTCTCTGTGTGTGTCTGCATGTGTCTGTGTGTGTGTCTGTGTGTCTCTGTGTGTGTCTGTGTGTCTGTGTGTCTGTGTGTCTCTGTGTGTGTCTGCATGTGTCTGTGTGTGTGTCTGTGTGTGTATGTGTGTCTGTGTGTGTATGTCTGTGTGTGTCTCTGTGTGTGTCTCTGTGTGTGTCTCTGTGTGTGTCTGTGTGTGTCTGCATGTGTGTGTGTCTGTGTGTGTGTTTGTCTGCATGTGTGTCTCTGTGTGTGTCTCTGTGTGTGTTTGTGCCTCTGTGTGTGTGTCTGTGTGTGTTTGTGTCTCTGTGTGTGTCTCTGTGTGTGTCTCTGTGTGTGTCTGTGTATGTGTGTCTGTGTGTGTCTCTGTGTGTGTCTCTGTGTGTGTCTGTGTCTCCTCTATCACAATAGATCTGGTGAGTCTGGGATGCTTCTCTCCTGGGGCCCAGAATGGTCTTCCCACGGTCACGTCAACCCTGCTGTTTCACATCACTACCTCCCGCTCCCAAACCACCCCCGTTCCCCGTGCATCCCCACCAAACACACACACGCCTTCCCGAAATAATTCAGGGCCATCTGCCCTGGGTAAAAATGACCTGGCTGTGTTGTATGCTATGTGAATAGGATTATTCTAAAGCCAGTCTAAACAGGAAAGGATTCTGGTAGAGTCCACATCTTATTCACGGTGGAGTGTTCTTTCTTAAAGGAATGCTTGGAAAGGATCCAAGCATATTAAAAGGACACATGGAACCTCAGGTGAAATTATCTGTTTCCAGTTTCCTGAATGTGCTGACTATAGAAACTGCTGTTAATAAATCAAGTAAAGCGGGAAAAGTCAATCAGGAATGCCAGCCCCCCGGCTCAGATAAATATTAACAGATGTGTGGCATGTAGAATGTCATAAAGCTCTATTAGAAGAGTAAGTAGCCACAGGTTGCATTTGAGTGTCAATGTTTTGAAAGTTGTGGGTGTTATGATAATTCAACATACAGTTTCATTTGACCAGGTACGGCTTGGCATTTAGAAACTTGTCTGTCTGTGAGAGGGAATGCTGAGAGCTTTGAAAAGGAAACGAGGACATAAATCAAGAGGTTCTTATGTGAAAGTAATAAAAGAAGGGGTTTGATGACATGGTATGATCACCAATACATCAGCATCAACCCATGACTTTAAAAAAATAAAAATCCATTCTCAGCTGAGACGACCCAGTGGCCAATGGAGACGCCTTGCTTGTTATCAAGAAGCATGGAAGTGATATCAACACAGTCACAAGTGCAAATGCAACCACTCCTGACTGTTATTCTTAGAAGACTGGGATCCCCTGAAGGATGGACCATTCCGGAGATAGATTCAGGAAAGAAAGCTGAATAAGGAGCACCTAGTGACTAGAGAGAAGTGAGGTTCTGGTTGGGGGTATCGGACCACCCAACCTACCGCCTATTGGGCCACCCTGGGGGTAAGCGGTTAGGAGGATCCCTCTTGTGGAAGCTGTCAAGCAAAAAAACAAGTGGAACTTGAACTTGGGCATCAAGACAATAGTTACAGCCCCTGAGCCAGCTAAGAGTCTGTAAAAGATACTTGAGTCGGGGTTGGTCCTTTGAAAGGGAGTGAACGTTAATATAAAGTGAGCTGACAAGATGGAAAAGCAGTAGCTGAAGGGCTGTTCTTGCAAGTCAGGAAAGGCTGTACGTCGATCACACCGTGTTATCGGCAATCCATCCCCGAGCTTCTGTGTGTCTCCAAGTTACAAATTACAGTTGCTCTTGCCCGACAAGCCTTCAGACATCCCCAGCGGTTTAGCTGAAGTTGCAGAATGTGTGTAGATGATTCTATCAGGATGTCTTTAAATCATGTCTGATGTGTGTTTGAGAAGAAAAGAGGGGAGTGGAGAGACGGGAGAATCCCCTTGAGGGTTTATGTGCCTGCCTCTGCTCTGAGAATGGGTCATGTAACCAGCCAAGGGTGCTGGGACCTGGGCTTGAAGAAGAGTTGGAGGGGAGTCTTGTAAGACTGGCCACAAGGACTGGCTGACTGCCTGGCCACCCTGCATCCACGTCCTTCCAACCCTGCATGCGTGCATGCTAAGTTGCTTCAGTTGTGTCTGACCCTTTGTGATCCTATGGACTGTAGCCCTTCAGGCTCCTCTGTCCATGGGATTCTCCAGGCAAGAATGCTGGAGTGGGTTGATGCACCCTCCTCCAGGGGATCTTCCTGACCCAGGGATAGAACCTGCATCTCCTGAGGCTCTTGCATGGCAGGCGGATTCTTGACCGCTGAGCCCTTGGAGTAGTCCAAGCTTGTCATTTGGATTGGGATCATGTGGCAAAGACTTCTCTCTGATCACCAACGTCTATGTCCTCCTCTTGGCCCGCAGCTAGACTGTCTTTCCCAAGGTCTGCCAGTCAGATGATAAAGGTCTGCCCTGGCCAATGGGTGATCACCAGGGACATGTGTCACTTCCGGGAACCGCCCCCCAACCCCGCAACTCCTGGTGAGCCTTCTCTTTGCTGGAGCCCCTCTCCTGCTGGCTGAATGGAGGCGACCCTTGGATTGTTTGCTGGAAGCCCTTAGTTGAAGGTGGCTGAACTTCCAGCAGCCTAGGGTGGGTCCAGAGACACAACAGACAGCCTCCTGATGACCTGATTGCCCTCCAGGCCCATGGCAGAGGGAGGAAATATATGACTTGCATCTAGAGCCTGTTATACAGAGGGAGGTAAGTCAGGAAAAGAAAAACAAATATCCTATATTAACATATATATATATATATACATATTCATATATAGAATCTAGAAAAATGGTACTGATAAACCCATTTGCAGAACAGGAATAAAGACACAGACATAGAGAACAGGCTTCTGGACATAAAGGGGGAAGGAGAGGGTGGGATGAACTGAGAGTGGCTTTGACATATACACGCTACCTAATGTGTAAAATAGACAGCTAGTGGGAAGCTGCCGTGTGATACAGGGAGCCCAGCCTGGTGCTCTGCAATGACCTGGAGGGGTAGGAAGGGACTTGGGAGGGAGGCCCAAGAGGGAGGGGACATGTGCATACTCATGGCCGATTCATGTTGTTGTATGACAGAAACCAACACAGCATTGTAAAGCATTTTGTTGATCAGTTGCTAAGTCGTGTCCGGCTCTTTGCGACCCCATGGACTGCAGCACGCCAGGCTCCTCTGTCCTTCACTCTCTTCCGGAGTCTGCTCAAATTCACGCCCATTGAGGTGGTGATGCTGTCTAACCATCTCATGCCTGCCGCCCCCTTCTCCTCTAGCCTTCCCTTTTTTCCTTCACTCTTTCCCAGCATCAGAGTCTTTTCCCATGAGTCAGTTCTTCACATCAGGTGGACAAGGTATTGGATCTTCAGCTTTAGCAATCATCTGCTGTTTAAAAATAAATTTAAAAATTATAATATATTATATATAAACATATATATGCATATACATATATAGCTTCTGTTGCATCTGAGTCACTATACGGTTGAGGGTTTATTTGCTACAGCAGCAAGAATGACCCTAACCCACACGGATGGCAGAGAGTTAAAACGAGTCACCCAGCTCTGACTCTGACTGAACCACCGGATGGATATTTCCCAGACCCCTTGCTTGCTTTTTTTTGGCAATTGGAGGGACGGTGGCAGCACACACTGAAGGCTGGCCAACAAGGGGGCATTGGTGGCTGTCTTGAATGGCAGCCCCCTAGGGCTGCAGGAGGAGAATCATATCGACATGATGCTGCAGGGTCACCAACTCACAGGGATCCACCCCTGTGCTGCGTGGACTATGATCTGCTGGGCCTGGGAGGTGCTGAATGTTGACAAGGGCAGGAGGCGGCTCTGAGCATCAGGGCAGCAGCGGCAGGACAGGGGGCTCGTGGGGAGAACCAGGCAGCCAGCCACACGGTGGGCACATTGGCCCGCGCCACGCACCTGGCGCTCTCTTCCTGAAAAGGATCCCTTCTGTTCAATGTAATAAGTCTCCTTTGAAGTAACACATGGTTGGGCTTGTGACTTTGGCTTTCAGGGCCTTGAAATTGGTTAAAAGAGCAATTCACATGAACCACAAGGGAAGGAATGACTCAGGTGCCTGGACTGGAATGAACTCTGTCTGCAGCGGGGCAGCTCTTTAAGGAGGAGGCCTGAGTCGCTTACTAAAGACTTCTCAGAAAGTCAGAATCTGTGCGCTTGCCTCGGACCCCAGCCTCATGGTCAGTTCTTGACTTTATACTGACTAATGGGAGCCTACGGGAGCAAGCCCATTAACGGCAAGGATGGGAAACTGAGCCCACGCAACAAAGTCCAGGGGCCGTTGATTCAAGAAGACCTCAGGATGGCTCTGATTCCAGTGGTCACATGTCTGATGGCCCCCAGATGGGTCCGATGTGGGCACAGTTAGATAGATGGGCGGGTCTCACTGAACATTCAGTGTAGAGGAGAATTCATCCTATTATGATTACAGCTATCCCAGAGGCAGAGTGAGTTGGTCTGGTCAGTGGTGGTGAGCTCCCTGTCATTAGAGGCAAACAGCAGAATCAGAAGGGCTGCTTCTCAGAGACTGTTACACAGGCTCCTCTTTCTCTGGAAGGGCAGAGGCATGTGTTCCCAGGAGCTTTCAGTTCCCAAATGCTATATTTCTGAGTCTTTTCCCAAATACAGCCGCATCTATTTTATTGTGTTTCTCCCCTCCAGGTTCCATTCCCCTTTCTTGGGATAATAAATGCCCCAAGCACACTTTGCAGGGACCACCTCTCCTAATCTATAGGCTCTGGGGATAAGGAGAGTCAACCCCAGCCCTAGGCATAAAGCATGCTATCCAAGTTGTCTAAGTTTCAATTCAGTTCAGTTTAGTTGCTCAGTCGTGACCATGCAACCCCATGAATCGCAGCACACCAGGCCTCCCTGTCCATCACCAACTCCTGGAGTTTACTCAAACTCATGTCCATTGAGTCAGTGATGCCATCCAGCCATCTCATCCTCTGTTGTCCCCTTCTCCTCCTGCCTTCAATCTTTCCCAGCATCAGGATCTTTTCAAATGAGTCAGCTCTTCGAATAAGGTGGCCAAAGTATTGGAGTTTCAGCTTCAGCATCAGTCCTTCCAATGAATATTCGGGACTGATTTCCTTTAGGATGGACTGGTTGGATCTCCTTGCAGTTCAAGGGACTCTCAAGAGTCTTCAACAAACAGTTCAAAAGCATCAATTCTTAGGTGCTCAGCTTTCTTTATGGTCCAACACTCACATCCATACATGACCAGTGGAAAAACCATAGCCTTGACCAGATGGACCTTTGTTGGCAAAGTAATGTCTCTGCTTTTTAATATGCTATCTAGGTTGGTCATAACTTTTCTCCCAAGGAGTAAGCGTCTTTTAATTTCATGGCTGCAGTCACCATCTGCAGTGGTTTTGGAGTCCCCAAAAATAAAGCCTGACACTGTTTCCACTGTTTCTCCATCTATTTGCCATGAAGTGATGGAACTGGATGCCATGATCTTAGTTTTTTGAATGTTGAGTCTTAAGCCAACTTTTTCACTCTCCTCTTTCACTTTCATCAAGAGGCTCTTTAGTTCTTCTTCACTTTCTGCCATAAGCGTTGTGTCATCTGCATATCTGAGATTATTGATATTTCTCCCAGCAATCTTGATTCCAGCTTGTGATTCATCCAGCCTGGCATTCCTCATGATGTACTCCTCATATAAGTTAAATGATATAAGCACGGTAACAATATACAGCCTTGACGTACTCCTTTTCCTATTTGGAACCAATCTGTTATTCCATGTCCAGTTCTAACTGTTGCTTCTTGATCTGCATATAGGTTTCTCAAGAGGCAGGTCAGGTGGTCTGGTATTCCCATCTCTTTCAGAATTTTCCACAGTTTATTGTGATCCACACAGTCAAAGGCTTTGGCATAGTCAATAAAGCAGAAATAGATGTTTTTCTGGAACTCTCTTGCTTTTTCGATGATCCAGCAGATGTTGGCAATTTGATCTCTGGTTCCTCTGCCTTTTCTAAATCCAGCTTGAACATCTGGGATTTCACGACTCACATATTGCTGAAGACTGGCTTGGAGAATTTTGAGCATTACTTTACTAACGTGTGAGATAAGTGCAATTGTGTGGTAGTTGGAGCATTCTTTGGGGTTGCCTTTGTTTGGGATTGGAATGAAAACTGACCTTTTCCAGTCCTGTGGCCACTGCTGAGTTTTCCAAATTTGCTGACATCTTGAGTGCAGCACTTTCAAAGCATCATCTTACAGGATATGAAATAGCTCAACTGGAATTCCATCACCTCCACTAGCTTTGTTTATAGTGATGCTTCCTAAGGCCCACTTGACTTTGCAATCCAGGATGTCTGGCTCTAGGTGAATGATCACACCATCGTGATTATCTGGGCCATGAAGATCTTTTTTATACAGTTCTTCTGTGTATTCTTGCCACCTCTTCTTAATATCATCTTCTTCTGTTAGGTCCATATCTTTTCTGTCCTTTATCAAACCCATCCTTGCATGAAATGTTCCCTTGGAATCTCTAATTTTCTTGAAGAGATCTCTAGTCTTTTCCATTCTGTTGTTTTCCTCTATTTCTTTGCATTGATTGCCAAGGAAGGCTATCTTATCTCTCCTTGGTATTCTTTGGAACTCTGCATTTAAATGGGCATATCTTTCCTTTTCTCCTTCGCTTTTTGCTTCTCTTCTTTTCACAGCTATTTGTAAGGCCTCCTCAGACAGCCATTTTGCTTTTTTGCATTTTTTTCCTTGGGGGTGGTCTTGATCCCTGTCTCCTGTACAATGTCATGAACCTCCATTCATAGTTCATCAGGCACTCTGTTTATCAGATCTAGTCCCTTAAATCTATATCTCACTTCCACTGTATAATCATTAGGGATTTGATTTAGGTCACACTTGAATGATCTAGTGGTTTTCCCTACTTTCTTCAATTTAAGTCTGAATTTGGCAATAAGAAGTTCATGATCTGAGCCACAGTCAGCTCCCGGTCTTGTTTTTGCTGACTGTATAGAGCTTCTCCATTTTGGCTGCAAAGAATATTATCAGTCTGATTTCAGTGTTGACCTTCTGGTGATGTCCATGCATAGAGGCTTCTCTTGTGTTGTTGGAGGAGGGTGTTTGCTATGACCAGTGCGTTCTCTTGGCAGAACTCTATTAGCCTTTGCCCTGCTTCATTCTGTACTCCAAGGCCAAATTTGCCTGTTACTCCAAGTGCTCCTTGACTTCCCACTTTTGTATTCCAGTCCCCTATAGTGAAAAGGACATTTTTGGGGGGTGTTAGTTCTAGAAGGTCTTGTAGGTCTTCATAGAACCATTCAACTTCAGCTTCTTCAGCATTACTGGTCAGTGCATAGACTTGGATTACTGTGATACTGAATGGTTTGCCTTGGAAACGAACAGAGATCATTCTGTCATTTTGAGATTGCATCCAAGTACTGCATTTTGAACTCTTTCGTTGACTATGATGGCTACTCCATTTCTTCTAAGGGATTCTTGCCCGCAGTAGTAGATATAATGGCCATCTGAATTAAATTCACCCATTCCAATCCATTTTAGTTTGCTGATTCCTAAAATATAGACTTTCATGCTTGCCATTTCATGTTTGACCACTTCCAATTGCCTTGATTCATGGACTTAACATTCCAGGTTCCTATGCAATATTGCATTGGACCTTGCTTCCGTCACCAGTCATATCCACAACTGGGTGTTGTTTTCACTTTGGCTCCATCTCTTTATTTTTTCTGGAGTTATTTCTCCACTGATCTCCAGTAGCATATTGGGCATCTACCGACCTGGGGAGTTCCTCTTTCATTGTCCTGTCTTTTTGCCTTTTCATACTGTTCATGGGGCTCTCAAGGCAAGAATACTGAAGTGGTTTGCCATTCCCTTCTCCAGTGGACCACGTTTTGTCAGAACTCTCCACCATGACCCATCCATCTTGGGTGGCCCTACATGGCATGACTTGTAGTTTCATTGAGTTAGACAAGGCTGTGGTCCATGTGATTAGATTGGTCCGTTTTCTGTGATGGTGGTTTTCAGTCTGTCTGCCCTCTGATGGAGATGGATAAGAGGCTTATGGAAGTTTCCTGGTGGGAGAGACTGACTGTGGGGGAAACAGTCTTGTTCTGATTGGCAGGGCCATGCTCAGTAAATCTTTAATCCAATTTTCTGTTGATGGGTGGAGCTGTGTTCCCTCCCTGCTATTTACCTGGACCCAAACTGTGGTGGAGGTAATGAAGATAATGGTGACCTCATTCAAAAGACCCCATGCATGTACGGCTACCCTCAATGCCCCCAACCCTGCAGCAGGCCACCACGGACCCACGCCTCTGCTGGAGACTCCCAGATACCCACAGGCAAGTCCAGGGCAGTCTCCTTTGGGGTCACTGCTCCTTTCTCCTGGGTCCTGGCACACAAGTTTCTGTTTTGCCCTCTGAGAGTCTATTTCCCAGTCCCGTGTAAGTTCTGGAAGCTCTATGGTGGGGTTAATGGTGACCTCCTCTAAGAGGGCTTATGCCATACCCATGTCTGGTGCACCCAGAGCCTCTGTCCCTGTGGCAGACCACTGCCGACCAGTACCTCCACAGGAGACTAAGTTTCATGTAAGGATCACTTTGAATATTTGGGATGATTTTCTTGGGCTGGAAGTTTAGGGAGAATGCACACAGGTGCCCCCATCGTTTGCTGTCCCATGGGTGACCCAGCCTTGGGGGTCCCAGACAGAAGGCTAACAAGTCTCCTCTCCTCTCTCTACAGCCTTTCTGAAGTCTGCATTGATTTCTTTTTCTCATTTTCTCACTCAGGACCCATAACTTTTTTCCTGAGACCCCTCCATTAAAACCCATCACATTCACCCTAAAATTCCAGTGTTCTCCCTAAAATTCCAGCCCAAGAAAATCATCCCAAATATTCAAAGTGATCCTACATGAAGCTGCTCTTTGAAGCACTGTGTGTAACAGTGAAAGATTGGAAACAGTTTAAACATTCAGCAATCAAAAGTTGGTCCAGTGAGCTTGCTACCTTCAAAATGACATTTATAAAGTGTATGTAATACCATGGAAAATCCTTATGATAGTGTGAAGGAAATCAGGGCGTGAAATGGTCTAGTCAATATGAACTCAACTGTGTGAAAAGGAAAAAAATAACATCACATACAGGTAAAACAATGGAAGCAAATGTACCCAAAGATTAATGCTTAGGTAGTGGAATGATTTTTCTTCCTACTTTGCTCTATTGTTTAAATTCTCTTGGTCTTTTTCATAATGGAAGAGACTTTTGTGTGATGTCATTTGATGATGTATCTAGGGAGAGAGAAGCACAGAGACAGGTAATTTCTGAAATAAGAGAGACAGACGACATCACTAGTCATTTACTCTGTTACATGTAGGAGACCCTGGTGAAGTGGTAAGATCTGGTCCCCCGGGTGTCACTGAGCAGACAGATGACCTGTGGGTCTTCATCGTCCTAGACTCCAGCATCCTCCTCAGTCAAAGAAAAGGCATCAGAATAGATGTTCCAGAAACAGCTTCAAACAAGTCAGAGTGTCTAGGTTCTCCACCCACGTGCTTAGCCATACACTGAAAGAGCTCCCCTTTGAACCTCAGCTCTATGGATGGAGATGATCCACCCACACCCCCTCCCCAGGAGCTATGAGTCACTTGCAAAAGCGGGTTGTCTTGTTAGAAAGCCCTTTCCCACTGCCTCAGCCCCATCTGCTGTCACCTCTGTCCACTCAAATTAAACCCTCTGTACATGGCAAGACAGTGTTCTTTCTGATGACTTTTTGGGCTGTGCCCTTTCTGGTTTTCCTAATGCAAAGCCTGATTACCTGCTCTCCAGAAACACGACTGGGCTCGCTCCATCAGACACAGGTCCCGAGGGGGGAGGGTCTTGGGAATTCACAGCCATAGATTCCAAGCGTGAGACTCCTGGGATGCCCCAGGGGAGCACTTGATAACACATGTCCCACAGGACTGCCTTCTCCAAGTGAATAGAATTGTCCCCATTTTGTTCAAGACCCAAGTCCTGGAGCTGGGAAGTGGTCCCACCCAATGGCTGATCAGAAGCTAAAACTCCAGGATGGGGGGCTGGGGGGCTGCAGGACCCACTTCTCAGAGGGGCTCAGGAGTGCAAGGACAGAAGAGGTGGAAACTGGAAATGTTCTTAAGGATCATTTGGTCCACTTGATCCTGGGACAATTGGAAAAAGGCAAAGCCAGAAAGAGCTGAAACCCACCCCAGATCACAAGGCTTGTCTGCAGCAGTAGTTTAGTCACCAAGTCACGGCAGACTCTTTTGTGACCCCATGACTGAAGCCCCACCAGGCTCCTCTGTTCATGAGTTTTCCCAGGCAAGAATACTGGAGCAGGTTGCCATTTGCTTTCTCCAGGGGACCTATCCCAACCCAGGGATCAAACCCACATCTCCTGCCTTGACAGGCAGATTCTTTACCATTGAGTCACCTGGGAGGCAGCAGCAAAGTTGAAGTTAAATCTTGACCCCCGGCTTTTGCCCTCACCTCATCATCACTTCCACCTGGGGACAGGCAATAAGGGAGGGCCTGCAAGGGCAGAGGGAGGCCAAACAATGCCCCTTGGGTCCCATGCTCTGGGCTGGGAGGGCTTCCATCTGTCCTCATTCCTGTGGGGTGCCCTTGGCATGTTCTTGCCAACCCTCAACCAGGCCTGGCTTTCCCAGAGATGCTCAGAGGGGATGGTTGGATGGCATCACTGACGCAATGGACATGAGTTTGAGCAAGCTCCAGGAGTTGGTGATGGACAGGGAAGCCTGCCGTGGTGCAGTCCATGGGGTCGTAAAGAGTCGGGCACGACTAAGCGACTGAACTGAACTGATGCTGGAATACCTTGTGTGAACGGGCCTGTCCCCCCTACACCTGGCCTGTGGTCAACCTAGCTAAGCCAGGTTATTTAGGGGCATGATTTGAGTATGCCCCCATCATCTCTTTTCTAATCTCTCCCCTTTCTACTTGGCAAACCCTACCCATTCTTCAAGAGAACTGATAGCCACACATCCTCAGTGAAGAGAAGCCTTCTCTGCCTCCCAAAGACAGGTCTGATCACTCTCTCCTCTGCACCCAAACGGTTTGGTAACCACCTCTATTAGAGCTCCCCTGATGGCTCAGATGGGAAGGAATCTGCCTGCATGGCGGGAGACCCATGTTCCATCTCTTCATTAGGAAGATCCCCTGGAGAAGGGAATGGAAACCCAATCCAGTATTCTTGCCTGGAGAATCCCACGGACAGAGGAGCCTGACAGACTACAGTCCATGGGTCACAAAGAGTCAGACGCGACTGAGTGACTAACATTTCTTTTTTCCTTTTATAACAACTGACTGTTGTCTTGGATCGATACTTTTCAGCCTCAAAACACTTCTTGACGTTTGGGCCAGGTAATTCTTTGCCATAGAAGGATGCCCTGTGCACAATAGAATCTTTGGCAGCATCCCTGACCTCTACCCACTAGACACTGGTAGCAATCCACTCACTCCCCACCCTCTTATGACAACTGAAAAATTATTTCCAGACATTGCTAAAACTACCTCCAGCTGGCAACCACAGTCTGACAGTTGTTGGGTTTGTGTCTTTTCTTCCATTCTGAATTGTAAGGATTCCATTCTCTTCTGCATCGGTCAGTGCCCAGAACATGTGTGTCTGCGTTAGTCAGTTGCGTCCAACTCTTTGTGACCCGATGGACCATAGCCCACCAGACCCCTCTGTTCATGGGATTCTCCAAGCAAGAATACAGGAGTGGGTAGCTTTCCCTTGGCCAGGGGATCTTCTGACTCAGGGATGGAACCTGGGTCTCCTGCATGGCAGGCAGGTTCTCTACCGTCTGAACCACCAGGGAAGCCCAGAGCATAGCAGTCACTTAGAAGATTGTTTACTGAATGAACCGGCTTCCCAGGTGGCGCTAGTGGTAAAGAACCCGCCTGACAATTAAAGAGACAAAAGAGACTTGGGATCAATTCCTGGGTCGGGAAGATCCCCTGGAGAAGGGCATGGCATCCCACTCCAGTATTCTTGCCCTGGAGAATCCTATGGACAGAGGAGCCTGGTGGGCTATGGGCCATAGCGTCGCAAAGAGTCGCATACAACTGTAGCGACTTAGCGCATAGGTACGCACTTAATGAGCGAGTGAAGTGACTCAGAAGACCCCAGGAAATGTGGTCTGGCTCGCGAGTGCCGCTGGGTGCAATCCCATCTATGACCACTAGAGGGCGAGAAAGGCCGCCGAAAGCGCAGAGCTGGTGCTGGGAAAGGCCGGGAACCCAGCGCCTGGTACCCAACCCGCCTCACTCACGGCTGCGGGTGACACGTGCTGGTTCCTCCTCTGCGGCCTGCCCTGTGAATATCCCCGCTGAGACCTCAGACCTCTGCTCTTTCCTATCTATCCTGCTCCTCCCTGGGCCTTCTCATCCAGTGTCACCATTTAAAACACCATCTATTGCTGTATGCTAATAACTCTGAAATTTACATTTCTGGTTCTGACATCTCCTTAAATTCAGACTGCATTCCAGTTTCCTCCTTGAACCTATAGTTCTAGAGATCAAACCTATAGTTAGAAACCAAACATATCCCCCCGCCCGCCGCCACTAAACCACAGTCTTCCTGCATCTCGGCCAATGGTCACTCCATCCTTCTCATTGCTCTGGCCAAAACCCTTGGACTCACTTTTCCCTCCCCATTTGACACTCAGCCTGACAGCAAATACTGTTGCTTCTACCTTCAAAATACCACCCGTCACCGTCCGAGCCCTCCTGACCATCTCAGACGTAACACCCGCCCCGGCCACCACCGTCATGTCACCTGGCCCTCCTGACGGGTCCCCGACCCACCCTGGCCCTACAGCCTACTCTCCACAGCAGCCCAGGCAGCCCATTCAAACCCTGAGGAGGCAGGTCTTGTCCATCGTGTCCTGCATCTCCACTGCCCCCTCCCCGGCCACCCTGGTCTCCCGGCTTTGTTCCTGGCGTCTGTCCCCCTGGCACCCTCTCCACGTCTCCCACCCACGTGGCTCCCTCACTCACCCCCTCAGGTCACACGTCCCACAGAGGCCGGGAAACCTTGTCCTTTGGAGCAGAGAAAGGTTTATTGCAAGGCCGTGCAAGGAGATGGGTGGGCTTGTGCCCTAAAAAGGCCTGCGCTCCCCCAACGCACTTTTAGGCAAAGCACTTTTAAAAGCCAAATGAGAGAGTGGGGGTCGCGGGGTCTGTGATCAGCTTGAGCACTGTTCTCTGATTGGCAGATGGTGGGGTAGCAGGGGTTAGCATTATCAGTCCTTCGGCTCCAAGAGGCCTGGGGCTATGTGCTCTGTTATCCTCAAGTAGTTAACATCTTCACTTTGGTGAAGGGGCTTCCCTTGTGGCTCAGCTGGTATAGAATCCACCTGCAATGCGGGAGACCTGGGTTTGATCCCTGGCTTGGGAAGATCCCCTGGAGAAGGGAAAGGCTACTGTCTCCAGTATTCTGGCCTGGAGAATTCCATAAACTGAGCAGGACATGACTGAGTGACTTTCACTTTCACTTTTGTTCGACAGGGGGAGGTTTTTTACATCTGCAAAACAACTCAGGAAATGTGCATCAGATACTGTTATCCAGATACTTCCCGGAGGATCTAAAGCAGAGGACAGGGAGAAGGGCCGTCCCCAGAAGGCCCCACAGGGTCCTGCTCCGTTTCACGGTTGCACCCTGACACAGTGTACAGTTTACTTACTTTCTTGTTATTTGCCTTTTTGTTGCTGCTGTTCCCGATTGTGTTCCCCCGGAGTCATAGTCAGTATCCACACTGCGTCCCCAGGACCGGGTGTGTGATAAGCGCTCACCAAACAACGGTGCAATGACGAGTGGGCGGGGGGGTGAGTGGGTGAGTCTCCCAGAAAAGAGCCTCAGCTTGATCTCAGGTGGCCTCAGCCTGCAGCGGCCTGAAGCAGGGCTTCGGTTCCCCAGCCAGAGATTGAGGCCGGGTCATGGTGGAGAGAGCACCAGATCTTAGCCACTAGGCCAGGGGTCAGTGACAAGGGCCTGGCTTTTCAGCTTTGCAGAAAAGAATTCCACAAAGATGCAAAGTACTGAAGCAATAAAGTATTTATTAGGAGGAAAATAGGGTACAGTATGTGTGAATAGGTACATGGGCAGGCTCAGAGAGAGAGTCAGAGTCACACCTGCATGGCAGTTTGAATTACTTTTATGGGGCATTTTATCTGGTTTTCCTTTGGCTGGTCATTTTGATTTGCCTGGTTCACAGCCCATATTTGATGTATCTGAAGATCCTCCCATGTGTGTGCACGCATCTCTTAGCCAAGATGGATTCTACCCCAAAGGCCTATGGGTAGATCATCCCTTGACATCACTACCCTTTGACCTCCAAGGAGCTTTTCTGTGCATGTGTGGTCCGGGAGGTCTCCTCACATCGAGAATGAGAGGGATGTGGCCTGGGCAGGGCCCAGCTTCCTGCCTTAACTGTCCTGCTCTTCTGGTCTTGAAGTCTCGGTTCACAGGGAATGACTCTCCAATTGTTTTACCCTGGCAGGGGGGTGGGGGGTGGAGGGGGCGTCTATCTACCTCCTGCCTCAAGCTGACCAAGGAGATAGCCATTCTCAGCCCAGGGGGCTTCCTGAGAGAAGGATCGTCCACAGAAGAGGGGCCTTGTTTATAACAGAGCATAGAATTTTCCAGAAGTTTTGGCAATGCAGAAGTTGAGATACTATTAGTTTTGGACGCCTCTGGGTATTAAGAGAACAACTCTGGAGTCTGAGAAGCAAGACTCAATCCCCAGCTTTGCCTCTTACCGCCTGCAGGCTGCAGGCAAGTGCGTGAACATCTCCACACCCCAGTCTCACAACCAGGAACAGTCATGATACCAGCCTGGCAGGGCTGTCGTGAGGATTAAAGGAGTTAATGCATGTAAAGCCCACAGAACAGTGGAAGTAACTCCGTGGTGGCTCAGTGGTGAAGAATCCGCCTGCCAAAGCGGGAGATGCGGGTTCGATCCCTGGGTCGGGAAGATGCCCTGGGGAAGGAAATAACCCACTCCAGTCTTCTTGCCTGAGAAAGCCCATGGACAGAGAAGCCTGGTGAGCTCGGTCCATGGGGCTGCAAAAGAGTTGGACTTGACTCTGATTAAGCAACAGCAAAGTACTATGTAAGAGGTCGCTGCTGTTGGTGTTCTTCACACACTTGTCTGAGGCTTATAGCTGCCCTGGAGGGTAGCCCATCAGCCCATTCTGCCCATTCTACCCATCCTGCCATCAGCCCATTCTGCAGATCAGAATGTTGAGCCTTGGAGGCCATCAGTTGCTTACTCAAGACCTCATGGACAGTGAGAGAGGATCCCAACACATTTCTGACTCCGTCTCTCTCAAGAGGGCGTGGGTGGCCAAACAGTGAGCCCTGAATTCGGTCCCTGAGCCCTTCCTTCCCCTTGGCCCTCCTTCCTGGTTTCTGCTGCTAGCGCTACGGGGCCGCCTCGTGTTTTACAGACTCCACTTTATAGCTCTGGCCAAGGGAAACGCTAACTCTTTCGGACTCCATTAGCAGCGCCAAGTCAGGCTGGCACCTCAAGGAGCACTTTGTGAAACACCAAAGCCGCTGGGGTCGTCAGGCGGGGCTTCCCGTTCCCAGGCTGACTCCCCACCCGCTCCGTCCCTGGGGGAGAGACCGCCAGCCCGCGGGTGACAGCACAGCGAACAGAGGACCCACCCGCCAGCCCAGCTTGCTTCCTACCCCTTCCCTGAGGATCGGATCCTCGGGACCAAGATGGGCCTGGGATCTGCATTTTAATGAGCTCCCGAGGGAAGGCTGGCCTGCTGCGATCCACAGGGTCGTAAAGTTGGACACGAATGAGCAACTGAACAACACAAGGGGATGCTTGTCTCAGGGCACTTTGAAAACCACTAGCCCTGAACGGGGGACGTGGACTCTGGAGTCAGGCCGCCTGGGTCCAGAGGCCAGCTGTGACCCTGGACAGGTTTCTCAGCCTCTCTGAGCCTCGATTTCCTTGTCTGTGAAGTGTGGGTCACAGAGGTTTCTAGCCAGCAGGGCCCCACGAGATAATGCGTGTGCGGCGTTGATACAGTGGCACTCAGGGCACAGGTCATAGTTGCCTCGGGTTGTTTCCCAAGGGAACATTCCAGATTTGCAGATTCCCCTGGGCCCAAAGCTCAATGCAGTGGGATCCACAGGTCCTTGGGGCCAGGCAGACTCGGGGACCCAGCACAGGAAGGGCACAGCCTCCCCCTCTAGAGGGAGAGATGACGCGCGTCATCACCTGGCTGGTGTCTCTCCGAACCACGTGGATGCCTCTCCCCTCCTCCTTCCCCACCTCCCCCGTCCCCAACTCCAACCGGAGCTACACGCCCAGGAGGAAGGTGGCCGTCTTGGACACCCCAGCCCTGCACTGAGTTTTGAAGCCACACAGAGGTGCCCAAGGCCAGCAATGGACCCACAGCCCAGAGGGAAGGGGGCAGGTGGGCCGTCCTGGGGTCTCCTCCAGGTCTCGCGGAGCCGTCTGCCTGTGGCCTGTGGCTGCAAGCTGACTGACCTCCACATGTGCCTTGCAGTCCGACCTCCTTTCCCAGGAGATAAGCCCCTTTCAGGAAACCAGGTTCTCAGGCTTAAGAAGATGCAGGCCCCCACTTCAAGTCTGTGTGACTCTGTAGTACAAAGCATCAGTGGAATTACTCCCAGTGTCTTGTAATAACCTCTAATGGAAAATAATCTGCAAAAATCCTGAATCACTAGGCCGTGAACCTGAACCTAACCCAAGCTACTATAATTTTAAAAAATGAAGAAAACCCAGCAATGAACCGACTTTCCAACCAGCCAGGGGGAAGTACCCTCCCAGGACTTCCCGCTTTCTGACCTCAACCCTCCTGACCCTCCCATCCCCACCCATCCTCCCCCCGCAGGAAGTAGAAGTGAAATGAAAGTCACTCAGTGTCTGACCATTTATGACCCCATGGACTCTAGCCTGCCCAGCTCCTCAGTCCATGGGACTCTCCAGGCAAGAATACTGGAGTGGGTGTCCATGCCCTCCTTCAGGGGATCTTCCCGACCCAGGGATCAAATCCGCATCTCCTGTCTTGCCTGCAGATCCTTTCCATCTGAGCTACCAGGGAAGAGAAAGGGGAGGTAACCAGGAATTTGGGAGCGAGGCGCTGGGGCGGACTGGGCTTAGAGGATGAGAAGGGAAGGAAGCACAGGCCTTGACCGTGGGCAGGGCAGGACCCCCAGCCCTCCACGCCGCCCCTGTCTGCACCCAGCCTCCAGAACGCCTCCGTGCCCACTCACAGGGCTCCTCTCTCTCAATCTTGCCCAGGCACTCTCTGTCTGTGCCCTTCCCCTCATGGGAGACCTTCCACGATAATCCTCTCGTACCAGCCGATCTGGTTCCTGCTCGTCTCCCAGGATTCTGCCTGCGGTCTCAGCCTGCAAAGCCTGCCCTGACCTCCCCTTCCCCAGTCTGGCTGGCGTCTCCTGAGACTCCTCAGCTCCTGTGTGGGAGGCATCCCTCCCTGCCCACCACGGCACTCTCCCTGGGGGGCGCAACCGCCCTTTGCAGGACCACCGCCACTCAGTCTGACCTCCTGCAGGGATCCGAGAGTCTGTCCTTGGCCACCGCTCTCCCCGCACCTCCCAGGCAGCCCAGAACTGGAGCTGCCAGCGGAAATCGATGGAAGGCAGGAACTTCCAGGATTCCCCACTGGAGCCAGGCCACCCGGCCTCTCAACGAGCCCTGGGCTCCTCACCTTCCCCATCCACACACGCACCCCAGACCAGAGTCCTTCTGTGGCACGTGACAGTCCCCCAGGGCCAAAGCTGCCGGCACCACCTCCCGAGGGAGCAGGCTCACGGGGCGTGTCCGGGTGGGGCCTGAGAACTCCCTAGCAGGTGGGGTTGCCCAGAGCAGCTGGGAACATCTGGATGACAGAGGGGCGGTCAGGAGAGCAAAGTGCCCAGTCAAAATGGCCCGTCAGCGGAGCTGCAGCCGGCAGGGCCTGGAGACATCAAACCTGCCAGCTAAAACGCCCCATGAATATTTAACAGCCGTCAATATTTAATTAGTGCAGACAGATTAACTCGGAAACTGCACACACTTGGGTTGGAGGGAGGGGGAGTGTTGGAAGCGGGGGGTGGGCTCGAGGGAGAGGCCGTATTTATTGCGTGGGGCCCGAAAGGCTGCCCACCTTCCCTCCCCGCCGCCCCCAGCCAGCTCCCCCCGCAGAAAGCAAGCAACAGTGAGAAAAATCCTAGGGCAAGGGACACCGGGAGAAGCCCAGGGGAAAGGTAAAATTTGGGTAAGGTGGGGTGAGGGCAGTGCCGGGCACCCCCGTGTCAGCAGCCCCCTGGACCCCAGCCCAACTTCCCCAGGAGCAGGTGTCAGTATGTAATTACCTCTGCGCCTTTGGCTTTCCTAGATTATGCTGTTGTTTATTGCATCCACAACGCTACCCTGAGTCTTTTATCCCCTTTGAGTTTCTTTGAGTTTTATCACCTCTTGTGCCACTTTTTTATTTAATAGAGTTTCCCTGAACTTCATCATCTGGTAATAAATTGCTGTTGTTGATGTCTATTTTCTTTCTTTCTTTTTTTTTTTTTTTGTATAAACATTTGGTCAGGGACTTGTAAAATGCCAGAACCAAACCTGGACTCAGGCTGCCTGTCTATGCTAAGGGTAACAGCCCAGCACGAAAAGGGCTTGTGTTCCAAGAATGAACAAGCTTGCTTCGCTCCTTTCTGCCTTGAGCATCCTTCCCCTCTTTTTCCTCTCCCAAGACTTCACTAAGAGATCATTACTCCCCGCCCAAAGGAAGCGTTCCTTGACATCATATTTTGTGATCATCTTTTTACCTCCCCTATGCTGAGCTCCTCAAAAATAGTAGCCCAAACCTATAAACACATCACACCAAACTTGGGAATGGACATGTTGTGAGTGCTTAATGATTTATTTTTATTTTTAATAAATTGAGAGGAAAAGATATTTTTAAATAGGAACTAGAGTTGTCTAAGCACATGGTGTTGATCCCTTGTGTATCAGTTAGTTATGCAGTGTAACAAACAACCACAAAAATCTCAGTGGTATATGATAATGAGTATCTATTCTCAAAGATATTCAGGTCAGTGGAAACTTGGCTGGACTATGTTCAGCCAGAAAATTCTGCTTCAAATCATGGTGGGCTTCCCTGGTAGCTCAGCTGCTAAAGAATCTGCCTGCAATGCAGGAGACCCTGGTTCAATTCCTGGGTCAGGAAGACCCCCTGGAGAAGGGATAGGCAACTCGATCCAGTATTCTTGCCTGCAGAATTCCATGGACAGAGGAGGCTGGCTCGGTACAGTCCATGGGGTCGTAAAGAGTTGTACGGAACTGAGCAAGTTTCACTTTCTCTTTCGTGGTGGCCAGGATAGCTCTGCTTCTTCACGACAGGCTGGAGCTGGCTGGGGACCACTACTCTAGCTGGGTCTCGTCCACCCTGGATGAGCAGGATGGGTGTGGCATGGTCATCTCATGGCAGAGGTGAGGTGCAGGAGAAGATGCCCACCCACACAGCACATTCCAAGTCCTTGCTTTTTCCATGTTGCTAACATTTCACTGACCAGAGCAAGGCATGTGGTCAAGCCCAATGTCGAGGGGAAGGAAAGTAAGCTCCACATTCGATGAAACTGTGGCAAGGATTAGATGAAATAAAGACTTTGGGCCAGGGTTTAAATCGATCCCAGGTGGGTTCCCACCACACCTGGCACAAGACCCCTCAGCGACAGGCCCCCAGTGGGACCAGATGTGTCCTATGTGCTGCTCCCTCTTATCCTCATCCCTACCCTCTGCCCCCTACCCCCGGAGCATCAAGGTTAACAAGACAGCAACAGATGTGAGATTAAAGAAACCACTGATGTGAGTCGCCAAAAGCAGAGAGAAGAGGAAAGAGCCAAAGGTGAGAATCAAAGTCAAGGTCAGTCCCACAGAACAAAGGAAAGAAGTCCATGGTGAGGGCAAATGATGGACTTGGGCCTTGGGCCTCAAGTCAGCTCCAGCTCCTGTCTCCATCTTAGGCAAGTCCTTGCCCACTCTCTGGCCTCAGTTTCCCAGGTGTGATAAGGCCTTTGGACGCTGGGATCCCACACACCCCTGAGGATACCGACATCCTGTCCCTTCTTGCCCATCATCCCTCAAACTCTGCCCCACTTCTTTCTCTTCAACATGTGAAGTCTGAAATCCTCCCTAAACACCTCAAAGTTAGAGCCAGACAGTCCCCTGCCTATGTTGTCAGAATCCCCAGGCTTTAGGACAAAGGACAGTCACTCGAAGTAGGTCACTGGCAGGTGGGTGCTT